>NC_137495.1:9924321-10524321 GCF_963082875.1 Corella eumyota | reverse complement strand
AAATCTAAAAAAAAACATTTTCCGTATTTTTAAAATATCACAACTTTTAAAGTACTTTTACGTTATGAAATTAAAATTTAAACAATTACAGCATGTGAACTAAAGTACATGCAAGAAACTTTTTTTTGTAAGGAATACATAAACATTTGATTGGCATGCTTGACATCTCTACAATAGAATAATTCTTTGATAAACAAGATACTAATAATATACCCACATTTACCGATGGACATGGGTGATTAAAAAGATTTTCCACTTTTTCATATTGTTTTAAAATAAAATATATTTTTTTATTATGTATAACAATATCGCACACTTCAGCCACATTAAAGGACTCAAAAAGTACTGTACTGTCTCCTTCGGTTTGTCTTCTAATTGTACATTTTTTAATTGTTATTTTGTCATAATGGGCTACAGGAAATTCATCATCAAAAAGTCCTTCAACAGAGCTATGTTATTTTCAATGGTCTTTTGAACATTTTCATTTAAAAAATGAGCATAATTTGCTACCTGTTGCAAGGGCTTAAATCCAGATCGAACACAATTTTTTAGACGTCCAAGATAACTTTCAAATGGAAAACAACTAATTAAATCCAATGACCCAAAATTTTTATAATCGTCAGCCAAGTGTGATAAACTGTGAATATTGTATGTTACAAATGCATTCCCATAAATTGTAGATGATTCATCTACAAATTGTTGTAGGAGTTGTGAAGACAATAATATGTCACTGGGTTTAGTTTCAGAAGAAACTAAAAACCTTAATGCTATAGCAAATTTTATAAAATGATTATATTTTGCCTTGCTCAATATTTTTTTACTCTTTAAGCATAGAAAATCCAGTATACAAAAGAAATAACCTAAACTCCGATGCCTTCCAGTACGCCAAGTCTGATAAACCTCTCAATTTTCTATTAAATTCAATAGGAATAAATACTTTTGCCTTTAAAATTTTTTCATTGAATCGAGAAATTGCTCCCAGAGACATCTTAGCACCCAGCTGCCTTTAAATATACAAATAATGCATTACTACTAGTAAATAATGGTATAATATATTTTTAAACATTTAAATTTATAGTTTAAAATATAGCGCTAAAATACAGTTTTAATCAATCTTTTTAAAATTTTAAATAATTACCGAGGAACTCCCTTCCACCAAAGTAATAGTCTTTTCATCACACCGAGACAACACAAATGCATATAGTCTAACACAAAGTGAGAGACCATATTCACACCTAGACTGGCCAAAATAGATTTTTTAATATGATGATTAGTATCCGAACATTCCAAAAAATCACTATTTAACCTCCTATCACAAAAATTTATGGAACATGTGTTTGGTCTCGTAGTAGATAACAACGTTACACGATTGGAGTGATATTCGCCATGAATTTTGCAACGATCCAGTGTGAGATTTTATGCATTTTAAAATAGATCTTGCTGGGGCATCGCACACGAATATACCATAGGACTTCAAACAAAATTTAATACCATTAATGATAATTGAATTTTCATAAATTCGGGAAAGATCTGTGATAAATTCGCGTAAAAAAATGTCAGGATGTGGCATTTCACGTCGCAAACATTTATGGCTGCAATAAATACCAGCACAAATTGGTCGAGATTGAAAACCATAAATTGTAATTAAAATTGGGTGAATATTAAAGTCTGGCGAGTGTTGAAATAATGGTAAACCATCAATGTTTATTAAAAGATCAATATTGCAAGTCATTCCAACACTTTCATTTAAACTGAAAGTGTGAAGCAAATTTGATAAAGAATTTATCCAGTTGGGAAAATGAACATACTGACCATCACCCATTTCTCTAAAATTTAGATTTGAAGAAGGTAAAAGCGTTGAAAAACTACGTGGTAAACTTGGATGAAATTCATGAAGAGATTGAAGCAATCGAGTTATGCTGGCTTTAGGAACATTAACTTCATTTAATGCCCAATTTTGAACAACTTCCAAAATGGTGTATTTTTTATCACTAACCATTGTATGGTTATCAGAACATACACTTTTACTTTGCTCATTTTCAGATTCATATACTAAAGATTTAACAGACTCTGCTGAGTCTTCACTGGTTGAACTTGGTGGAGTTTTCTCCATAACTATAGGCACCGAAGTATTTAATAAATATTGGTTTACAGTATCATTTTTATTTCTTTTCGTTCTTCTCCATTTTTGAACCTTCGACAAATTTTCAAATCTTTTGTAATAACTTCTTTTGGGTTTCCTTTTTAACATATCTTAAACAAAAATACTTAAATGGGCGTCTAATACTTAAACATATAGCAATAATACCTAGCTTTTTTAAAAGGTTTTCTAGGCTTTATAATTATTTTTTTCTATTATACCTTACCCTAAGCACTTTAAATAAAAAATTAAGTTAGTTAAAGTTACAAAAGCTTGTGTTAGAATTTTCTTCAGTGTATAGATTGGTCAAGGAACAACCCCCTTTGTGTTATTTGCTTATGCTTGCCTTATTTGCTTATGCTTTTATCTATTTATGTAAGATCTGAAAATATCTAAATATACTAATAAAACCAATACGATGACACATTCAAACCAGTTATTTATAAACAACCCTAGTAGGAAATGTGCACTAATTTTCCAAGTTATCACTACTATTAACTTTAACTATACTTGCTTGCCAGCTTGCCCGAAATATATAAATGAGTTTAATTTACGACCCTACTTGCTCAAACCCTAGGTAATGTAATATCTACTCTTTTTTCGATAAAAGAGGTAATAGTACTACATTATCTATCACTAAGCATACCTCGCAAAACATAAGTTTTAAGTTAGCCCGCACCAAACGCCCTAAAAAGTTCAAAAATAAATTTAAATTGCGACTCAAAGACAAATGCCACAAATAAAATCCCACGTTTTTAAAAATGCTTTTGATTGGGTGTTTTACGCACGTGACTTATTTCAATTTAGTTTATCCTCTTTTTAAAACTACATAGTTCTTTCGACGGATATAAATTATACAACATAAATAATGTAGTGTTACGCATTAGTATCACGATTACATGTGTGTGTTTTTTTAAACGTTGATTTATTTACTTTTTTATTCACACATCAATAAACAAGATTTTAGCAGCACACTGACCATAATTTTATAAAGTTTTTGTTCGCAATACAAAAAAAGACGGTACAAGACTAAAGGCAAACCTTGCATAAAATATATAAAACCCGTTACAGTTTTTCTATAATAGGCCGAGAGTTACATAAGCCAAACATGATCTATTTAAGTTTATCTGATTTGACCATCGGTTGGTTATGCCAAACAATTGCCGTGAGTTTCCGATTGTCGGCCACAGAAAAATCGAATATAATTTCTGACTGGGATGGCAGCTTCTTCAAAATTACTTGTAATTTTTATATATTTTTTCATTAGCTTATCGATTTCTTCTTCGCAAACCTCTATCGTAATCTAAATAACAAAATTTAAGTACAACTACACAAATTTCCAAAGGCATTTAATATTAAGAATTATTTTTATAGCTTATGGGCCTATTAACTTTAATAAAACAATCACATTCCTTTAATATTTATTGCTGTGCCCCATAACACATCTGCCATAGGTTTATCAATATCCGCTTTTCACATGTAATGTACCTGTACATTTTTGAGATATTTTTTGCTACCTTATAAAAATCAGTTGCATTTTGAAAAGCTACTGTGGTATTATTTTTTTTAACTTGTCCCGATATTGCCTTGGTTTCACCAAATATGCCATCAACAACATCCTGTCCATGCCCGGTGGCGAAATACCTCTAATGTTTGGAACCTAACTTATTCTGTAGTTTTGCGGCAAAATTGTTGAAGTTGTAGACTTTACCTACAACAAATGCGTTTCGGATGCCGTCTCTATTCTTCGTAGGTGCTTCGAGCTCAAAATTTTACTTCAATTACTGGATGGAAGCCCTATAAAAACAGCACGGCAACGAGCCCTATTAGGTGACTACGGACATCAAGATTTCAATCTGTTTTTTTTCTTATGTGAACGAATTACCGCACGTTCAAAAACTTGCAGAGGAAAATCCCCAACTAAATTTGCTACCACAGTTTTCAAATTAAGTATTGCAGTCGTATAAAAATGTTATAAGCGAAGTTGTTTTTTACAATTTTGGTGGGCTGCGAAACACCTGGTTTAATCCCATAGCTGAAACAATTCCGGACAAACAAATATTGATTGGATTCCGGACATTCCGGACAAACAAATATTGATTGGATTTATACGATGCCTATGCAATGTCCAAACGTAATAGAAGAAGTTTCACAGTTGTATTTGGATGGCAACCAAAACTTTGGTATACCAAAACACCACGCCTCTGTGTTTTTGGATAATAGGCAAAGGGCATTGAAAAGGTTTGAATTTGGCAGCAAAGTTTTGGATAGGTTGCACAAAAAAAAAAAGGTAAGGACCTTTTTAAAACAAAAATTGGCACTAAAATTTTCTTGGACAGGAGTAATTGTTTTAGCAATATGCATTTTATAGAAACCTCTACAAACTACTATATTTGTTTTCTAATTTTTTAAGTACAAAAATTGATGATTGATTACATGTTTTGCAGATATTTTAAGCTATACAATGTTCAAGAATTTTGCGGCAGATAATCTTGCTAAAGAATTGCAGATATGTCTTTCTGGTGCACCTGACTGCGTGGCGGTCGGGAAAAGCGAAGAAATAAAACTCCTTTGGATAGCTATAGTGATGATAGTATTGACACGATTCCATGTGAAGACATTGACGATATTAGCGATAACGCGTAAATAGTTTAGAGTCCCTTTTGCCTTCGTTCGTTTTAATAAAACCAAAAACGCAACATCTTGCATTGACTTTTAGACTTTAACATAGACAGAAGTAGGATTATTAAAAATCTTGGTTTGGCATTCTAGTATAATTTGTGCATGGCCCATGTTTGGATTAAGCTTGAAATTGAATCAAACTGCTAGCATGACACATACTCGGTAATCAGGCATGGGCCGGATGTTCACCTTCCGGTCATACGATAGGGATATAGGCATGGTATATCTATGGGCGTGTATCAATGGACCAGGGATAAATTTCATACTGGGTAATGTTCAAACTTTTGTTGGAAATTGCGTCCATTTTAGAGTATATTAATATCATTTTTTAAATTTTTTTATGTATGATATTGTCGGGAAAGGACAACGGTATACTTTTTTGACCTGCCTCAAAAATATAACATTGCATTTATTGTGTTTCATTATGATTATAAAATAGTGGTTTAAATTTACAATTGAAGAAGTAAAGAATTATAGACTTAGGACAGATAACACGTTACAGTAAACATAAAAATGGCAGATTTGTTATGGTATTCCATTGATAAATGTTTGCTACGTTACCTTTATTGTTTGCTTTTGGCTAAATACTTTACCACTAATACATAATTTGGATTCAGACTTGACCTATATTTGTAATAAGAATATTAGCAATAAATACTTATTTTATTAAATTAATTAACTAGTACATATCTGTTACATAAAAGTTTTTTTAAATAATCGGACGAGAGACCTTTTTTACCCTTTAACTTGGTTACTTCGCAAAGGTAAGTTACAGTCAAATTTGCAATTCGTAAAGCTGGTAATTCACCTTTAATTAAATACGGGTTTCTTTATGATGGTTAAGTTAAAAAGTTAATTTTTTTATCGAATGAATTTAGTTACGTAATATATCCGTGGACTTCTGAATAAACCTAGCTTTATTTTTAACCTGACGTTATGCCAACACTAGTGAAATTGAAAAGTTGTTTATTTAATTCAAAAATCGTGTTTTAGTCATATATAAAATTATTGTCAGAAGTGGGATTCGAACCCACGCCTCCATTCGGAGACCAGAACACCCATCGCCCCACAACGGCGAAGATTTCATCTTGAGTCTGGCGACTTAGACCACTCGGCCATCCTGACACATTTTGCATTACGAAACTCATTAAATTAAAGATATCCTGTGGCGAAATTTCTAATTATAATTGCTATTATGGGATAGTTGATACAAAACTTTGACTTACTTTTTTCAAAAATAAACGCTTAATTTACATTATGTCAAAATTCATTTTTACTAACCAACATATGCACACCACGAAGGGAAAATATTTTTTTTAGAATATATAGATTTACCGAGAAAACAAATTTAAAAGTTCATTAAAAAGATTTGCAAATATAAACCGCAAAACTATAACAACTATTTATTTTTAAATCAGAAAAAAAGACTACTTTTTAGAAATTAATAAACTTCACAACAATAGTTTAAAAACATGAATAGGCGTTCCTGGGGATCGAACCCAGGATCTCCTGTTTACAAGACAGGCGCTTTACCACTAAGCCATAACGCTCTTTTTGCTTATTAAGGTATTAAATTAATATCAAAGTAAAATGTAATAATGAAAATAAAAATGTTTATTGTTTATATATTTTTTGCTTATTCTCGTTCACTCTTTTATAGGTTAAAAGCTAAACAGCTTATAAAAAATATAAATTTTATTTTTTTGCACTACTTTTTGGTCTCGTCGAACCGGTATATTGGTTTAACTCGACCACCCGCCATTATCTAAAAGCCGATACATTGGCTTTGGCATTACGCCACTTCCGGGGTAATTAAAAGAAATTACTTCGCTTGTTTGCTTTGAAAACCGAAAGGAGAATCGTGAAAGCTGATTGGTTGGTAGTATCAGCTGATCGATAAAAACAAAAAAAGGGGAATTTTTCGCTTGTATAAGTCAGCTGGCTAATGTAAACAAAAGCGATTTATTTGTAATAAGTTGTATTGAGGTTAGCACGTAAATTTTTTATATCTATTTTGAAAAATACAAAATTATTTTGTTGTCAGGTTATATAGGTAACTTACATATATTTAAACAATTTGTTTATATAATATAAAGGTTTAGATAAACATTTTTTTTGCAGATTACATTATTTTTACAAAATATTCTATTCAAAATCTTTATATTTTCTTGAAAATGGCTACTTTTTCTGCACAAGACGTGTCCGATATGTTGACAGCGAGTGATGCTGGAACTGACGATAGTATGTCAGACCTGGTTTACTCCGGTAAGAAGGCCAACACCGAGTCCAGCGGCTACTCCATCCCCCCTAAACGAAAAAGGGGCCCAAATGTGGTTAACATTCCCCTTTCTGCCCCGGCTGATTGGAGTAAAGATCCATCGACTCCAGATGCCGAGTTTACATTTACTCAACGCCGGGAATAAATATTAATTGCGACGATCCAACTCCAATCAATATTGCAAAGGAGTTTCTCACTGAAGAGTTTTTTCAAATAATTCGGGATGAAACCAACTTGTATGGCCAGCAAAGGATATCAAAATTAACGCTCGAAGAGAAATTAAAAAAAAACTATGTGACATCATGGAAGCCGGTCACAACAGACAATATCAAAATTTTTATTGCATTGGTTTAATATATGGGTGTGGTAAAAAAGCCCCATTTACAACATTATTGGAGCAAGCGGGAAATTTACAACAACTCCTTTTGCTCAAAACATATGGCAAGAGATAAGATTCCTGGGAATTCTATCCATGTTTGAACATTTCATACCATTGGGTTAAGATGGCTATGATGCCTTGTTCAAACTTCGGCCAATCGTGAAAGTCTTCTCTGAAGCATTTCACAAAAAAATTATTCCCGACAGGGAACTGAGCTGTGATGAGGCCACATGCCCATGCAAAGGCCGAGTCAGGTTCAGAGTTTATAACCCAATGAAACCCAAGAAGTGGGGGATAAAGATATACGAACTCTGGGTACTGTCTTGGATTCCAAGTGGCAACTGGCTTTAAACAGGCCCAAACCCAAGACAAGACCTATAATACAGTAATGAATCTTGTAAATAAATATTTGGGTTTGGGCCATGTCCTTTATACCGACCGGTATTATACTAGCCCCAAACTGTTCAACGAGCTTCTCCTGCACCAAACAAATGATGTTGGGACCTGCATGGCCAATCGCAAGCAAATGCCAAAACATTCCTTAGACAAAAGATTGAGAAAGGGTCCAATTGCATACAAGAAAGGACAGCTTATTGCCTTCAAATGGTGCGATAAGAAAGACGTCATCATGCTTGCAACTAAAGGAAGCAGCTCAATGAGTGAAGTTTCGGTGCGGCGGCATGGGGGGCCGGTATTAAAATTGAAACCCACTCTGGTCCAGGACTATAACAACTATATGGCCGGGGTGGATAAAAGCGACCAGACTATGCAATACTATGCATATTCCAGAAAAACCCTTAGATGGTATCGCTAACTATTTTTTCATTTGGGTAATCTTGCATTAGTGAATTGCATCGTCCACAGTAAAAATAAAAGATACCTTGACTACTTGGTTGAGGTCATTATGACACTGGTGGAAGAGGCTTCCGATTCAACGAGCTCTACACAACAGTCCTCCAGTGGCTCACACAGGCTGAGTGGACATCATTTTCTGGAGGCTTCTGAAAAGACAGACGGAAAATCCCGATCACAAAAAAACTGCATTGTTTGCGCTGAGCAAAAAATCGCAAACGTACAATTTTCAATTGTGATAAATGTTTGAAGAGTTTTTGTGTTCCATGTTTTAAAAAATGCCATTCTTTACAAAAATATCTTTACAATTTAATTGTTTTATTTTTGTTTTACACTTTTTATCTAAAATAAAAAAGGTAACACTTCGTTGATCTTTGTCGAATTTGAAGCAAGTATTTGACATGGTCTGCAAATCAGAATTTTTTTTTCAATTGGTTTAGGTCAAAAGTTCGATTTTTTAAGATATCAACATAAACATAAGTATCTAATGACACAGTGTCAGATAATTTACTGCTTTTATTCATACTTAAAATATTTAAAATAAAGGACAACCTAAAAATGACGAATTTTGGCAACAAAAAAAAATTGACAAAAGTAGGTCCTGCTCTAACTCACCGCATGTTAAAAAGTTTTATAGGTTAAAAGCTAAACAACTTATAAAAAATATAAATTTTTTTTGCACTTTAAATGACTTATCTTATTCGTATCAAATAAAGCTTCAACTTTCGTTAGAAAGTCCAAAATCAAGTTAACTTATTCCCATTTTTGCAACCAATTTTATGTATTATGTTGGCCTATGTGTTAATTGTTAATTATATAATTTAATATATTTTAACTACTTTTCATTTTAAAGCAAAACATTTTTTTCTATAAGAAATTGTTGTTAAATTTTTTATTGTTTATATATTTTCGCTTATTCTCGTTTACTCTTTTATAGGTTAAAAGCTAAACAACTTATAAAAAATAAAAATTTTTTTTTTTGCACTTTAAATGACTTAACTTATTCGTATTAAATAAAGCTCAAACTTTTTTTAGAAAGTCCCGAATTAAGTAAACTTCTTACCATTTTTGCAACCAATTTTATATATTATGTTGGCTTATCTAAACTTTGTTAATTAAATATTTTAACTATTTTCAATTTAAAGCACAAAATTTTTTTTTATAAAAAAATATTACCTTTATTTTTTTTAAATGTTTAATAACGCATATTAAATTCATTTTTAATTGTTCACGTTTAATTAACGAATTTTGAAAAACACAGTCGGGTAAAATTACCAGCCGAAAATGTGAGGTTGTATACATTGAGTTTTAGCTTTATTGCTACATAAGTTAAAAAAATTATTTTATATCAAACTATGGATATTTTATTATATAGAATTTAACACTATTTTTGAATTAAAAATTTTGCGTCGACCAGGAGTCAAACCCGGAACTAGTGCTTGGAAGGCACCAATGCTAACCGTTACACCATCGACGCGTACAATAACAGTTAATTAATGAAGCCCTTTAATATAACGTAAACAGAATCAATAAAGATAATTTATTGCCTTATAAACTAATCAACTTGTGCAAATTTGGAATTTCCTTTTTAGCGTTTTTATAGAACGAACTTATTCGGATCCGATAATGTTCAAACTTTTGTTGGAAATTACTACCATTTAAGAGTATAAATTAATATCATTTTTAAAGTTTTTTTTTATGTATCTGTAGGGACTGAGGTCAAGAAAAATCTAATCATAAAAAGTATCGACTCCTAAGGGTGCTCTTATCCAAATAATATGGCAATAACGTATAAAGTATAAGTCTCTAATGTCTAAAATAGGGTTTAAGACCCGTTAGAAATGGTCAAAAAAAGCAAACCGAATCTACAGACAACATCAAACGTTCCTTCCAAATTCCCAGACAATATCATTATAGAGAAAATAAATCAACTTAAATTAGAAGTAACCAAAAACATACATCACAAGGACAAATATGGCATAAAAACAGGAAAAAGTTATTATTTTGGTAATGAAACCAAAGTCCCCAAACAATTAATATATGGAAACTATTATTTTCCGGTTTACCATCCCGGACAACAACCAAAAAACATTTACGAACCTGGAAAACAACAAGATATAACAGAAAAAAACATACCAAAAGAACAGTAACAAAAATCACCACAAACAAAAGAACATAAAATTGAAAACCCAAAGGACCTTCAGGAAAATAAACCTAGCATATTTTCGCCGCCACGACCAATAATAAAGTTTTTTGAAGTCAGTGTTTAGTAATGATATTGGTCTATAGTTTTCTAAAAGTGATTTTAATTTGTGTTTGTGTATTAATGTTATAGTACTTGTTTTAAATTGTTGCGGTATGGTGCCTGTTGTTAATTTAACTTTTCAATCACATTCATTAACATCAATAAATCACTTAATGCAGACGCCACATCACACAAACTCATAAACAAACATATCACTCCAACAGTACACATCAAAAAAAGAATTCGACAAGAAGACTCACTAAGCTTACACCTATTCACACTTTCAATTGAACCACTAATACGACAAATAGACGTAGATAACAAAATTATTCGAACATGCATCTGGACCACTCAATCACAACAAAACAAATACATTAATTACTAACCGCAATATTAAAACACAGAATATATCACAAAACATAAACCCTAATTACACACACATTTCACCACTTAACATACCAATAGGCATACCTACACAAATCATGGAACACAACATATAACAAAATTACAACAGAACACGAGAATTTAAAAACAACATTATACCACACTTGAACATAAAACAATATTAAAAAAAAAACTGCTGCCCCACATTCGAGCAATGGCCAGCATATATCCAATACCACAACATATCTAAACAAAACATTTCTTACATATGCACTAGGAAAACACACCAAAATATCACATATAAAACACTGACGACCATACAGGACACTTTTATAGAATATCACATAGGACACACACTTTCCAAACTACACAACATCTTAACACAATACCACATATTGACAACACAAAAACTATTTACATTACAATTATAAACAAATACAACATAACTTATAAACAACTGCTATCAGGAAACATAAACAAACTATATAAAATTATAACACCAACAACCAAATCTACAACTCCATGGTCACATATGCACAGACAAATTTTAACCAACAGCACCAAAACATTTAACTTTAACCTCATACATAACATATTACCACTCAAATCTACATACATGCATTTTAATTTAGACAACAACTCACATTGCCTGTTTTGCAACAAAACTGCGTACGAAACTTCTTTTTATGCTTGTAAACAAATCCAACCCTAGTATACGATTTAATTTTTCTGTGTTAATTTAACAATGTTCTGTTTTGGCACACAATTTTTACTTTTTGAATATATTACTTTGAATAATAATCATTAATTTTTATTTTTTTGTAGAACCAAAAAAAGGGCTGGAAAATTGGCACCTGTTGGGCCTACTGCAGCGTTCTGCTAAACTTTTTCAGATTTGTAAATGTGGAGTGTAAACGCTCCACAGGAAAAATTTCAAAAATTGTTTGATCTTACCAAAAAGTTAATGAAAACATTTAAAGTCTGAACAAGAAAAAGGTTAGCATGTTCTTAAGTTTAATTGTTTTATAGATATTACTAACACATTTTTTATCATAAATTCGTTTTGCATTATTTTAAAAAGATGCTGAGTTAACCTTATTTTACTGTAAAACACTGGATTTTTGTGGATGTAGCCTAATGGCGAAAAATGGCTCTTTTTAACTGAATCAATGACACAAAAAGAATTACAAACATTTTATAAGAGCCCAATATATTTGGAAATTAAAAAAAATCTTGGTATGAAAAATTCTAATACATTTTTGGGGGTTTTATAGCTTCTATTTATATATATACCTTATTAAAATAACCAAATGATACGCAATAACTCACACTAAACATATATACGCATACTAGAGCAATAATATTTAAACAGCAATAAGCAATTCTAGATTTTAATAATAAACAAAGTACAAATGCAACAATATTTATATAACTTTCCTTAAATATAAAGGGTTCTTTTTTTTAAATATAACAGAAATTTTGTGATAAATTAAATTTTAAGGTAGGCTATATAGTTTATTTTACTATTACAAATAAAAAAATTGACCACTTTAACATGGCACAGACAGAATAAATTTAATTCAACGATTACAATTTAACAATTACGAATATCAATTATGCCAAATGTTGTTTTAAGATTAATTAAGAACAAAATAGCTAAAAACATATTGGCTTGCCTTTGTGACACTCTTTTAGAAAAAAATCACAGTTTAATAAATGTTGTTGTTTTCTTACATAACTTTTATTTCAGGATCTCAACACCCCCAAAAAAATGTGTTTTGCGGATACAAGGAATGTGTTACTTCTAAGTGTTTTGCTCGAAACAGCTCAACGGCCAGGGCCAATTATAGCCTTAACAACATCACAAATTAAAACTGCTACTAAAATAGAAAATGGATATACTCTCGTTGTGGACGGGAAAGCTTCCTGGAATAAAAATCTTTTGGTATGTTCAAACTGTTTGTTTAAAATAGGTTAGTTTTTTAGAATTGAATGACATTTTTTTGCATTCTAGTTGTTTGGTAATACTTTGCTAACAGTAATTTAATATTTTAAAATAAAAAAATCTGCGAAATAAACTTCCCATTGTAGCCAATTGTTTTAATTTTAATTGTTGTTATAGTTTGTTGGGTACAAGAATACTAAATTCTGGCTAGTTTTTTTTTTAAATACACGCTAAATTATCATTACGTCTAAATCAATGTTTATTGGGTGACGTCCGTTCAATAAAACGAAATTGCCTTGTTGTTTTTTTAAAACCAACATTTGCACTCAATACAAAGCAGAAATGGATCATTCCAAATATATAGATAATACCAAAAAAAGGATGGCAAAGTTTAAATGTGAAAATACTTTTCAAATATATAACGCAAATTTGATAACGAAGTTATAGTTAAAGCGGTAAATTAATATTACAAACAATCCATTTATTGAAATAAAAGTTCAAACGCGCACCGTCCGATCAAACGCGCACCGTCCGTCATTTTGTTCGCGGCCGCTAATGGCTAATTCATTTCATTCCAATCGTTGCTTGCACCCCGTGTGCAGATTAAGGGTTTTTTGAGGCGGGGTACACTATGTAAGAGTTAAATGTTTTTTTAATTGGAAGAGGTAATCAATTTTAAATATTAATATTATAAACGTAAAACATACAAACCTTCCAGCATGGTTTACAACAGCTTGCATGTTAATGGAATAAAAGGATTTGCGATTCCAATAGTCTTCGCCATTTTTTGTGGGCTTTGGTATGGCAATGTGGCAGCCATCTATGGCCCCAGTACAATTGGGCATTTCTTTTTCTGTAGAATAGGACATGACAGCTTCTTCAAAATTACATTTTTTTTATATATTTTTTCATTAGCTTATCTATTACTTCTTCGCAAACCTCTATCGTAATCTTAATAACAAAATTTAAATAAAACTACACATATTTCCAAAAGCATTTATTATTAAAAATTATTTTTATAGCTTGTGGGCCTATTAACTTTAATAAAACAATCGCATCTCTTTAATATTTATTGCTCTGTGCCCCATAACACATCTGCCATAGGTTTATCAATATCCGCTTTTCACATGTAATGTACCTGTACATTTGAGATATTTTTTGCTACCTTATAAATATCAGTTGCATTTTGAAAAGCTACTGTGGTATTCTTTTTTTTAACTTGTTGTCCCAATATTGCCTTGGCTTCACCACCTATGCCATCAACAACATCATTTCCATGCCCTGTGGTGAAATACTTCTAAGTATGTTTGGAACCTAACTCATTCAGTAGTGCAATTAAGAATTTGTTTTTAAATTTACACGATGGGCCATCCCTTTATCTTATTTCTTTACTAGTATAGTTTTCATTTAAAAAAAAATAAACAAGGCAACCTTTAATAGTGTTTTTATTTTTATCTCAATTATGCAAAATAAACCAAGAAGATGTATGTCAATTTTTCATTAAACCATTGTGCAACTGTTAATATGTTGATGCTCTCATGACTCCACAGACCACTTTAAATTTCATTTTGATATTCGCATGAATATGCCATTGCGAAATCGATTTGAGTCACTTCTATATTTTTTTAAGTCTTGTCCTAAAAAATGCCTTTTCTTGAATTTAACAATCCATTTTTTGGTTATCAAGATCATTGTTGCCCATTAACTTATCAAAATTTATTTCATTTTTTACATGCAAGACAGTCCATTTTTCTACAGTTGGATAATAGATTTTCAGTTACACAAATTTCTTTCCAAAAATGGGTTTTGTATTGTACTCCCAAAGCTACCAGTTTAAAAAACATATTCTCTTCGATCTTGCATTTGCATTGTGTGCATTTTAGCAAAAAAACATTTTCAGGCCTTGCCTTACAGAAAGATGAAAATCCAGTTTCAATATTCGTGTAACATTTTAAAAACATTTGATAAGCTTTGCTAAAGAACATTGTTAAAAAATATTTTCGTAACCGACCCTTTTTATCTGTGTTTGGTTGTGATAAAATGTCAATTCCAGTGGCGGATCTAGGTTCTAAAAACAGGTTGACATTTTAGCGCGCAGGCACCCTGTTTTTATGATTTTCCTCTCCTACCACGTATATTTCTGTATATTTGTTGTCGAACTCTTTGAATATTTAACGCCTTCTGGTCACAATTTTTTTTTTATTTTCTTTTTCTAAAACTGAGAAGCCTAATTGTCTAGCTTTTTTCGTCTTTTTCTTTCTCCAGCAGTCATTGCCTTTTTGCAGCTATCCATTTTTTGTTCTTAGAAATCAAATATTTGCACTTTGGTATATATAAATAGCCTAAGCGATGATCTGTTCTTATTCTAACTTTTAAAAATTCCTAGTCTATGACGTCATCTTTTTAGCTGTTTTAATATTAAAAACTTTTATAATAACCTTTTGCCTATGATTTCAATCTTATAAACAACTTTTCCATACAAAAGATAATTTTGAAAAATTTTTGTAACATACGTCACGATATGACTTTACCGTCCAGCCTCAACAAATGTACTTTTAATGCTGTTTGAGCTTTAAGTCTGCTGAAATATAAAAATTATTAATATTTATTTTTAAATTGAGTAAACAAAAAGGTAATTCACAGAAATTTGACTACACATTTTTTGTGTGAAAATTTTTGGCACGTCACGTTTAGTTTGTTCGTTGATTTAATTTTATGTTTTTATTTCCTTACTTATATTTTGTAATGATACAACATAATATTTTGTTTATTTAGCATATAGTATCTCTCAACTGACATTTTAAATATTTTTTTTTAAGGGCTTGTTTGCAAAAAATTGTACAAATGATGTCACGTACGTCACATGAGAATGGACCAAAAATAAAAACATAACGTCCATTTTCGTCACAAATTTCTTCTCTGTAAAAGGTGTTACTGTCATCGAGATTATCGATCATATTTGTGAAGGGAACAGCGACTTTCTTCTCCTCTTTAACAGATGTCGGTGAACAAACACGTAAAACCCACTGAAGACTCATTGACTACTTCTTTAAAAAGGTTGTTTAAAATTGGAATGAACGTGGCTGTTGTGTCCTTTTACGACATTTCGCTTTTAATTTCAGTTGTTCAATTTCTAGCGCAATGTTCCATCTTATTAAAAAAAACATTAACCAAAAGCTCAATAAAATCAAATTGAGGGATAAAAAGG
Source organism: Corella eumyota (assembly GCF_963082875.1). Classification (NCBI taxonomy): domain Eukaryota; kingdom Metazoa; phylum Chordata; class Ascidiacea; order Phlebobranchia; family Corellidae; genus Corella; species Corella eumyota. The sequence goes on along the minus strand of NC_137495.1, from coordinate 10,508,208 downwards.
AATGGTAATAAATAAACAACTAATAAATATTTAACTTACAAATATATATGAAAAAGCGTATCGTTGGATTTATAAGCAAATCTTTATTTTTGATATCCAACATAATTTTCTCTTTTTTTTGCAGTTGTATAACATTTTATATTTAAAAATACTAGTCTTAAATGTAATTTAAAAGACTTAAATGACGCGAAGCTTATTTGGGAACATGCATTATATATTTCTAAAGCTACACTTTGAAGATCTCACCCAAAACTCAAAAATAACATTTTTTATATATTCCAAACAAATTTTTCAATTTGTTTTAGTTATGTCTGGTTACAAATGTCGGTGTTGCAACAATGATTTTTTTATTTGAAAAATTTATCTTTTTAAAACTTTAACTATAATTTTGCGTAATGAAATCATATAAATTAATGTAATAACTAGTTTATTTTGAATGATTAAATTCGGAATTAAAAAAATAGATATAGTAGCTTAACTAATTAGTGAGAACCTACTCCGAGATTTAGCTTAAGCAGTTTTTTTTGTTGGAAAAATCGCTTTTACCTTAAACAACAAGTAAGCATGCCTTATTAAAATAAACCAAACATTTATGTTTGCAAAACATTTTAATTAGATGATGCTTATATTAATTTTACCTTTAAAACATAATATACTTCATGTCCGTTGTGATCTTATTCTGTCGGTTTTAATCTTATTCCGTCGTTTGTGATCTTATTCTGTCGGTTTTAATCTTATTCCGTCGAATGCGATCTTATTATGTCGGTTGTGATCTTATTCCGTCGGTTTTAATCTTATTCCGTTGGTTGTGATCTTATTCCGTCGGTTTTAATCTTATTCCGTTGGTTGTGATCTTATTCCGTCGGTTTTAATCTTTTTTCCGTCGTTTGTGATCTTATTCCGTCGTTTGTAATCTTATTCCGTCGTTTGTGATCTTATTCTTTCGGTTTTAATCTTATTCCGTCGAATGCGATCTTATTCTGTCGGTTTTAATCTTATTCCGTCGTTTGTGATCTTAATTCGTCGTTTGTAATCTTATTCCGTCGTTTGTGATCTAATTATGTCGGTTGTGATCTTGTTCTGTCGGTTTTAATCTTATTCCGTCGAATGCGATCTTATTATGTCGGTTGTGATCTTATTCCGTCGGTTTTAATCTTATTCCGTCGATAGCAATCTTATTCCGTCGGTTATGATTCTATTCTGTCGATTACGATCTTAATCTTTTAAAATTATTACTGAAAACCAGATTTTATTCCATTATAGTATTTGTTCTTCATACATCTATTTGTCAAACCATAAAAATCAATATATTATATTATTATCTGGTTATGTTAAGTAAAGGGGACTGACTTTATAGTCGTGTACCTTTATTTTAATAATAATAAAACGGGGATGCGTAGGAATCTCATTTAAGTAATAAAACCTCAAAAAGATTAAGCTCAAACTACCAGATTAAAGTTTTCTTTGAAATAATACTCATGGCCTAAAGGGACCTTTTACAGAACAAAATCTGCTAGATAAATAAATAAAATAAAATCTTTTTATCAATAATAATTTGAAAAGATTAAGATCGTAATCGACAGAATAAAATCACAACCGACGGAATAAGATCATAACCGACGGAATAAGATCGCAACCGACAGAATAAGTACAAAATCGACGGAATAAGATCACAATCGACGGAATAAGACACGATCGACGGAATAAGATCACGACTGACGGAAGAAGACAACAGAGAAGAAAAATACACAACATGCAAATGTGGCGGGTTTACTAGTTTTATTATAAAAAAGTTAACACTACTTTTGAATTAAAAATCTTGCGACGACCAGGAACTAGTGCTTGGAAGGCACCAATGCTGACCGTTACACCATCAACTGTTAGCGATCACAAAGTTAAATTTTAGCAAAGTCAATCAATTTTAAGGGGATCACAAACTACAGAAAATCTTAAATTTGTTAGTTTTTTTCAGCTTACAATCATGTTGTAATGCTTCAATCTTTAAAAACTTTGGCTTTTCATTGCCATTCCTTAAAAAAGGGGTATTTGCGTGGTGTGTTAATGGCTTGTTTAAAGTCGTTATAAATGTAGGGCATGCTACCCCGAAACATTTTTTTGATATTGATGGCCGTAAATCGGCTATTTTAGATGCAAAACGGTCTTTTTTATATTACCTAAGAAGATAACATTTTTATAATATTGAAAAATGGCGAACAGTTCAAACGTGTGCGACCTATTGTAGCGAACTTTGTAAGCGTTTTGGCGCTAACACTTCCTCGGGGGCTCTAAATTACCTTTCTTATCTATGAGCAACTTTTCTTATCGTTTTGTAAAGTGTTGGTCCTTTTAATCTAATAGTTTAATATAATCTTTTGTTTAATTTTGAAAGAACGATCTGAACGATAAAGGTAAAACTGTGATTGCAATATAAAACTAGGTAATTTTATAGCTAAACCCGTCCGTTACATTATTAGTAAACGGAGCTTAAGGGCATACAACAATTTTATTTAACCTTTTTAAATAAACACGACCTTGTATGTTATTTTATTATCTACTATTGTAGCCTATATCTTGCATAAAATAAAAGAGTTTTCTTATTTTTTTTACGTCTTCCTTCTAAAAAAATTTCGAATTTAATAAACAGCAGTATACGGTGCATAGTACATTTCTTTCATTAAAGGTTAGCAAACTAGATTAAAGTTGACAATTTACTAATACCCATTATTCAGATACCCATTATTTCTTCTTTAATTCTTTAAAACAATACTTGTGACTAACTATAGAAGGTATTTTTACCTCTCCTGCTCCCTTCTTTTATCCCTTTTCGCTCTCCTTCTTTTCATCTCCACTTCTCTTTTTAAATATATATCTTTTTTTTAAATTTCTTAATAGACTCGTCAAAAATTTAACATCTTTTTAGTCTCATTAAAGCTGACCTTCTAGATCTCATAATATAAAACCAATTTTTTTAATATAGTTATGTAGAACTAAATTTTAAATTCTCAAGAAAAAAAGCTAAACTTTTAAGCCTATAAATAGCAATCTTTCTAGTTGTGAATTTGGGTTTAAATTTACCTTTCCGCCTCTATTTTTTTTTTTGGTTTTCGTTTCTAAAAAGGTTTTTAATTAATTGTTACATTGGTATTAAATATTTGAATGCAATGTTTGGGATTACCCTAATTCTCTCATTTCTTCTTCCCTCTCCTTCCACCCACCCGACCTTCTCCCCCTTTTCCTCCAGCCCTTATCTTTCCATTCCCCCTCCTTCTCTTGCCATACCCATTTTCCTGCCCGACCTCTGCCTCTTTTTCTACCACGACCCCTTCTTCCTCCTTGTCCTCCGCCACTAGCTTGACCACTTAAAATGTGTAACGTAAATAAATGTATTACTATTCTTTTTATCACGGAAACTGTCTGTACCCAGACAAAACTTATAAAAACTACGTACTTCCCAAATTTTCTCTTAAGGCCGGTTTACACCGGACGCGAAGCGTGCGGCGCGAAAGTTTCAGACGCGTTGTGCGCGAACGTAGTCGTTTACACCAGACGCGAAGGTTGCAGACGCAAAAAAACATTTTCTTTGTCTGCTGGTTATAAAATTGTTTGTTTCAGACAGTTTGTTTTTACAAAATGGCAAGATTTTTAGAAATTTCAAGATCATACAAAAATCAATTAAAGGTTCGTGCTCAACAAATACGAATAATAGCCGTTATTTTGGTTGGTTAAAAGAAGTCGACTGCGTACTAGGTCAATTTGGGTTCATCCAATTTTAAAAATGAGTTAGGTAGGTGATTTTTTTGTTTTTGTATTATATACGTAAATAAAACTATGTAATGTTTAACCAAACTAAGTGATTCCTTAACATGTAATTACTGTGCATAGGTGAATACCATAGGTTGGTTAAAGAGATGAGATTAGAAAGGGTTTCTAATTTTCCAACTTACTTTCGGATGAGTCCCGAAACATTTGACAATCTGTTGTCGTTGATAGCCCCTGTTATCACCAAAACAACAATAAATTACAGAAAACCTATTTCAGCAGCAGAAAGACTGGGTATAACTTTAAGGTAAATTGTTTGCAAAAAAATAGTAATCTCCCTAAAATTATTTCAACTAAGTCATCTATCATTTATTAATTTTTTTCTATAGGTTTTTAGCTACAGGAGACACTTACACAACAATTGCCTTCTCTTACAGAACGCATAAATCAACTGTCTCCAACATAGTACCGGAGGTCTGCAAGGCTATTTGGGAAAAACTGCAACCCATCTACATGGAGACTCCGAACGTAGAAAAATGGGCAAAAATAGCTAAGATTTCGAACATTTTTGGAATTTTTCCAACTGTGTTGGCAGTATAGATGGCAAACACTGTACCCTGCAAGCACCAGCTAACAGTGGAAGTTTATATTTCAATTATAAAAAATCTTTCTCTCGCCCAGATTTTTTTACTGTAATAAATATATTTATTTTAATTACTTTTTTATTGTTTCTTAGCTAGGTATAATTTTGTAACTGCCATGCCTGCATTAAAAATTATCATAAACCTTAGATTAAATAAACACATGTGTAAAATACACTAAGATTGTTTGTTACCTATTGGATTGGTAGCCACGTTAATCAGCTTTTCCAATTGGTCTTCCAGGTCCTGGTCAGACTTTCTTTTTTTGTTGTTGTTGAGGTTTATCTAAAAATTGATAATTTAATTAATAATAAGGTCAATATATGTACTATTTTAAATTATTGTATCTTTACTACATTACCTTGTATGTCTTTTTTTGACGTTGAAGGCGTCCCCCCACCATTTGGGACTCAATGTTAAATTCCACATCGTCTTCTTCTGCCAATGTAATTTCTGGCAAGGACTCCGGCGTAAAATTTGAAGTAGTGCTGTTAAAAAATAAGGTTATGTAAACATTGCTTTAAAATCTATTTAAAACTTACCAATACATAACAAAATTCATAAAAAGACAAATTATAAAATGGGTACCTCTTAGGTTTGATGTGGGGGTCTAAAAATGACATGGTATCAAACAAGGACCATTTTTGATGGGAGCTTGCTGGTGCTCCAGATTTAAAACCCTCGGCAGTTTTCTTCTTCTCTCGTACATACTTATCTCGTAAACTCTTCCATGATTTTTTGCATTCCTTAACTTAAAAGTTACAATATGTGTTAGTTTTAAAAAGTTTTCTTCTGACATAAATAAATCAAAATTATTACCTGAACAATTAACCTGCAAAGACTTTTCACAGGCATTCCTGTCTCTATAACTTTTTAACCTTTGGTTATGTAAGTTTTCATGTTTTTGAACCTCAAGTAACAAATTTTCATCATTATAATAACTCATATTGTAATTTTTCAAATAAACAGTAGTAATGTTTGTACATGCAAGCAGTTTAAATACCATGATTTTTTTGTTTTATTGTTTTAATCAAGTTAAAAACTGGGACAGAAGGATATTAGCATACAATGCAATTTTGCTAATCCTTTCACGCTTTCCGTTAATTAACTGCTAAAAAGGCAATAAATGCAGACGTGCAACTGTGCTTCAAAAAGTACAAAAGATAATAAATTTCTCGCAATACTCATTTAATTGTATTTTATGGTTGTGGCCTAGTTCACAAGAAGCCAATATGTCAGCTTACATGAAAAAATTAAATAGCTATATTTGTTTTATGTTTATTCTGTTTAAAATGTTACGTAAAAAATATTGTTACAACACTATTTTGATCCAGTTTTTAGTAAATTTCGCACTTAAAACAGGCGCGAACCTCGCGTCTGTCGCTTCTAGAGCGACTCGCTCGCGAACAACGCGAAGCGAAAAAGAGAGCTTTTCGGGGAATTCCCGACATAATAGAACAAACGTAAAATTTCGCGTTGCGCGCGGCGCACGCGCTTGGTGTAAACGGGCCTTTATGGAGAAATACCTATGAAGAATTTATCTCGTTTTGAGAACGTATCCTTTTTTTGTTGAGGTATGGACAGTTTACGTGAACCCTATTCTTTTTTTTTAAATAAATGGTATTTTAACAGGTTTTATAAAATATTAAAATTCAATTCTTACCTCCATTGCCCCCCATATTGGTTAAACACAAACATTATTTTTTTTAATTAAATAATTTTTTTAACCTAAAAATAAATTTCAGTTAATTTATTTAAAATTTTTATAATTGCTTTTATATATATATGCACATAAAATTGTTAAATATATCCATTGGTATTTTAATCCAAACAAATAGTTTCTACACAATCAACCTTTACATCAATAGTGGAGTATAGAGTGGAGGGCAGGCATCAATAGAGTGGAGGGCAGGCATAATCAATTTTTTCCAGGAAAACTCAACACATCAACAGTGGAGCGAACAGAAATCGATTTATTCCAGAAAAACTTAACACATCAACAGTGGAGGGCAGGTATAATCAATTTTTTTCCAGGAAAACTCAACACATCAACAGTAAAGGGCAGGCACAATCGATTTTTTTCCAGGAAAACTCAACACATCAACAGTGGAGGGCAGGCATAATTAATTTTTTTCCAGGAAAACTCAACACATCAACAGTGGAGGGCAGGCATAATCGATATTTTTCCAGGAAAACTTAACACATCAACAGTGGAGGGCAGGCATAATCGATTTTTTTCCAGGAAAACTCAACACATCAACAGTGGAGGGTTGGCATAATCCTTATCTAAGAAAACATCAACATTACAACACTCATCATCAAAAACACTTTATTTATAATTTAAAAAAGTTCGTGTAATTTTTAACTCGGAATACAAATCTATGACATTTTTATTAAAATCAGGTGTGGCTGACATCTTTGTGAATAAAGAACACTGCTAAAGCATTTAACCTATCTTGGGTCATGGTGTTTCTTGAAAACGTTTTAAAGTACTAAAACACCTCTCAGATTCTGCAGTTGCAATTGGAGTAGTTAAAACTATTCCTATGACCTTACCAACTTCAGAAAAAGAATTTAACAGTGAACCTTTTATCAGAAATGAATTTAAACCCACAACTGATTTAATGTTTTAAAACTGTTGTTAGTGTACAACACTTTAAGTTCGTTGGCCAGCTTTTAACTATCTATCATTGGGTAACTTAGTACTAACTGTTTAACCAAGTTAACTGGAAATACTTTTTTAAACCTTTTAAACAAACATAGATTAACTAATGAGAACGACTCAAATTGTTTTATGTTGCTAAATCGATTAATAATTTCAACAATTATTATATCACAGGCTTCGCACAGCAATCTTGAAGGAGTAGCAACTCTTTGGCGTTGAACAAAATTCCATACCAGGTTCCACAAGTTTTCCACGAATATCATTATAGCCTTCTGAAATGAATCAATAGCTAAGGCAACAGTTACGCCAGTTGATTCTCTTGACTGGGAATATTATACAATATATCTGAATGGTAAAAGACATCATTGAAAAACTAAAGAAATGTAGAATCTTCTTTTAAAAGTTGTGTCAATCCAATACATCCCTGGGTTGAAGTTGTGTCCCAGTGTGTTTCATTAAGAATTTTTTCAATAGTTGCAAGAAGATTCTCCTTAAAACACTTTGGACAGCTCAGGATTGAAAATTCCATCTTGTTTTACATGGTCTTGGCAGTCGTTTTTCACAAACTGATCGTAACACATCTGAACGTCTCGGAGACATAGAAAAAAAGGTAGAGAATCCGGACAAGTTGGCAAAAAACAACTTAATGTTTTTAATACGTTAACAGGCATGCTTTGGTATCAGGTTTAGTTGTTGAGCATAACAGTGCACCTGAGAAGTACTGCAAATTGTGATGGTAGAGGAGAGGAATGATCAAATTTTTAAAGATATTTCTGAGGCAATAAAATCAAACTTTCAGTCTTTTTCTCACACTAGGTAGGAAATGTAATTGTCATAGGTTTATTTATATTAAAAGAGTAAAACATATTTCAATTTCGAAAACACAATGAACAAATTTTTTTTATTGTATTTAGCAACGATTGTCGAAAAAAGTGGAAAATTTAAAAAGACAATACTACAACAAAAAGAAGGAGCTAGGAAGGTCAGGGGCTGGGGCTAGAAACCGTAACAGGGTCCACTTCAAAAAAATGGACACCTTATTAAAATCGAGACCCAGAACCTTGGTATTTAACTTGTTGCATAAGCATTTAACATCAAAGTATTTGTTAGTTTAAACGCAGTTACAGAAAAGCACTTTTTGTATTTGCAGGCAATGGATTCAACTGGAGTTGACGCGTTTTAAATGTTAACGGTAGGCCCTGAAGTTGAAAAAGACCCTTTGCCAACTGTTCTCGATTTTACCCAAGATCAGGAAATATTTCATCATAAAAGTATTTTATAATATTTAAATACAATATTTTATTTAAAAAGTTTAAATATCAATTGCTTTTAATTGCAGAGCAAATAGACACATTGTTTATGCCTTATTCTAGAGGCCCCCCTACATCTGATATGCCAGGCCCATCCACCTCTACTATGCAAGGTCCCCTCACCTCTGATATGCCAGGGCCTTCCACCAGCAGAGTTAGAAGTTATAAAAGAAGTAATTACTTAGGATAAAAACTTAATTTGTTTAATTAAAATCCTTGTAGCAAAGTGAAATAAACAGTATTTTTGAAACTTTAGAACTAAGATAACAGTGCACAGCACTTCTTAAATGTTTTTAATTTTACAGAAGCGCCAGCAGATCAAAAATAGTAAAAGAAGAATCGAAAAAGGATAGAGAAACTTTTAAACTTTTTTTAGAAACGCTGGTGGACCAATGTGAAAAAAAAGCAAATGTATCGAAGATTTGTTTCAAAAATATTTTGGACATTAAGTGTCAGTTTTATGTTTTTTACTTATGCACGGTTTTTTATTTAATTATTTTTAAACCACTTTTTTTTCAAATTATTCACTGTTTCTTTTCTATTTCATTTTCTCACCTTTACGTTGTTTGCAATAAAAAACCAAATGTTTTACAAATGATTGCTGTATTAAAAAAAAGTTATTTACCGAAAACTTGATAAAGAAAGATTTTTAATTACATAATTTAACAACGCATCACGGCATAATGAACCTTCAGTGTTTGATAGCAATTTCTAGTTTTCTTGTGTTCTCACAAATATTGTACAGAATGCAGCAGGTACAAATGATTGCCTTTGCAAAGTCAATGTTTGCATCAATTTTTTTTCCTACAATCCTCTACCTTGCTTTTAGCCTTCCAAAACTATTTTCAACTGCTATTCTTACTGAGCTATGGTAGCAGTTGAAATACTCCTGTGACTCGAAAAGATTATGGCTAATAAAAGGCTTAATCAGCCAAGGAAGAAAAGGATAGGCTGGATCTCCCAAAACTAAAAGAGGAACATTAACCCCCTCGATCTCAATAGGACACTAAAAATATATATACAAATATGTTATTTTTTTTATAAAACGAATTATTTACCAAATTAATTTATAAACAAAAGTTCTATTTCCTTTTGGCAAGGTATTTTGATATTTGTACAATCCAGATTGCTCAAATGTTGAAGCATCATGGCAAATCCCTGGCATTTGTACAAAAATATCCAGAAAACTAAAAAATATCAAGCAACTGTTTGAAATAATAAAAGTAATACCCTTTTGTGATGATTGGTTAGGTCGTATTTCACGAAATAATTTTTTTAACGCCGGTTTAATTAAGCTTACCAGCATTTGTTATTGATTACTGCTTGCAAAATTATGAAGTTCAACCTTTGCGGATGGTATAGTCTTTATGTCCTTCTTTTAGAGGCGTAACAGCTATATAGGAGCCATTTATAAAACCCATAACGTAATAATTTTTTTAAATATACGCATTATTGCATTAAACAATTATTTAACATAAACCAAAGCTAAATTAATTACTTTACCTATGGAAAATGATTTCTTCTTTCTATCCTTAGAGCGATTTTCTTGGCTTCAATTTCATCAGGCCACAAAATATAATCATTGATTTTTTTGTTTATGGCAGTACAGAACCTTTTAGATGAACAAAGAACAATTAATTACACCAGATTAAACAATTCCAAAATCAGAAAATCAACATTTTAACGATAAAGGTCTAATTTGTCTACCGTTTTTTAAACGGATTGTGGTGTGTTTAATTTTTAAATTTGACATTACCTGGCTTCATATCAGTCCAAACTTTTTGCATAATTTCCCTAAATGTCGTGGACTTCATCCTAAAGTTCGTAATCCACTGGCCATCAGTAAACGTAGGAACGATATTTTCCCACCAATCATATATCTAATAAAGTAAATAAAATAGGTTTAGATTTGGAAATTTTTTAAATACACATGCTGACATGTAAAATTTTTACTTTACACTTCCTGTTACGCATTCATAAACGACCAATACGCCTTTTTTTTACGCATTTGTTTTTTTTATACGCTGCAGCAATAAGCAGCACCTTACATCTTCTCTTTTTTTATACATTTGAGAAACCTGTATTGCAATGCTAAACTATTTAAAAGTAAATCTTCAAAATTTCTCGAAATCTGTCCGACACTAAATAAAGCGAGCTTTCAGAAAGCCCATGTAAACACGTTACGAATCGCGCTCGTTACGCTTCGTTGGTTTTTTCAAAAAATTGCTACAAGCGCCCATGTAAAAAGGCTTACTGTTTCTGCTTACAATATTGTACCAGCAAATCAAAAAAATCAATCAAATTTCAACAGACGTAGATAAATATATTATTGGAAATGACTTTCTAAATCAAAACAAGTTAACATGCAACCCAACAAACTTGTTTGCTAACACAACCGCCGACAAAGTAAAGCCACCTGTCACTTTGTTTAGTGGTACACAATGCCTTGGCCAGTTTTCGACTGTAACGTCAAGCAGCGCTCAGTACCTTAATACGTCTGCTAAAAATTTGTTAGATGGCCTTAATTGCCCTAACAAGACAGGCCTTAATTGCCATACAAATAACAACGTTACTCAAGCGGGCCTTAATAGCCTTAGCAATACCGGCCTTAATTTCCCTACGATGACCTCGTAAATGACACCGAATCAACGACTTAAGCTCGTGAAGCCAATCAGATTCCCGTTTCTTAAATAGAAACTATTCCGAAAAGGTATACCCACTGTTTTAATGCCAGCAGAAATCTTACAGCACACATAAAATTGAAATATGAACAATAAGTAAGTTTTGTAAGACTCGCAACTAGATTGGACAACAATCTATACATATACCCAAAAATTGTTTCAGTTACACCGAATCCAATGCAACAAATTTTAAATATTTGGTGGACCTTTTAACTTTTTGTAATTATGTTAGTACAAAATGCTAATAAAGACGACTGGTATATAATGGACCTCAAATTCCTTACAAACTTGTCCTCTCCACTTTTCCTGCAAAACTGAAACTTTTTTTAAAGATTTACACAATAAGCTAAATGTGGATTTGGGGCTAGTGCTGATCTGATTACTATACACATGATTTGCTGGTACAAAAATTGTTTTCTGCTAAAGAATATGTTGTTTGGAATCGAACCATAAATTTTTACAAAAAAGTGAAGGTGTTGCTATTACACTACAAACCATGCATTTAATTTTCATGTATTTGTCATGAACTGATTAACTAGACGGGTCATATACTTGTGGACAGGCCTGAACCTCCACAATTAACATTTTATTCAAATTTGGAATATTGTAAGAATCTAAATTTGTCATTTTACACTTATCTCTACATCAAAAAGTGGGTCTACTATGCTGAAATTCAATTTAAGCTATAAAATGAACCTAGTTTAAATTCCTGACTTTTCTTTTTTTATTTTTAGTTTTTACCTGCTACACATTAGCAAATTTATTTAAAAATAAGGTTTGCAAATCTAAAAAAAAACTGTGTAGTTTACACTTTAAAGCAAACAATTTTCTTTGCACAGCTTGTAGACTAGATGACAATTGGTGGTAAACAAAAGAAATACGTAAGAAACCCCTTCTCGCAGGTACAATAATAACTTTCGTTCAGCGAACCGAAACAGTGCAAACTCGCTGCCATCCCGTGCGGTTTAAACACCGTACAAAGGACTTATTGATATGAAAAAACTCAGAGACTTTATTTATGTATATTTAAATATATACAGGTTATAAAGGGGACAAACAAATTAACCCCTTTATTCAAGGACAAGTCTAACGCCCATAAGGCAGTTAGACGCTCTAAATTTATTCGTTATTATATTGAACATGGTCCAATTGTATATTTTTCGCGTGCCCTTGTAAAACATTGTCGCTATTTGTTATGTAGAGCCAGTGGAAGCTGTGCCTAATTTCCTGTTCAGTCGTACTGTATTATTCTATAGATTTCATAGAATAAGGGTTAATAGTGTAACCCTTTTGATGTAAAAATGTGGATTGACAGGTCTCCGTTTTTGTGTTTTTTCCTTCGCGATTTTATTTTCTGACAGTTAGTATATTTTTTTGGTTCCTAAAACACACACCTATTTTTACTTTGCCAAGTTTTAATTTAGATTTAGTTAACAGTTAAATACCATTATAAAGGATGTAGTCGATATACGAAAGACGTTTTTTTTGTGTGTAATGTACTCGTAATTATGTTTATCGCTATATATGTAACCTAGAAACCAGATTTTTGTAGTGTGTACGTGTAATACCGTTTTTTTTTTCTTGACCTCAGTCCCTACAGATATGGTGAGTTCCCGACAGTGATCAAAATTAAATATACGGTTTGTAGGGCCTGTTTAATTGTGATAACGCGACCTTCCGATTTGTGAGTCTGTTTACCTTAGTTTTCGTTTTGTGTTATCGCATTTAGAGTAGATGGGAGTTCAGTTTTTAAGTAGAGCAGTACAGAGAGTTTTATTTTTGTTGATAAGTTTTGATTATATTGTTTTTAGAAGAACCTTGGTGAGTACTTTTTATTGTATTTTTATTTTTTTATTATTGTGATTGTAACTTGTATTGCGCGCGTACCTTATGTTTTGTAGCTATCATGGATAGGTTATTTAAAAGCTGTAAGGACCTTAGGCATAAGGGTAATTCTAATTTAACCTCGTTGTCAGAACCAGAGCAGAGTACGTCCCATAACACGACAAGAAGACACGATAAAATTTGTGAAAAAATTGACAAACAGAACTCGAAAAAAAACGTTAAGTTCGAGGACATGAGTTTTGACACTATTAACGCGCTAGCTCATGTAACACTCGCTTCTCAGTCAGACCCGGTAACGACTGCCACGACATCGAACTCAACACCCGGCATTCTTCGTGACCGATATACACCTTTAACCGAAATGCGTAATGCTAGTTACCCCCCATTTGGACAGCCTACAAACGAGTTACCAACAGACAGTCAGCTCGACTCTCAGACCTCAAACGCATCGTATGCACCCGTTTGTTTACCCTTACGGGATCAGAGACCATTTAACTTTTCCCAGACACTGACACCCGATTTCCTTAACAACAGCGCCCCAGGATATTCGTACGCCCCCACCTGTCATTCCAATATAGTTTTGCCTGCTTTTATAAAGAATGACGTAGAGTTATGGTTTAAACTAATAGATCAGGCTTTCGTAGGAGCAAGGATTGTGGATCAAGAGACAAAGTACGCAATGACCGTACAGCGTCTTGATCTGACCGTTTTAGATAAAATTGCCTGCATCTTGCATTGTAAGGATGACCTTACTCCTTACCATCATCTTAAGCATAAGATGATAAAAATGTTTTCCAGAAGCGAAAGAATACTGTTTGACGTATTGCTTCAGGAACTCGAATTCGGCGACAAAAAGCCGTCCATGCTTTTATATCAAATGATGAAGTGTGTGAACTTCACACGAGATGAGTCGACCTTGCGACTCTTTTCTTTAAAAAGATGCCCACCCAACTTACTCTTATTCTCGAGCAACACATGCACCTGCCGCTTGAGACACTCGCGGACACCGCGGATAGTCTGATACCTACCGTGAGAAAATTAAGTGATCCCGGGACAAGAAGTAACAGACGCCCTGAAGATAGTCAGGCGCTGATAAACGAATTATTAGGCGAGAAAATCGCTAGTTTAACCCAAGAGGTGAGGCAAATAGTGCCTCGAAATACTAATGGCTTGGTACAGTCACGCCCTCTTAGTTACCGCAGGCAAAACGCCCTGAAAAATGCTGGTACGCCTCAAGTAGCAGCCCGGCCTTTACCTCAAAGGCGACATAACAGTTCAGGATATTGTTATGCCCACTATCGTTATGGTGACAACGCTTACAGTTGTACCCCACCCTGTAGCTACCTATCAAAAAACTTTCGAGATCCCATGATTCGCAAGTGAGTCATGGGGCCATAAAATCAGTCTTACATTACCAAGATGTAAACCATATCAATAACACCCTTTTATATGTGTTCGATTTTAAATTTTATCGTTACTTTCTTATCGACTCCGGCTCCAATCACAATTTAATGCCTAAACCTTTTGGGCGACAGAACTCTATCATCCAATATCTTTCAGCAGCAAACGGGACCCCCATCCCCGTTTATGGAAAACAAGATTTGACCCTTGACTTTGGTATGACTGTAAACTTTACAGCCGAGTTTCTTTATACTTCTATAGACACTCACATTATAGGTAGCTACTTTTTGTTCGAACACTCTTTAGCTATAGACTTTCGTAATAAACGATTAACTCATACTCTTTCGCAACAATCTTGCGAACTCTTTAACTCTTCACTTTTCAACCCAGGGCGAAAAGCCCTTACTGGTCAGGAACGAGTTAAAGCTGTACCGAACCCAGTCCACCCGGTGCATTCTTTACGGGACACAGATGGAAGGACCGACAAACTACCGACCACAGAGGAAAGCCGGTCTGAGAATTTTGTCACTATGGACACATTTGAGGAATGTGAGGAGCTAGCGGATGAGACGTCATTTTCTTTTTCTCACATCCCAAATTCCTCTCATGTTATAGTACCGCAATTTTCATCAGGGGATCCACGGGTAAGTTCCTCGATACCATGGACCGACAACGTACGTGTAAACGCGGATTCGTTTCAAACCACACGTCTCCCTGCAAATAATGCTAAGAAAACCCCCCCAAACCCAATAAGAAGTCTACGGATTCAAACCAACCCACAGTTCGTCCCGTCTCATTCAAATTCGACAGACATTTCCTATCCAGAAATTAGCGTTTATTTGAGGAAAATCGCAGACGATTTTCCTTGTCTATTGCAAAAAGAGTTTCGTAAAGGTTATTTATTGCACAATTTTTCGCATAAGATTGACACAGGGACATCGTTACCTGTGAATTGTAAAGCCCGCAGGCTTTCCCCAGAGAACTATAAAATAGTTGAGAAACAGCTCAACGAAGTGCTCGACCAGGGCATTATAAGACTATCGTGTTCTGATTATTCAAGCCCTTTACATTTAGTAGAGAAGAAAGACAAAACACTCAGACTAGTCTGTGATTACCGAGCCTTAAATCGTGTTACCAAAAGAGACTCATTTAAAATGCCTAATATACACGATTTTACTGCTGAATTGGCAGGAATGACAATTTTTTCCCAGCTAGATTTAGCTAACGCCTACTATAATGTAGCCGTACACCCGGACGAATATAATGACTTTTGAGTATTTGGTGTTACCCTTTGGTTTATGTAACAGTGCTGCTTCTTTTGTAAAATTTATGTTTTTTGTATTACGTGGAATCAAAAACATATTTGTGTATATGGACGACATCATAGTGTTTTCCAAAGATGTGCCTACTCATGAACGAACTCTAAGACAAATATTTACTAAACTAGATACTTATGGTTGTCAACTATCAATTGAAAAATGCGTCTTTGGTAAACCAAGTATAATATTTTTAGGTCACTCGATTGACAAAAACGGAATTCAACCAAATCCGGAAAAAGTCAAAGCCATATCAGAATTCCCCAAACCAACAACTCAGAGGAAACTACGCCGATTTTTAGGAATGATCCAGTTCTACAGCAAGTTCTTGCCGAATCTTGCCATGGTACTCAAAGATTTATACGCCCTAATCGACAGCAAAAGAGGTAAACAAGCGTTAATTATTTGGAATGATAATGCAAACTCAGCCTTTGAAACTGCTAAACAATGCTTACTTGAATTCCCAAACCACAATGCCGAAACCAAACTTGTGGTCGATTCCTCAAAATCAGGCGTAGGAGCTTACATAGCCCAGCTAATCAAAGGCGAATGGCGGCCTTTAGCATTTTATAGTAAGACCTTTGGTGATAAACAATTTCATTATTCTGCTTACGACCTAGAACTAACCGGTCTATATTGGGCCGTAAAACATTTTCAGTACTTTTTACAAGGTCGAGAATTTTTTGTCGAAACTGATCATAAATCATTAGTTTCAACTATGAATGCTGTTCATAGTAGTTTTAACTCGAAACATGCAAGGTACCTGGCATTTGTGTCCCAATACACATGTGACTTACGACACGTCCCAGGAAAGGCCAACGTAATTTGCGACGCTTTATCGCGCAACAATGAGGTAAACCTTATATTAAATGATATACCTAACATTGATTTTAATATTTTTGCTCAATACCAAAAGAAGGACATCAAACTCCAGAACCTCAGAAAAAACAATAACCGATTCAAAATCGTCGACCACGAATTTGACTACCCTAATGTCACTTTAATGTGTGACGTATCCTTTGGACATCCACGGCCCCTGGTTCCTAGTACTATGTATCGCCAAATATTTAATGCATATCATAATTTATCACACGCAGGCTACCGACCTACGCTTCGAATGATCTCCGACAACTACGTCTGGCCACGTATGAACGACACAATTCATACGTTCTGCAAGACCTGCCTACCTTGCCAACGCTCGAAAGTTTCCCGCCACAACATTTCACCGCTAATGAAGGTTCCACCACCCGATGAACGATTCATGGAAGTTTCCATTGATATTGTAGGACCCCTCCCTGCATCCCAAGGATTTAAGTATTGTTTAACTTGTATCGATAGATTTACTAGATGGATAGAATGTATCCCGCTGATAAACGTTACCACTAAAACTATTATTGAAGCCTTTGCCCTAAATTACATAGCAAGATTTGGCTGTCCCAAAAAATTACGATCGGACCGAGGAAGCGTTTTTGTTTCCGACACTTTTAAGCAATTTACCTCTAGTTTAAATATTGACCATGAATTTACTTTGGCTTACACCCCACATGCTAATGGGTTAATCGAACGAGTTCACCGCAGCCTAAAAACTGCTTTGAGAGCTCAATCTAATCCTCTGAATTGGTACGAAAACTTACCATATGTACTTTTAGGCCTGCGAACAACCCTGAAGAAAGATCTAGGAGTCTCCAGTGCCCAACTAGTCTACGGGACATCACTGAGATTACCAGCCAGTTTAGTGACGAATGATCACCACGACGAATCCATCAAACACTCAGACTTTGCAAGAAACTTGACTGAACTCATGTCAAAACTTACGGTGACCAAAACGCGGGTCGAACCCAGACAAACTTTTATAGACCCAGCGTTACAAACGTGTACTCATATTTACGTACGCGATGATACAACTCATCAGACACTTTTGCCTACGTATCGAGGCCCATATAGAGTGTTGGCCAGAACATTAAAGTACTTTAAAATAGAATGTAACGGAAAAATTAATGACATTTCAGTTGACAGAATTAAAGCTGCACATATATTTTTACCTAGTTCACTAACGAATAACGTTGATTTAAATGACTGGCTAATAACTAACGATTCTAATTTTGATTCTAACTCGAATTCTGTTGATATTTCAGAGTTAGGGGATAGTTTAACTGTTTATGACGACCCGCTGCCTTTTCCAGAAATCGACGAAGAACAACAAGAAGTAACCCATCAAGATCCAGAACCGATCCAACGAACTACACGAGGAAGACAAATATTTGCGCCAAGAAGATTTAAAGACTATACAACATGATCGCCCGAATTCTTATGGTTGTATTGTTTCATATTTGGCTTATTGAAAGTATAACTTTAAAAAAACAAACATTTAAAGTATGTTATAAAAACTTACACGAAGGCCAATTTGTTATACCCAAACCACACGAATGCCAAAAACCAAACCATGAAGTAACTTACAACTGTAAAGGCACTGTCTATAAAAAAACAAACAGGCTGCAGACTATCATAGGATTTACTTGCCAATATTTAAAAACAGTTTGGAAAACCGTTAACTATTTTTTTGGAGCCTGTACTTTAGACCAACACACTTATCCCGATTCAGCACCTTCCGCCGCAGGCTGCCATGAAATAGCGAGAACCCTGAACGACCCCTATCTAGGACCACTAAAACAACAATCTGAAAATGTGTGGGCTACTGCCAACAAACCTAAAATAGAGTACAACTGGCCGAAAACAACAACAGGTGAAAACGTGAACATAATTTTGACAAAGATTTTAATAAAATATGATTTTATTAACGATGCTCTTTTAAGCCCAACCGAAAACATGTCCCCATGTCATGTAACAAAGGGACAGTGTTCCTTAGTAACTAAATCCGTCATTTGGGAAATTCCGAAAAATATCGAATGCCCACCCTTGGATAACCTTGGCTCGGACAATTTCATAATACACCAAAATACCTCCGGATTGACTTATCGATTGGAACTTCAACGACTGTCCATCGATCTCATTGTTTGGGAGGATTGCGGAAAGTTTTTTCCCAGATGTTTTAAGACCGATGAAAATGTCAAACTTTGGATATGTGACAACGGCGGTTTGGTAATGTCTATAACTAAAAGTTGTAAAAAGTTATCTAAAATAGAAGTAGCTCAACAACATTTTTCAGAAAACCCCTTCAAGGTAAACAACACCGCAACGATCGCAACATATTTCACGAACGATTTGAGTCAAAGAGTTGCCGCCCTTTCGCTGGACATCATGGAAGAACAACAGACGTTAAAGTGTCAAGTTGAAGCCAATTTGGCAATTATATTTAAACTATTAGGTAGATCTTACCCTAGTACTATACTTTCACAATTAATGCATTCCAGTGTTGCAGCCGTATCACAAGGCGACATCATGTACAAAGCCCATTGCGAATATGTGGAAGGTACGCTTCTTCATAGCCTGAAATACAAGAACCTCTTTGCAACACGACCCCTCATAGCTTACCGAAAACGCCCGAACGGTACAACCAAAATAGGACAACTGCATGAAGACAATCTCATTTTTGAGTCGGTAACATTACTTGAAAATTTTAGGAATGGTAGATCATTTACTTTTAAAGTACTTGACCAGTTTGTAGTTTTTGAGAATTATTCGTTGGTATCTTCTAAGGCCCACATCACTATGATGCGGCCAAGACTTAACTACACTGTTTATAGAAATTTTAGTATACACGACTACGTTACAGCCTCCACAATGTACGACAGCGACCAAGAAATGGCTTTTGCAGACATAAACAGCTTGGTGGAACAGATATCCAGATCGACCGTAACAAATGAACAATTTGCCCGATTTATTCGTGGAACTGACAAATACGAACAAAATGTCGGCATGGACTACCTATCAGACGAATTTGATGGCCTTATAAGTTCCGGATTCCTCAGAGCAATGTCTCTGATTACTAACCCTATAGTTAACACTTTAAGTTCCGGATTCCTCAGAGCAATGTCTCTGATTACTAACCCTATAGTTAACACTTTACTTTTTATTAGCTTCTGCCTATCCCAGATCTGGGGCCTAATCCTAACCGTGTACTTTGCGAGGTACTACTTTACCGTTTTTCGAATCATGTTACGGAGGCGAGCTCAACGTCAAACAAACGTCGGCGAGAACCAACCACTAGATGACCCAGCTCGAACCGAGGTGACATCTCTTTAAACAAGGGGAAGATTGATTATGTTTTTATTTTTGTGTCGTAAAATGTCTACCAGACTTTCAATGTAGAATTAATGTAATAATGTAACTTTTGGTATAATAATTGTAATGTATACTTACGTCCCTTTGCCCATGTTAATTTTATGTCAGTCTATGTTTAACTATTTCAATATAATAACGACAATTTCATCATATACTTTTCTGATCCTTGAACTGTTTTGCAGTAACCTCAATTCTCTTCTGACGGGTGGTAGTGTAGGAAAGCGCTTAGCATCTCCATCAATTCCAATGCCAAGGCTTTCCTAGCCTCAAACCAGGCTTGATGCTGGTTCGCGACGAACGACAAGAAAACCTGTTTGGCTTTGGACAATCACACACATGCTGGCCACTGGGGTACCCAAAACAAAACGTTTCCAACTAAAATTAGCTGATATCGATGAGGTAAACAAAAGAAATACGTAAGAAACCCCTTCTCGCAGGTACAATAATAACTTTCGTTCAGCGAACCGAAACAGTGCAAACTCGCTGCCATCCCGTGCGGTTTAAACACCGTACAAAGGACTTATTGATATGAAAAAACTCATAGAGACTTTATTTATGTATATTTAAATATATACAGGTTATAAAGGGGACAAACAAATTAACCCCTTTATTCATGGACAAGTCTAACGCCCATAAGGCAGTTAGACGCTCTAAATTTATTCGTTATTATATTGAACATGGTCCAATTGTATATTTTTCGCGTGCCCTTGTAAAACATTGTCGCTATTTGTTATGTAGAGCCAGTGGAAGCTGTGCCTAATTTCCTGTTCAGTCGTACTGTATTATTCTATAGATTTCATAGAATAAGGGTTAATAGTGTAACCCTTTTGATGTAAAAATGTGGATTGACAGTTCTCCGTTTTTGTGTTTTTTCCTTCGCGATTTTATTTTCTGACAGTTAGTATATTTTTTTGGTTCCTAAAACACACGCCTATTTTTACTTTGCCAAGTTTTAATTTAGATTTAGTTAACAGTTAAATACCATTATAAAGGATGTAGTCGATATACGAAAGACGTTTTTTTTGTGTGTAATGTACTCGTAATTATGTTTATCGCTATATATGTAACCTAGAAACCAGATTTTTGTAGTGTGTACGTGTAATACCGTTTCGTATATGTGTTATGTAACTTTCGGGATAATTATATGATGAACGTGCTTGATTAATAAATAGATGTTGTCTGTAGATTCGGTTTGCTATTTTTGACAATTTCTAACGGGTCTTAAACCCTATTTTAGACATTAGAGACTTATACTTTATACGTTATTGCCATGTTATTTGGATAAGAGCACCCTTAGGAGTCGATACTTTTTATGATTAGATTTTTCTTGACCTCAGTCCCTACAGAGGCAATGTAGCCACACTGGTTCGTGCTCCTGATGTATTTTGGTTATGTTGTACGGTCGTAATATTTCTTCATTCTAAGGCCCGAAAATTGGAGCTTCTCTATAGCGAATTCATGAGCTTCGTCTATGTCCTGTTCAACCTTCTTAACAAATTCACATGTAGAATATTTCGTTTTCTGCGCACGTCCATATAAAAAGTCGGATGGCAAATTTAACTCCCTTTCAGTGATAAAAATGCCCCGCAATTAGAAGCAAACACAATAAACATAACAGTGTACATCAATCAATGAATAAGTAAGAATCATAAAATAATTAGCGTTTGTAGATTATAATTAAGAACACTATTTGGCAGGTTACAAAACTTAGTGCTATAATACTTTAATTTGATAGATTGGATTAAATACGTAATATCATTTATACGATTAATAACTTTATATGGCCCATTTGACTTTTTACCATATTGGCTTAGCCACACCTTTTAGCCGTTTACAAAACCTTGGTTTGGCAATGAATTGTAGTGTAAATTACATTTTGGATTAATTTAGTCAAATATTTTGTTTGCATCAGTTCAAGCAGGTCCGATCTACTGAAGTACCAATAGTTCTTGCTATGAAGTCGGCTTAGCGCAACTAAAGGAATACAACATTTATTAACTGCAAATTTCAACACAATTTTTTGTAAAGAGATGGGAACAATTAATTGATAATTCGTTAACAGATAGCTTCATCGCTGTCTTTATAAGAGAAATCTCGGTTTCGTGTTTATTTTTTGCATCATCTTGTTTATTTTGAACTTCTTTTAATAGTTGTATCTTTTTGCAATATTTCAATTTGTTTCTTCATTTCTTCAACTAAGTCCATAACTTTGACCATGACGTTAGTTTCTATTTCTTTTTTAATTTCCTCAAGCTTTCATCTCCATCATAATAATTTGAAGGTGCTTCTATTTTATACGAAGTCGCGCGATACATATATCTTTTTGTTATATTAACGATCTCGGCAGGACCTCCATTGTAACGAATTTTGCCTGATATTCTTTTGTATAAAAAGCCGTATTTATATTTTATAGTATTTTATTGCGTAAGATTACAAACAACCGTCCACAAACTAGTAACACGAATACTCTCAATACATTACAATTAAACATTTAAACCAACTAGTCACGTGATACTGATAAGGTGTAAAGACGAGACTCAAGGTGTAAACACGTGACATAGAATAGATAAGACTTAAAAGTAAACAACAATATGGCGGATTTGTTACACCATTTAGACCACATCTAAATAAGATCTTAATTTCTTATGCCTCCATTTCAGTCGGTCTTAACTTTGTTTGTTGTTGGGGCCATCTCAGACTACATCTAAATAAGATCTCAACTTTTTATGCCTCCATTTCAGTCGGTCTTAACTTTGTTTGTTGTTGGGGCCATCTCAGGCCACATCTAACTAAGTTCTTAACTTTTTATGCCTCCATCTCAGTCGGTCTTAACTTCGTTTGTTGTTGGGGCCATCTCAGACTACATTTAAATAAGATCTTAACTTTTTATGCCTCCATTTCAGTCGGTCTTAACTTTGTTTGTTGTTGGGGCCATCTCAGGCCACATCTAACTAAGTTCTTAACTTTTTATGCCTCCATCTCAGACTACATCTAAATAAGATCTTAACTTTTTATGCCTCCATTTCAGTCGGTCTTAACTTTGTTTGTTGTTGGGGCCATCTCAGATTACATCTAAATAAGATCTTAACTTTTTATGCCTCCATTTCAGTCGGTCTTAACTTTGTTTGTTGTTGGGGCCATCTCAGACCACATCTAAATAAGATCTCAACTTTTTATGCCTCCACTTCAGTCGGTCTTAACTTTGTTTGTTGTTGGGGCCAATTCAGACTACATCTTAATAAGATCTTAAC
Organism: Corella eumyota; assembly: GCF_963082875.1. NCBI lineage: Eukaryota > Metazoa > Chordata > Ascidiacea > Phlebobranchia > Corellidae > Corella > Corella eumyota. Next base: position 10,485,097 of record NC_137495.1, on the reverse strand, counting down.
TTTTTATGCCTCCATTTCAGCCGGTCTTAACTTTGTTTGTTGTTGGGGCCATCTCAGACCACATCTAAATAAGATCTTAACTTTTTATGCCTCCATTTCAGTCGGTCTTAACTTTGTTTGATGCTTTTAGCATTGGGTAAAGTTAGTTTTTTTGTCTGCAGGTAAGGGACATACGTTTGTGAAAGGGAAACACATTGACTGTGATACCACTGTTGGCACCTTATACATTCGACCCAATCACATCTACTGTTGTCTTGGTTTTCACACATCCGACATTTGTTTTTATGTGGCAACCAGTTAGACAATTGCCAACAACAGTAGCGTAAATCTCATCTCTGTACATGGAAGTTTGACAGTCAGGTTGTTTAAGATTCTGGTGCAAAGTAAGCCACTTACTGTACATACAGACAAAAACTCCACAACTCGTGCTATCTGGCTGCAGGGTATGTGGAACAACTTTTGCTTTTAAATCTAAAAATCCAAATTTTTGTTTTGTCACATAGTTCAGCATGTCCAGTGCAGATTTAACATCCATCTTTGATTCTGTGCACACATCCTTCATAGGATCAAGGTATAACATAACTCGCAAAACCAAATGGGCCCCGGTTATATTTCAGGGAACAAAAATGTATTTTTTATCGGTCAAAGTGACATTATTCCACAGCCTTTTTATGGAAGGATTTTTGTTTAGAGTTGTCGCAACTTATGAGTCAACAAACAAGATATGGCTATACTTGTTGCACAACCACCAAAGGTACCTATTTATAATTTCGTCATACAGCCAACCTTTAGTAAAGTCCGCTTTTTTAATTAAGTCTTTTTTTTAAGTACCGCAATGGACGGAGTAACCTTCTTTATATTTGCTGCTGGTGTTTTTGCTACATAGTTAGTACGGGTTTTTTTGCAATGTTTCCAAATTTATTAAAAAAATTTTGACTTTTTATAATTTTGATTATTACTATTATTCCAATTGGCTCCATCAATCAATCTAAATCCTAACACGGAATCAGGTAAAACCATTTTATATGAAGACATTATGGTACAAATGTTTAAATTCCAGAATGTAATCACTCACAGATAAATGTTCAGGTTTTACGTAATCATTAAATGCCCGATAAGAACCATACACATTATCTACTTTTTCGCTTTTGAAAACAGAATGTGAATAACATAGTAAATAGAATGTGAATAACATAGCAAGCACAAGATTTTTTTCCAGACTGTGGATCAGATTTTGCAATTAACTTATATTTAAATTCGGTCAAAGGATTTTGCGAGCTTAAGGACCCTAAAATCGTTGAAAAGGAATTTTGCAGTAAAATCTCGAAAAAAGGAAAAAGTAAGCACAAATTAACATTTCGCAAATGTAATATTGATCTGTTACAGGGCTGGCCAACCCGCGGCTCTTTTCCACAGGCCCTGGTTCTTCTAAAAATGTATGAAGTGTATATGATATTCATCAGTTCTAGGTGTATATGAGGTGTTAACTAGTTAAGCAGGTAGGCCAACTGAGGTGGGCAATTTGGTTTGAAGTTTATAAACTTGGATAAAAGAAATTTAACCTACAGCTCGTAGGCTAATTTAGCAAGCAGGAAAATCAAACAGTTTGCCTACCGAAATCTTGGGTATATGACTAGCCTAAGGCTAGGCTAACATCCGCAGAGTGTGTATCTTGACACAGTCCAACTATAACTGTCAGAAGTGTAAGCTGAATTTACAGGTTAGTAGTCAAATCTACCAGTAGCCTAGTTTTGTAGTGTTTTGGGCCCGTTTATAAAAATAGACATGTGGACCGGGCATGAATGGGCCAGAAGGACCGCTCGCCTAAAGAACCAGTTTTTTTGACATGTGAACAGGCTAATTGCGTTTGTGTTTTTTAGGTTTATAAATATTAGTTTATTTTAGTTAATAATTTGTGTCAAGTTCGCTCTCAAAATGGCAGGGAAAAATGCACAGCAAAACGAAAATATAAGGATAAACACGGGCCAAAAGGCCATACAATGAAGGGGAGTTCGTTAAAAAATGCCTCTGTGACGTTGTTGAAATCTTGTCACTTGAAAACAACAAACTAAAGAGAATGGTAGCAGATGTCCAATTGTCAACACGGCTATTTGAATCACAGTTGCACTCTGACTTGCATGCATGCGAGTATTTTAGTGTCGCATTAGATGATAGTTGTAACATACAAGACAAGCCCCAGTTGGCAATATTTGCACGGTTTGTTTTAAACGATTGTTTGATCAAGGAAGAACTCCTTGATATTGTGCCATTAAAAGACAAGCATTTCCCGAGTTATGGAATTTTCACTGCATCATTTACAGGGAGCAACTCGTGTCTAAATCATTGAATTCGGAAAACGTCATGAAGACTGTAATGGAAATCGTAAACTACATCCGCACACATGCGCTTAACCACCGAAATTCAACAATCTAATCGCTGAGCTGGACCAAGGGTTTCCAGGTGATCTGCCGCTGCACTGCACTGTAAAGCCAGGTACTCTTTTGCTTTTTTCAGCTTTCAGATGCCGTGAAACTGTTCATGGAAAGGAAGAACAAGAACTATCCCGAGCTCTCGGACCGCGAGTGGATTATGGACCTGGCCTTTTTGGTCGACATGTTTTGTCACTTGAACCTGAATTTGCAGGGTGAGTTAAAAATGCTGCCCGACCTAGTGCAAAATGTATTTGCTTTTGTCAACAAACTGAAGCTGTTCAAGGAGCATATTCAAAAGGGAGATTTAACGCATTTTCCAACTCTGCTAAAAGCCAGCGGGCAAGTCACTAGCGCTGCCCTGAATAAGCAAAGAGCTAGATATGCAACACTTCTTGAGACACTGCAAGAAAGCTTTGTGTCGCAGTTCCGTGATCTACAACTGAAAAGGCCACAGATTACGTTTCTCGTTGACCTATTTAATTCTAAGACCGACTGTTTAAAAGCCCCTCTAGTCTTAGATGAGGCTGCAGCTGAGTTGGAGATGATCGATCTTTGTGAGGAGGACCAACTGAAACCTACTTTAAGGGAAGGAACCATTGAGTTATGGAAAAGTGTGCCAATGGAAAAATACCCCAATGTCAAACGGGCTGCGCTTAAGATACTTTTAATGTTTGGGTCAACATACGTCTGCGAGTCTGTGTTTTCTACCCTAAAACATGTGAAATCAAAGCATCGATCTGTTCTGACTGACACTAATGTGAAAGAATTGTTTTGATTGGCAACAACGGAATACAAGCCAGATTTGAAGAGGATTGTTCAAAACAAAGAATGCCAGAAGTCCCACTAAGTAACATGTATAACAATAAATGGCTTGTAAATTTCTGTCATTATCATGTTGGTGTGTGAGTGAGGAAGAGATGGGGTGATGTTCATGTGTGCCCATGTGTATGATATGGCTCTTTTCGGTAACACAGTAAGAAATGTGGCTCTTATCCTCTGACAGGTTGGCCACCCCTGGCCAGACCATGTAGGAGATATAATACTATCGTTGAAACTGGCTTAATGTTTATTTAATTAAACACTCGATATGTTTATATAAAATGTTTCGCATAAGCCAAGAACCAAACCAAGCTCCCAGCGTGAAAACCATAATCTTTGCCACAGATGTTTGATATTGTCTTTAAAAGTTTTGTTAAAAATAGTGCACAATATTTGTAATAATCTTTTTACCAGTTGTTACGTAACTTGTATAAAATTTCAATAAAAGACTACATTTAATCAACTCTTTAATAAATTGCGTTTTATATTTTAAGAAATATTAATAATAACATTTTTTTGTATATATATTTATCCTTGATGACGCGACCTAAACAAAGTAACATCAGCTGCACCGACTCAGTCTTGAGTTGCCTTTGCTAATATTAAATCTTTAAACCATTTGCCAGCCTGTGGCTAATATGGCGTAGACCTTGTTTTAATAATATCGAAGGTTTTGAGCATTTCTTTAAAAGAGAACATTTTTTTTTTAAATCGTAAAAGAACTGTCCTATGTGAATTTTAGCGACTGTTTGTGCCTCTTGCGTTGCGTAGGCTCCTGGCTATTTTGTAAAATAATCCATGATTATAAGAATATAAAACACGCAAGCATTTGAGCTCGTAAGAGAATTTAACCGGGGACATCTGGCAACCTAAGCCAAAATCACACACTAGACGAACGACGCAAATGGACGACATATGGCCTGAACTTTCTCTGAACGCTTGAATATAAACGTTAGTTTTATAAATGACTAAATATAATGTAGTTTCTTTCTACAATTGCTCAGATTTACGAAAACATATAACTACAAGTGGCATAAATCATGATTTTTACTTTGGGTGCGCTAGACCCCACTTTCAATTCTCGTAAGTTACCAGTATTTTTATAATAATTTAAATTTTACGTACGTGATAAAACACCACCATCTTTCTGGCAGAGAGTAGCAGAGAATTTTGCTTGGGCGGATAATTATAAAAAATAATGTTTCCAAATATTTTTTTGATCGTACAATACAAAAAAGAACGGGGTAAAATAGCCCCTTTAAATAAAACAAAATGAAATCAAACCTAATGTATAATAAGTTTACAAGGTACTTAACAGTTTAAAATTAAAATAAAATTAAACAAAACATTAAAAAACTGTTAAAAACAGGAGTAAACTTTTGTACTAAACTTAAATACGTGTTATTACTGACGTCATAAATCGGGGGTTTTGACAACTTACCTATCATGTCGCTCCAATTTAATTTTGATATTTTGTAAGGAACAACGTAACCAACCACGACATACCTTCAAAAAAGTGAACGAAATATTAAAAAGTGGTCAAATATAGGTGTAAACTTTGTATTTTCGTAATATACGCTATAGAAATGACGTCACAAATCGGGGGTTTTGACAACTTACCTATCATGTCGCTCCAATTTATTTTTGATATTTTGTAAGGAACAACGTACCCAACCATGAGATACCTTCAAAAAAGTGAACAAAATATTAGAAAGTGGTCAAATAAAGGTGTAAACTTTGTATTTTTGTAATATACGCTATAGAAGTGACGTCACAAATCGAGAGTTTTGACAACTTACCTATCATGTCGCTCCAATTTATTTTTGATATTTTGTAAAGAACAACGATATTTTGTAAAAAGCAAACTTTATTTATGCTCTTTTGACAGGCAGGCAAACAGGCAAACTGCCCTCGAGTCTATTTGCCAGGCAGTAAATCCTTTATAATCTTTAAAAACTTTCCTTAATCAAAATTAAAAGCATTTATTAACATATAATTTTTTTAAAAGAATGCAAAAATTGATATAAACTTGCTGTTTTAGCTTTAGCGAGGCTTAAAAGCGACCTTTTTATCATAAATTTAATCAAAAATCTCAACTTTTTCCAAATTTTGGAATTTTGACAGCAAAAACGGCGTTAAGATATTTTGTATTTGGCATCATGTTGGGCTTATTTTGGCTTGCATGTTTATGCACCGGCGTGAAGTTGGACTCCAGTTCCCGGTTAATTATACGGCACCCGATTCAAAACGTGAAGTTAGTTCCGGATTCATTATTCGGCACCAGATTTAAAATGTAAGTTGGGCTGCAATTAACATTTTTTTGTCTGATTAAAATTAAAGGATATAATATTTGCGTTATTAAAAACGTTTCATTTAGCTTAAATTTTTCGTAGATGTGCCCCTAGTACTCTTTTTAATGATCAATGTGAGCTTAGTACCTGCACGGATTTTTGGTTAAAACAATTGAGGTAATATATTAACTTCGTGGTTATATACGAAAAGCAAAGCATTAATTATTGATTTAAATTTTAATTCATTATGCAACACCAAAGTCAAAACCCAGTTCATTATTTAACCCCAGATTCTAAATCCAGTTTATAATTCAGCACCAGATCAAAATCCAGTATATTATTAAGCACCAGATTCAAAGTACACTATACTATTCAGCACCAGATTTAAAATCCAGTTTATTATTTAGCATCAGATTCAAAATCCAGTTTATTATTCAGCACAAGATTTAAAATACAGTTTATTATTAAGCACCAGATTTAAAATCCAGTTTTTTAAGCACCAGATTAAAAATCCAGGTCATTATTCAGCACCATATTCAAAATCCAGTTTCTTATACAGCACCATATTCAAAATCCAGTTGATTATTTAGCACCAGATTTAAAATCCAGTTTATTATTCAGCACCAGATTCAAAATCCAGTTTTTTAAGCACCAGATTAAAAATCCAGGTCATTATTCAGCACCATATTCAAAATCCAGTTTATTATTTAGCACCAGATTTAAAATCCAGTTTATTATTCAGCATCAGATTCAAAATCCAGTTTATTATTCAGCACCAGATACAAAATCCAGTTTATTATTCAGGATCAGATTCAAAATCCAGTTTATTATTCAGCACCAGATTTAAAATCCAGTGTATTATTTAGCACCATATTCAAAATCCAGAATTTGGAATAAAAGTATAGTAATGGAACTGGTATACAAAAAAAATAAATGCGTTTCTCAAGGTATTATACTGAGTACAATAAAATGAAGGCGATTTAACAAAAAGCATTAAAAAGATCACAAAAACAACCATTTTAGGTAAAAGATATAAGCTGTCCTACAATACAAATATAAAACCTAGCTAACAACTTAAAAAAATGACTTTAACACTGTCTCTTATAACAGAATCGTCTTATAAATAATATTAAACCGCGCTCTATTTTTTGCATAGCAATTACAAACGGCTCAGAGAGGACAATCTAAGGTCATTTTCCTATGTCTGCCAGCATATGATCTTACGACGATGACGTCGTGCGTCACGAGACTCGCGAGCGTAGGGACTTTCCCTATTTACAACATTTACCTTTAAATCCCGATATCTCAAAAACTACGGTAAATACTTTGACTTATACTCTGAATGTCGTGGGTCTGATTGGAATTACGTCAACAATGGTGGTTACTGTTATGCGATAGGAATTTACAAATACTATTATGACGTTATAGACACGTAATTTTCCTTCAGAATTGAATATTTTAATTTTTTTTTTGAAAATAAAAATCAATTAAATTTTACTACGTAATTTATCTAGAACAAAAGAAGCGTGTTTTATTGCATAAAAAAGTATAAGCAAAACACTCCTAGAAGAAGCGGTAATTCTTTGGTTTAATACTGAGCTCCATTAGTTGGTATTTGGTCATTAAACACGAAATATTTTCTTGGTAGAAAGTTTTAATATAAGTAACAACAACAACAATAACTTTTTAAAATAAAATTGAGAGGGTGGGAGGGGAATTGATACCGGCAGCGTGGTGTAGTGATAAGAACTCTTGCTACACTACCATGAGGTCGTGGGTTCAATCCCCACTGATCTCAAGCTGTAGCGCCCTTGAGTAAGGCGCTATAAACGGTATGAACTCCTGCTGAGCCAGCACTTAATCAGCAGCATAATTACCGGGCAATTATAGTCTCTATAATATTCCAAACTGCCACAGGCAACTCGAGACTGGGTCGGAGTAACTTATGTTACTCTATGTTTAAGTCGCGCATTCGACTTTCCCACATCGAGGATAAAGATATATATACAAAAAAAAAAAAAAAATAGGTTGATATATGTACTTTTTTGTGAATAGGGAAGAAGTTGGGGGGTAGGGGGGTTATAATTGGTGAAACAATATTAATATTAGAGTTTTTGGGTGATGTCCGAGTGGACTTTGGGGTCGATGTGGAAGGCACACCTCTGCCGCTGCCTCTTCGGCCAAGGACTCCTCTACGTCGATGGTAAAAGTTTTTTCGAATCCACGACGAAGAGAGACCCTTGAGACTGGCCGAAGAGGTTGGCTAGCCTGGAAACTCTCTGATCTCATAGAGAGGATGGAGCTGCTTGGTGGCTTCAGGCTAGCACTTTTTTGTTCTCTGTAAAATATCTATATTAGAGTTTATTGTTCTCTGTAAAATATACAAATTACTTGCATTAGATTTTAATGGTGAAGCAAAAAAATGATCATGATTATCTTTATTCATAGTTGTTTATATAATATTGCCTAAAATATACTTTGCGGCAGAGATAATGCTGCGGGCATCCACTTTTTGGGCGCGCCTTCTTATTTTTGCCACATTTCCCTTTCGGACACCACCTTTAATTATTTTTTTGTTGTTTTTTTTTGGGGGGTTTGTGTTTCTGCTTAAATTGTATTTAATTTAAAGTAAATAAATTAACAGAATATTGTACATACGTTAAATACTAAAAAAAAGCAATTTTACATCTCAGTAAATATAAATGTTTACTTACTCACTGTAGTAACTATTTGTGATTCCCCCCCCACCTGTGTTGATATTCATTTTTTTTAAATATTATAATAAATAAATCTGCAAAACAAAAACTCAAAATTAACAATAAACTTTTGACTTTATAAACAAAAAACGGCATAGTTTACATCTTTTAACACTTAAAAATTATGTGAAGAATAATGGTATAAATATCAAAACAGATAACTTTAAGAAAAACTCGACTAGGGCGAGTCACAATAACTTTAAGAAAAACTCGACTAAGGCGAGTCACAATAACATTAAGAAAAACTCGACTAGGGCGAGTCACAATAACTTTAAGAAAAACTCGACTAAGGCGAGTCACAATAACTTTAAGAAAAACTCGACTAAGGCGAGTCACAATAACTTTAAGAAAAACTCGACTAGAGCGAGTATTTCAAGGGCACAAAAAATGTTTCCCTGTCGCTTCTGTTGGCGATAAACCGACGCACTGAGTGTGATACCATTGTTGGGATCTTATACACTCAACCCAGTCACATTTACTGTTGTCACACCATCTACATTTACCTTTGTTATATCTGCCTTTAAGGCAGTTGCCAACAATAGCATTGTAAACTTCCTGGCGGTAGTTAAACGATGGTTGCTGGTGTTGTTGTTCAAGATCTTGATTTAAAGTTAGGACACCACAACTTGTGCTATCTGGTTGCAATGTACGTGACATATCATTCACTACTTTTACAATCGAAAACCCCATTTTTTGTTCAGTTAAATAATTTATCATGTTTAAAGCAGTGGTAACCTCCATTGTTGTTTTCTGCATAGGATCAAGGTAATATAAAACTCTTTGTTCGATGTTTACACAGCAAGCAACACCCAGTGAGCTCCAGATCTATTCCAGGGAACAAAAATGTATTTTTTACCAACCAAAGGAATGTCGGTCCACAGCCTTTTTATAGATGGCCTTTTCCCCAAGGTCATAGCTACTTAGGAGCAGTGGCGGCTCGTGGGTTAAATAAATGGGGGGGCTAATTTTAGAAAATCACAACACCGCTAGGGGGGTCTGGATCCCTCACAAATATTGTAAATTATTCGCTGTAAACACGCTATTTTTACATTTAATAGTTAATTATTTAAAGTATAGGCCCTTTTACACGGCGTATGCAACGTAACGTCGTTCACACGTACGAAAGTTACGCAAGTTTTGTGTTGGGAGCAAAATTTACGCAAGATTTCGTAAGCGGGATACTTTTAGTAGATATTGTTTATTAAAATTTAAAAAAAATCCCTAAAAATTGTAAAGTTACTGCAGCGCAGCGGTACCTGTCGTGAAACAATTAAAAAAATTTCTAATAAATATTGAGTTAGCAAGATTTTAATCTTAATTTATTATTGTCTATTTTCTTTATAATATAAAACGTATTTTGTATATTTTTAAATTCCGATTTTAATAGAGCTTGAGATGACACAATAAAAAACAAAGTAGCATAATAGATTTCTTTTACTAAAAGCGTTTTTTAAGTTTAAAACCAAAAACGTGGGAAAAATAATGGTGCAAGTTATGTAACAACTGACAATCAATCCATTCAAAAAAAAAATATTAAAAACAATTTATTGAACTTCTTGTTCATCTTGTCAGCTCTTCTATGAAATAACATGATATATCATTAAGTATTAAAATAAAGACACAACAGATTAAGTTTTTGTTAATAATCTATTTCACTTTTTTCTTTTCTCTTGAATAAATATATTTTAAAAGTATATCAGACTTAGCTGTATGCTAACTAATTAACTAGAAAGTAAGTCTTATAGTTAAAATTAAAAAATTATAGAGTTTTTTCAAATAGTATTAATAAAACCATAAATAATATCATATATCACAAATCTCTCCCATCTTCTCCACATACTTAAATCTCCACCACCCCCTCTCCTTCCTTTTTTTCCTAGTCATTCTTCCTCTTTTTATTCTCTTTTCTGTACAATTACAACATAACTCTATGTATATGTTGTTGCCCTACTCTTATTGTTTAAGTGTTTGTGTAATGTACATAACTATTCATAAATAGCCTATGTTTGCAATAAAAAAGGCTATTTATCTAATGGGCTATTCAAAAAGTATTTATTTTTACATAACTTACTTTAATTTTGAAAGCAATTTTTCCACCCATTGCACATGTTTTATCATGCAAGATCATTGGCCTTGTGATATAACAAAAAACTGTTTAACAGAATAACCATTTACGATAAATCTAAAAGGAATTGCAAATTGTATTAATATTAGTCGATTTATCTGGTTGAGCTGCAATAAAATCAACCTTACTTTTGTTAGTGTATTCCACCAACACAGTTTTAATAGTAAACCGACAGACAGAGAAGTGCACTTAATGACTGTTGCACTTACAAAATGCTCCTGTAAAATGATGTCGAACTAAGCTTTTAGCTGCAAATAACCAAAATATTTCTTGATTACAAAAGTTTGCTGTTTAATTAACTTCTTACATATCAAAATGTCAGCGGTTTGATAAAGTTACTTAGAATGTGCCCTTTTTCTTTCAACTTTTTTATTGTGAGTTTCAACAGTTGTCTGTCATCCTAATCTATGACTGAATGTTTACAGTCACTAGTAAACTATGTACATTGCATGTTTTTTTTTCATTGGCAAACTTTATTTATGCTCTTTTGACAGGCAGGCAAACAGGCAACCTGCTCTTGAGTCTTCTTGTCAGGCAGTAAATCCATTATGATTATCTTTAAAAACTTGCCTTAATCGAAATTAAAAGCATTAATTAACATACAATTCTTTAAAAAGAAAGCAAAAACTGATTTAAACTTGCTGTTTTAGCTTTAGCAAGGCTTAAGAGCGACCTTTTCATCATAAATATAATGTGAGAATATACTCGATCGAACGATTAGTATTTCTATTTTTTTAACTTAAAAATATTATTTAAGGCCTTAAAACTTCCTTAAACAAGAATAAAATACCCAGTTTACACCTATTTTATTTTTGTTTAATAGTTAAACAAAAACGATAAAATTTGTTAATATACAACGTTTGAAATTGCCAAAATATTTGGCAACTCTATGGTGGTCTTAGCCCCACATTTCGATCAAAGTTCTCAACTTTTTTCCAAATTGCGGAATTTTGACAGCAAAAACGGCGTGATGATATTTTGTATTTGGCAGCCCGTGGGGCTAATTTTGGTTTAGCCCTCACATGTTTACGCTACGTTTTTCGAAAATTTTTGCGTATTTTGTGGCCAAAATAGGCGCTATTTTTTAATATTTTAAATAATTTTAGCGAAAAACAGTGCAAAAAAATAAATATTACTTAAAAAATTTAATATTAATTAAAAAATATATATATAAATTAAAACATAAAACCATTAAAAAAAGTTGGGGGTTTTAGCCCCATTAGCTACATACACGAGCCGCCACTGCTTAGGAGTCAACAAACAATACATGACTATACTCTTTGCTTAACCACCAAAAGTAACTATTTATTTTTGAGAATGCTAATTTACCCTACGTTAACTACAAAACAGATGTGCAGAAAGGAATGCAACGTTGGTAACTCCAAAAACATCAGAAATCCAAAACTTTATTAAACAGCTAATATATTTACTTGGCGGTATTGATTTTCAATTTTGTTATAGATTTTTTATCAAAAGTTAAACTTTTTATCAGAAATTAAACTTTAAATATATATTTAACAATGGTGGTATGACAAAATTAAACTATTTTATTGTTGGAGGTTTAAATAGGTTGCGTATGTAAAACGACCCAATATAGATCATTACTATTTTAAATTACGAAATAATATTGTTTTCCAGAAAAGATGGCTTAAAGTTTATTTTGTTTTTATAAAAACATTTTGGCTCTTTTATTTATTGTGCTGTGCATTAGGCAGTTAATTGTTTATATTTATCACTTTATTTTATTGCCTTAAAAACTTATTTTGTTTGACCACTGCATTCCGTGTCAATAATTTATATTAACCTCATCATAGTAACCCTGCCATTAAACTTGCTTATATGGTGTTGGAGTACAAGGTGTCATCACTATAATAATATGTTAATGTTAGTTGGCTAATTTAATTAATAATTTTTTTTAATTCATGTTTCAGACAAGCCAAATGACGGTTGTATAGAATTTAATAAACGAATGTCTATTTTAATATCTTGTGTTATTATGCCAACCTGAGACATGTGTTATAAATTGTGTTTGCACGCAGTTCTTAAATGTCCTCAATTATTTCTATAAATTAAATTGGTAATTAATTTGCAGCCAGAGCAGAAGATGGATATGTAAAATTTAACGCACGTGAGTTTTATTTTAATTCTTAATATTATTGACCTAAAGCGTAACCTGTGATATCTTAAAATTATTTATGTAAAATAATATTCAACTTTTGCTATTTAAACATACTTAAAAATAATTTAAAAAGAGCTGATTTTAGTTTGTTTTTGTAAAAACATGTTGACACGTTAATTAATTTTCATTTAGAAGATAGCAGTGCATTTAAGGCGGTTAATTGATTATATTTAATATCTAACGATATTATTTTTATTTAGATTTCGTTGCTTTTTACAAAAATTATTTTGTTTTACATATAGTAAAAAAATGCCATTCGATTACGAATAATTAACCACGGCTACAACATTATAACCAGCTTTTAAACTTACTTACCTAATGTTAGGGTACAAAGCATTGGCGGCTCGTGTATGGGGCTCAAGAGCAGCTTGCCTGTTTGCCTGCCTGTCAAAAGAGCATAAATAAAGTTTGCCAATGAAAAAAAACATGCAATGTACATAGTTTACTAGTGACTGTAAAAATTCAGTCATAGATTGGGATGCCAGATAACTGTTGAAACTCACAATGAAAAAGTTGAAAAAAAAGGGCACATTCTAAGTAACTTTATCAAACCGCTGACATTTTGTAATGTGCATATTTTGATATGCAAGAAGTTAGTTAAACAGCAAACTTTTGTAATCGAGAAATATTTTGGTTATTTGCAGCCGATAACTTAGTTCGACATCATTTGGTAAGTGTAACAGTCATTAAGTGCACTTATCTGTCTGTCTGTTTAATATTAAAACCGTTTTGGGTGGAATACCCTAACAAAAGTAAGGTTGATTTTATTGCAGCTTAACCAGATAAATCGATTAATATTAATACAATTTGCAGTTCCTTAGATTTTTTTTTTTATCGTTTTAGATTTATCGTTAGTGGTTATTTTGTTAAACAGTTTTTGTTATATCACGAGGCCAATGATATTACATGATAAAACATGTGCAATGGGTGAGAAAATTGGTTTCAAAATTAAAGTAAGTGATGTAAAAATAAATACTTTTTGAATAGCCCATTAGATAAATAGCCTATTTTTATTGCAAACATAGGCTATTTATGAATAGTTATATACATTACACAAACACTTAAACAATAAGTCTAGGACAACAACATATACATAGGGTGATGTTGTAATTGTACAGAAAAGAGAATGAAAAAAGGAAGAATGACTAGAAAAATGAGGAAAGACAGGAGGTGCTGGAGATTTAAATATGTGGAGAGGGTGGAAGAGATTTGTGATATATGATAATATTTATGGTTTTATTAATACTATTTGGAAAAACTATAAATAATTTTTTAATTTTAACTATAAGACTTACTTTCTAGGTACTTATTTAACATACAGCTAAGTCTGATATACTTTTAAAATATATTTATTCAAAAGAAAAGAAAAAAGTTAAATAGATTATTAACAAAAACTTAATCTGTTGTGTCTTGATTTTAATACTTAATAATATATCATGTCATTTTATAGAAGAGCTTACAAGATGAACAAGAAGATCAATAAAGTGTTTTTTATATTTTTTTTTGAATGGATTGTCGGTTGTTACATAACTTGCACCATTATTTTTCCCACGTTTTTAGTTTTAAACGCTTATAATAAAATAAATCTATTATGCTACTTTGCTTTTTATTGTGTCAATTCACGCTCTTTTAGAATCGGAACATCAAAATATACACAATAGGTTTTATATTATGAAGAAAATTTTTAACTTAACGCCTGTTTACATGACAGGTAACGTTGCGTTGCGTAACTTTACGAGTTTTAGGAATTTCTTTAAAAATTATCTAATAAAAGTATACCGCTTACAAATTCTTGCGTAAATTTTGCTCCAAACACAAAACTTTACGTAACTTTCGTACCTGTCAACGACGTTACGAAGCGTACGCCGTGTCAAAGGGCCTATATTTTAAATAATTAACTATTAAATGTAAAAATAGCGTGTTTACAGCGAATAATTTTTCATATTTCTGAGCGATCCAGACCCCCTTAGCGGTGTTGTGATTTTCTAAAATTAGCCCCTCCATTTATTTAACCCACGAGCCGCCACTGATGATAATTGCCTTGTAAATAAATCTGTGATATACTGAATTTGGTGCGAGATCAGTAGTTTCCAAAATAGGTTAACGCATAAGCGGCAGAATACTTTACAATATTAAAACACAAAAAACAAAATAACCTTTTTTATTAAAACAAACAAAGAAATAACCTTTTTTTAAAAACAATAATATGATACCATGAGTTTACTAATAAAACATTGGACTTATCTTAACGAAGGCACAATTTAACGAAAGTTGACAGATTTTTAGTTATTTAACGATTAACGCATTAATGGTTTGGAACCCACCTTTGGACTTATTACCAATTTATTTTCCCCAGCATGCAAATGTGGCAAATAATATAACTCATCCGGACGTCCAGCTACAGTTTCTTAGCCAGATTTTTAAAAAAAAGTGTGAGTTCCAGCGTTCAAAAACATTTTCAAAATTTAGACTGTAGCAAAGTTGAAAAACAAAACCAACCACTTTTTTATATTTTGTAGTAAAGTCCTGCTTTACATTAAAATGGGGGTGTTTTTCGGTTAACTGTTCCCACCTATGGTAATAACATTACACAATTATTCTAACATGTAGCCGAAACATAACTATGCTTAAAAATAAGTTTTACATTGTGCAAAACGAATTTTATTAAAAAAAAAACTAGAAATTTACCATCACAAAAGGTAAAACAAAGTTTTTTTTAAAAAAAGGAACATCTACACGGTTTAAAAAACCTTGAAACCTTTAAAAGTCAAAATCATATCAAATACAATTTACCATGGGAGGTGATTTACAAAAAAAATACTAAATTCTAGAAAAAATTAACATTGCCAGTAGAATACTTTTTTAAAAACAACACGTTTTTTTAAAATACCACATAATAAAATAGCCTAAAAGTACAAAAATAAACTGAATGGCTAAAATGTCACTTTAAAAATTGGCATATTTAGTGTTTTAAAAACAAGCAAATCAAATCAAATCAAACCACAAACTTCTCTAGTCCCTGCCAAAACCAATCCCACATGAGATTGCAATTTTAAAAGACTTTTTCATTTTCTCAAAGGTGTGTCTATGTGTACAGGTATCCTTAAAGTAAGCGAGCATGTACTTGCAGTTGGACAGCAATTGCAAGAAGTCCCATGTTTAGATGCTGTACATCCATGAACAAATTCTATTTTTAACTTTTGTGTGTAAACCGACAACTGGGATCACATCCGAACCCGTCACAAAGCGCATTATCTCCCCCAATGAAAGACAAGATCCTTTAAAAATACAAAAGGTGTTTAAAATGTCTCCAATTTTCTCATTTAACATTTTAGCTTGTTTTTAAAATGAAAGTTGCTTTAAACATTACTTTTTTAAAATTAAAATATACTTAGTTGCTGCAAAATACTTTTAATATTTGTGACAGCTTACCATCAAAAGCACATTCTTCAACAAAATCACAAAAAAATTTGTAGGTTGTAATTTCTTTTGCTCTCATGTTACTTCCTTCTTCACTAAATGCTGGCTCAAGTTCGTCCATAAATGATGTATGATCACAGGATAAGACCGTGGATGAACAAACCACAGGTTGAAATAAATCCACATTTGGTATAATACCATTCTGTAACAAATTGTAGCAGCTCATTCCTTGGGATATTTTTTGCATTGCTGGTAAAATTCTTTCAACTTGATATTTAATACCAAGTGACGTAAAGGTTTTATAAACATTTCATTATTACAACCACCATGGACAACATAAATCAGCATGGATTTCTATTTCATTTAAGGAAAACTTAAGATTACATATTGGGCAATAAACTTTTTTATCAGGATTAGAAATGGTTTCAGTTTTGTGTGAACATTGAGGTTCCATATTAACAACTGTTTCTTGAATCCTATTATCAGTAACTTTTGTGGTGAAACAAATATACAACACAATTCTTCCATAGGTTATTCCAAGCTCGTCTTTGTATTGCTCAAGGGTAAATGGAATGCTTGTTCCTGGTATGAAGATTACCTAAGAGCCATCCGGATAAGTAAGTGTGTATTTTCTATTTTCCTCAAAATTACAATCATAAGCTTTTCTTTTTTTAATTGCTACATGAAATATTTTCTCAGCACTTGCACCCTTTTTAATAGACAGTGGTAGTCTTTTTCCCCGCACTGGGTATAGAGCTTCATTATGTTTACTTGATAAACCAATTACAATGGAAACTAAATCATCAAAATCATTACGTTTAATTTTTTTATTTGTCGGCCGAAATGAAAAAGAATTACGCTTTTCAGATTGCAACTTTTGATATCCCTTAAAGTCCAAAGTAGAAGATTGAAATAAAGCTGGAATTTGATTATGTTCCTCATTTGAATTTGTATCTTGAATTGGTCATGAACAATTAGGACAGTATTTAAAATTTTCTTGCAAGTATTCTCCACAATGTTAGCAATGCATTCCTATAACAATTTTTATTTTTTAAAACTTATTAACCTTTTTACAAAAAATTCAGACATTATTATCATTTTTTGTAACAGCCCTTTAACTTCGTTTGTACTGTGTTTTTAAAGCAACAACATGATTGCTTAGGCAAGATGCACATAATAGACAGTGAAAAATAAGAAAATGGAGGTCAGCTACAAATAGTACACATTATTGGGTACAATGCCTAGACTACATGTGTGCCATGTGTGTACTGCAAAACCAAGTTATGTAATCTGGTTTGAAGGTGCTCTGTTTTACCATTGTGACTGCTGCTTGACTTTATTAATAACAAATCGAACAACATCAAGATTCTAAATAATGCCAAAATTCATAAAAAAAAAAAAATTTATTAACAGTCAGGCAATAGCCCAAAGCAATCAGTACAGAAGTCGGAACTCCTTTGCCACAACGAATACAGTTATAGCCTACATCAATTTAAATATATATATATATATTAAAGTTATTGTATTTTTAGGTAAATATAAAGCGGATTAACTCGCTAAAATTTAGCAAAGAGTTAGTTCTGCAGGCCACCAGCCAAAAGGTCACTAAACCAGTACGCCATGTACGTTACCACAGGCTACCGCTGTTACTATGTCAAACTGACACTGACTAATTCATTTAATTATGTATGCCCATATTTCTATATAACACTAAATAAATATAGAAAAACCTTCCAAAACTATTGATAACTTGCATTCAGCGGCACAGGTAGCGCCTCGTGGTCGATTTTTAATATCTTTAGAGTTCCAGTACTCTGTCTTGAGACCGCGTAAGGTCTGGTTGGCGCCGGAAAAATGTTTTCAATTTTTAAAATGTTTTTAATTTTTAAAATGTTTTCAATTTTCAAAATAGTTTCAATTTTTTAAATGTTTTTACCCTTTTAAATGTTTTGCCCTTGTAGACCACCGTATTATGCCATTACAAACATATATATTCTAAAAATGTAAAATATCTTATTATTTAAATTGTTATTGGTAAATGATCGATTTATGCCTCGTAATGCCAAAACGAACGGCAAAATTAAGGAAAATATTCCTACAGCGGTAATAGAACCCGGACAGCCTGGGTGAGAGACAGAAATTCTAATCTGTAGACCAATTAGGATTACAAAGCTGGTTGCTCCAGGTGTAACAAGCATGAACTTTACCACTAATGTTTGATATTATATCTAAAGTGAGAAGGATAGCGTGTAGCGAATTTATTAATTAATGACTGTCTTTGGTCGTTGGTTGTTTTTTTGGATAATTTCTTACAAAAATAAACGCTTAATTTAAGGTGTAAATCCTTGTTCAATAATGTCTAAATATTTGGATTTATTTAACAACTTGCAAGATTGTTTAAAACTTTTATTTTAAAAATTGTTTTATAACTTTAATTGGTTGTCATATTGTTTTCATTTTTTTTAAATTAACAAGGCATTTTGTCAAGATTTAAAACATGTTCAGGTTAATTTCTTATTTCTTTAAGCAAATTTAATGCAATTTTAAAGTTTTTATTACCAACGCATGCATTACAAACAAAAGTTTTAATTTCAAGCCCATGGTCGTCATTTCTTACCCAGTTTAAAGATTTTCTCTTTTTCCATTCTAAAAGAATTTGTATTTGGGCATAAAATACTTAAACTTATCTAATATTCAAAATTTGCTGATCTGGAATGTTGATTTTATATAAAAACTTGTTTTCTGCTTTTCGAATATATGTTAAATTTATTAAGATTTTAAAATTTCTGTAAAGTTTCAGTCTAACTTCACAAGCAATAGACAGAGCATATATTTAATATGATGGGAAGTCCTTGAATCAATTATTTATTGAAAGAAACAAACTAAAAACATTATATTGTAACGTAAATTTGCTTTCTGCCCCTTCTACGTTTAACTATATCGTAAACTTCAAATCTCGCACCAAGTTTAGTATATAACATATGTATTTACAAAATGATTACCAACACTATAAAGCAACCAAAACACAACCGTTCATCCGGCTCTTCACTACGCTACACCCATATATTCATTTCTAACGCTTTTTACTTACAAGTCACGATATACAGACAACAGAGCTAAGCTGTGCACACATGACTAAAGGTTTAAGCACGTGACTAAGAACAGATAACAAACAATAAACAATTAAATGGCGAATTCGTTACACTCCCTTCCCCAAAATAAGAATGCACCCCGCATAGAAAAAATTCAAAAAACATCAACAAGTTACATAAAACACAACAAAGGGTTATAAGACATTGTGCGTTTAAAGTTTTATAATCAATAAAGAATATTACTTGACAATTCATAAAATTTTTGTAATCTGTTGCCTCTGATGTAAGTCTCGAGTTGCCTGTGGCAGTTTGGGATATTATAGAGACTATAATTACCCGATAATTATACTGGTGATTAAGTACTGGCTCAGCAGGAGTTTATACCGTTTATAGCGCCTTACTCAAGGGCGCTACAGCATGAGATCAGTGGGGTTTGAACCCACGACCTCATGTGTGGTGTAGCAAGAGTTCTTACCACTACACCACGCTGCCGGTAATTGCAACACCAACCCATGTATATGTTGTTCTACTCTTATTGTTTGGGTAATGTAAATAACTATAAATTCATAAATGGCCTATATTTGCAATAAAAATAGGCTATTTAACTAATGGGCTTTTTAGCTATTTTTACATAACTTAATTTAATTTCAAAATTAATTTTTTCACCCATTTCATATGTCTTATTATGAAGGATCATTGGCCTTGTCATAAAACTAAAACTGTTTAACAGAATAACCATTTACGATAAATCTAAAAAAAATTGCAAATTGTATTAATATTAATCAATTTATCTGCTCAAGCAGCAATAAAATTAGCCTTACTTCTGTTGGTGCATTCCACCAATACAGTTTTAATATTAAACAGACAGACAGAAAAGTGTATTTAATGACTGTTGCACTTACCAAATGCTTCTGCAAAATGATGTCGAACTAAGCTATTAGCTGCAAATAACCAAAATATTCCTTGATTACAAAAGTTTGCTGTTTAATTAACTTTTTGCATACCAAAATATGCACATCACGACATGTCAGCGGTTTGATAAAGTTAGTTAGAATTTGCCCTTTTTCTTTCAACTCTTTCATTGTGAGTTTTAACAGTTATCTGGCATCCTAATCTTCATTGGTAAACTTTATTTATGCTCTTTTGACAGGCAGGCAAACTACCCTTAAGCATACTTGTCAGGCAGTAAATCTATTATAATTATCTTTGAAAACTTACCTTGATCAAAATTAAAAGCCTTTATCGTCATGTTTTAAAGGTAAACGTGTGGCATCTTTTGTTAATTCAAATGTTCTAGATTACTACCAGAAACCCTTATCGCTTATATTTTTTTATTACGTTGAAAATGAACGAATACCTTATTCAAATAGAAATAAAACATTAACAACCGATATTAACAATATACTATAAAGTGAAACCAACCTAGTTAAAACCCCACTAACCACAAAGAACATAATACTAAGTCCAAAAACTGACGAATGACACTTAGTGAATGAAAGGGATAAGAAAGTCATATTAACTTTAAACCAAAACATAATTCATACTCCCATTTATGAGTCATAAGTCCCCAATTATAATAAAAGAACAAAGAAAACACAATATAACATATTATGTGATAAGTAAAACTACGAAATTTGTGTCATTTATTAACATATAATTGTTTAAATGAATGCAAAAATTGATTTAAATTTGCTGCTTTAGCTCTAGCGAGGCTTAAGAGCGACCTTTTTAACATAAATTTAATTTGAGAATATATCCGATCGAACGATTATTATTTCTATTTTTTTTAACTTAAAAATATTATTTAAGGCCTTAAAACTTTCTTAAATAATATTGCAATACCCAGTTCACGTCTATTTTACTTTATTTTTGTTTAATAGTTAAACAAAAACGATAAAATATGTTAATATATAAAATTGCCAAAATATTTAGCAACTCTATGGTGGTCTTAGTTCGATTAAAGTTCTCAACTTTTTTCTAATTTTGGAATTCTGACAGCAAAAGCGGCGTTACGATATTTTGTATTTAGCAGCCCGTGGGGCTAATTTTGATTTACGCCCTCACATGTTTGTTTACGCTACGTTTTTCGAAAAATTTTGCGTATTTCGTGGCCAAAATAGGCGCTATTTTTTAATACTTTAAAAATTTTAACAAAAACCATAAAAAAAAACAACTGAAAAACATTGCAGAAAAAATAAATGTTATTTAAAAAAATGTTAAATAAATTTAAAAAAAATAACATTTAAAAAAGTTGGTGGTCTTAGCCCAATAGACAAAGCCGATTCCACAAAAGAACATATATAGCAACTATAAGAAAAAACTTGAGTCACAATGCATCACAAATTTTATAGGAAAAAAAACGGACATTTTCGTATTACCTTGCAATGCTTTTTTGGGCATGATTTCGATTTACATGATTGGCTTCACTTTTTTTTAGCGAGTTGGCTATCTAGTGTTTATAATATTTATCATTGCATACAACAAGCTTAAATAAAGGTTTTTCTAAAGCCACGTGTTAGCAAACTCTGAGCAAGAAGGCGCGTTAGTTAAAACCTTGATTAGACTTGATTAAACTTTGATTAAACTTTTGTTCAATTAATTATTTAAGCAAAATTCTTTCGCTTACATATATTACAACCAGTAATTTTTCAATGATAACTTGTCAAATGTGTCTTTTTAATTTTAGTTTAACAAACAAATCTCTATATTAACGAATATGCTATTACAACTAAAAGGTTTGGTTAAAATATTTTAAAAAATATTCTAAAAAACAAAACAAATTCAGCAGTCAAAGTTTTGCACTTAGCTTGTATTTAACTACTTAAAAAATTATTTTTTTATTCAATTACCCAGCAGTGCGGTGTATTGGTAAAAACACTGGCTACACTACATGAAGTCGTGGGTCTAATCCCCACTGCTCTCGCTGTAGCGTCCTTGAGTAAGGCGCTATAAACGTTATTAACCCTTGCTGCATCAACACTTCATCAGCAGCTCGACGTACAAAAAAAGTGTATTTTAGAAAATAATTTACTTCCCATAAAATCGATATAATAGTTCATTTTTCAAATAACCCTTTAACATTAATTAAACGTAAAAAAATGCAATAGCTGAGTTATTCAGTATATCCTCAAAAATTTCAGCCTAATACAAAATAATAATTTTATATTTAAGTCATTATTTTTCCACACAATGTCGCTTATAAGCATCTTAATGAGAGTGGTCTTTCCCATCCCAACTTGTTCTATAACTGCAACCACTTTGGAATTTAACTTTACAAATTGTTTTCTATTTTCACCTTTTAAATGTTTTTTGTTAGCAACTTTTTCGACTTTTCGTGTTGCAAATTCAAAAAGTTTATTTAACCTAATTTTAGTTCCGGAGTATTTGTCGGGATCAGTTAGCTAAGACATTTGTTGAAATTGTTCTTTTATGGTATTATGATGATCAACTAAATCTAAATCTTTAATATCAGTGGAAGAATATTCAACAAATTCTAACTCAACATATTCTATCTGTTTGTTTAATTCAACAGGAGAGCAGAACTCGTAAGCAAAAATTCTAGCTTGTTCAACACATTTTTTAGATAGTTCAACACATAAAGAATCGCCTGAAATACAAAAATTTTAACTGGGTAAATTTATTAGTTAGTATATATATTTTATAATTAAATTAGTTATTTTATTCTACTTACCTCTCTAAAATTTTATATAACTTATAATAACATTTATTTTAGACATAACAGCACATATAAAAGAATTATGACAATTTTTTTAATGTAATAAATTAACGTAGTGACATAAAAATCATAAGCGCCGACTTCGTATAAAATTAAAGAGGATGTACCATTTTCATGACTTCAAAAAATTACCCATTTGTAAAGCTATTTAAAAGTGTGTTATAATTACGCAAATTAATCGGTGTAGAATTAATTGTAATAAGCCTATTACAATCAATTCTAAGTTCAAGCTTGTTAAATGTCATTGACCGGCACGTACAACAATTATTCTTGTTACAACGGGCGTAAACTTCAAACAATGCACACTAAAATCGCCCTTAACGAGAATTAGCCATGTAACCTGTCTGTAGAAGGCCAACGGCTTTATAATAAACGAACTTTTATTGCCTCTCGGTTTTGCTATAAATACTGGAACAATTTAAACATTCTTTACCAATCCACTGATAGTTGGTCATGGTTACATCGTCGGGCCAATCTACCGATAGTTGGACACCGTCGCATCTCGCAATAGCTGGACCTACAAACGGTGCTATCTTACTGTAACTGTACAAAAAACAGAGTGTGTTGGAATTAAAAATTTCCTTTTGTTAAATGAAAAAGTTTGCAAAATGTAATATAAAGTATAAACATTTTTTATGTATTTGCGCATTCTATTTCTAAAATAAAATTAGTAATATGTTTATTTTTGTTTAATTTATTAACAATTTGCGCTTTAAAAACAGGCCCTCGATTAAGAACCTAATTGCGTATCATATTCGTAAAAACGTCCTAAAACTACACAAATACTAAACGTTTGTTTAGTCAGTTTAAACTGTCCACGTATATACCCCGCAATTTGCTACATGTAAAAGCTTGTTGTTTGAAATTTAAGAATAATTATGTTTTTTCTCACTTTTTTAATATTTTCTATGATTCAAAACTACACCGACATTTGATGAAGTTGAAGGTGCTGCGTGATCGATAACATCTGTAAGATCTTGCGTTTTGTCAATTTGTGTTATAAAGTTGCCAGTTGTGATGGGATATATGTATTATAAACCCCACCGCAAACAGTGGCTTATCACGTTGTGCATAATTACTCATGTCCAATATTTTTTTAATATTTATAATTGCGTTTAGAAGACTCGCACGGGTTTTAAATTAATAAACAATAACATACATTAATATATGGTTGTTGTCAAATTTAACATAATATGTAAGCTTAAAAACGAACTACAGTTTAAAAAAATTAAACGCTCTGTCATTTTATTGCCTCTCGGTTTTGCTATAAATACTGAAACAATTCAAACATTCTTCACTAATCTACCGATAGTTGGCCACCGTCGCATCTCGCAATAGCTGGACCTACAACCCGTGCTATCTTACTGTAACCGTACCGTCAGTCAAGCGATCTAGCTGATCTTGTAACGTAACTTTTAATCAAACCGTGTAAATGTTTTGCCGTCTTACAATAAAAATATTACTGTTACCGTCTTGTCGTTTATAAATAAAACTTGACAAAATACCAAACCAGATAATCATAACAAAGATAGTCGGTAAACGGGGTCGAGTCAAATTAAACAATTAAACCAAATAAACATCCAAAATAACTATAACAATAATTCTAGTAACTCTACAGTAGAACCTAATTAACCCGAAGATAAACAGCTGTATCAAGGGTTAGCAAAGGAGCACCAGGAAGCATTAAGCTTCACGAAAACACGAATAATTTGTTTATGGACAAACTCCGGAATGTGCTGTCAATCATTTATCGTTTCATATCGCGTGACACATCACTTGTTTCCTTAATTTGAGTCATTAGAGCGCATATATATAGTTGAATTTATTTTGCTCAATTTTGAGAAGAGATAAAAATTACGTATAAGCTATAGTTATTGTTGTGATTATTCGCATTTTTGTATATTTTAACTTAGTACGTCAAATCTATCGCCGTTTCGGTAATAACAAATGTAAACTGTTATTATACAACCCAGTTTAAGAAGTCGATAACATTTCCAAAACCAACATAATTAAAAATAAATAACAATAAACTCTACAGAAATAAGGCAACATACTGATTTCTGTTTTAAAATGTTAAAGAGATCGCAGAGTTTCTTTTCTAATTATGTCGGAATTTTTCCAACTTAAATGTAAAGGTAAATAGGAAAGTTTGCTCGCAAGTCACGTGACGCACAACGTCATCGTCGTAAGTTCATATGCTGGAAAATAAACTTATTTTGCCCTCTCTGAGCCGCTTTTTTTTAATTATTTTTGCATAAAACAAACTTAGCATAAAACGCAAAATTTATTTATATGAGACAGTTGTTACTTTTTAAAGAATTTTATTTGAGTAGGCCGTATTTCAATTTTTTTTACAAATTATGGGTATGCTGTTAATTTTAAAAGTTTACCAGCCAAAAACGCTTACAAACACCTGCAAGAAAGAGGCAGGTCAACTAAGTGTTATTGAAGCAAATTTACTGTTTACACAGTCTTAGTTTTGATTAAAATAAAATCACTTCAACGTTGTTAACTACGATATTGTCAAATTTTCAAGTTAGGTTTTATACAGACGATGTATACTTTTATTTTGGTTATATTATAACAACTATTTTGGTTATATTTTTACAAGTGTAAAGCCTAAACTGAAACTAAGAAAAGGAGCAAACACTTATATTTGTTGCCAGGGGTACAAGTACCTACTATTATTGTAGGTTACATTAAAAATTGTTTGGAATTATCAAACACAATATTTAGTATTTATAGTTTATTGATGTATAATAAACATACGAGGGTTAACCCATGTGACGTTTAGTGATTAGGACTATTTTTATATGATACCCAACAAAATTGTCAGATAACAAAATTGTCAAAGTTTTAAGCAAAATTTAATGTTCTAACAGGTAAACTTTTCTTCAGTAACACTTAGCCAACCTGTCTGTTTCTTGTAAGTGTTTGTCGGCCAATATCAATCAACCTTTTCTGGCTGAAAAATTTTCGAAATTAACAACACAACCATAATTTGTTAGAATTTTTCAAATACGGCCTACCCAATTAAAAAAATTTGTAGATCAAAGTTATAATAATAAAAATGTAACAAAATAAATTTGACCCTGGGTGGACTCAAACCAAACTTTCTCTTAACAGCTGAACGCCCTAACCGATTGCGCGACAGAGACGATTATTTCGCCCACTTTGTTTGAATTTGCAATGCAAAATTAATATAATAAAAATGTAATAATATATTTCATGAATGGGCCCAAACCTTCAACCTTTCGGTTTAGAGCAAAACGCGCCAATCTATTGCGACACAAATACGACTAATTCGCAACACTTTTATTAAAATTATAATAAAAATGGGAAAAAACTAGTTTCGTCCTTGGGCGGGCTCAAACCTACAACCTTTCGGTTAAAGAGCTAAACGCGCCAATGATTGCGCCACAGAAACGACTGATTGGCGACATTTCTATCAAACTTGCAAAGCAAAACTGTAAAAAAGACGATTATATATTTGACCCTGGCTGGACTCGAACCGCAATCTTTTAAATTAAAAAGTAAATAATAATGATAAACATTTATCTAATAATTAAATACATAAAATTTCATTTAATAATTTAGTTGATAATCTTTATTTATTAATAGAAATTAATTTTAAAAATGATTAAATGATTTTTAATCGTATTTTATTTATCAAATAAATCTGGTTGTAAGTATTTTTTCTTGTTGTGATGATGAATTTAAAATTACTTTGACACAATCATTGCGTTCTTTAAAAAAAACAATAATTGTATTGGATATCCCCTTTTTTCAATATATATATGTATATATAAAAACAGTTTTACAAACGTTAACGTGTGCATCACCAGCTTCTTTAAACAGGTTGATGAAAGACTTTAGGCTTTAAAAACTTGGAAAGTACACCTTTATCTTTTTTAAAAGACAACGTTTAACAAATCTTGCTAGATGGTGGACTAGATTGCAGAAAAAATCTTAAAGGTCAGTGTTTTTTCAAAACTCCCTTATATTGCCCACCACTTGCCTGAATATTACCAGACTTAGTGGTAAAGCGTCTGTCTTTTGAACAGGAGATCCTAGGTTCAATCCTCAGTAACGCCTAATATTATTTTACTATAATGAAGTTGGTAGTTAATTTTAAAAATAATTTTTTCTGATTACTTCAAAATAATACGTTAAATTTTAAATACCACAAAGATTTGTAAACCTATCATGACAGTTATGTTAAATTAGGCTTTTGTTTATCTTCCGGCTGTAATCAACAGCTTATCTAAATTCTAACTCGCGAATGTGAAAAAAGTCGACTGAATTTTAATAGTTTTTTGTACTTTTTCCTTGATAATCTGTCGCACAAGTAGCAAATTTAATAATTTTGATTGTTCCTAATGATTGGTTGTGTACAAGAATATGAGATTCCGACTATTTAAAAAAAATTAACACTAAATTTACTTTGAAGTCCAAATCCATGTTTGTTTGGTGGCGTCTGTTTAGTAAAACTAAATTGCCAGGTTTAATTTAAATATATGCACTTGATATAAAGCGTATATGACAAGATTAAAATATGAATCAATACCAGAAAAAAAAACAGATACATTTTTATGCGACAAGAAATGTTAAATATAAACTGCAAATTTCATAAACAAGTTATAAATAAAAGCATTCGATATACTTTTAACATCGAAGAAAGAAAGTTAAAGCTTGTACATAAATAAAAACTAGCACATAAATAAAAATTTCGTATTAAATCAACATCAAATATTTTTTTTATAAAAATTAAAGTAAGTTCATGTGGATTTATTTAAAATAAGTTACATACCAATCAACTATAATGACAACTCAATTTCCAATATCTTATTAGGTAAATAATAACATAGTTTTTAAAAAAAAATTATTTTAGCTGTGTTTTTTAAAAGAAAGAGGCAAAAATAGCACATAAAATATAAGTTTACCATTTGACTTTAAAAAGCTGCTATGGTTTTTTGTTTAAAAAAAGAATGCCCTATTAAATGGTTATCACAGTAATTCTGACGCAGGGTTTAAAATAACGAAAATAAATGCAAGTAATTAAAAGTAACTTGAATGTAAACACATCGAAGCGTATTAAGTAAATTATTGATGAAACAACAAAAAAATAAAATTAAAGTTACCACATTTTTCAACAAAAGCACAAAATTTTATTATTTGCTTCCTGTAGAGTTTCTACAAACTGTTGAAATAAAATTAACAACCTTAGTAAAA
This sequence comes from Corella eumyota, assembly GCF_963082875.1. Classification (NCBI taxonomy): domain Eukaryota; kingdom Metazoa; phylum Chordata; class Ascidiacea; order Phlebobranchia; family Corellidae; genus Corella; species Corella eumyota. Next base: position 10,457,015 of record NC_137495.1, on the reverse strand, counting down.
TTCAAGCAATCTAAGTTATTTGTGAATAACTGAACGTCATCTAAAATTGGACACCCATTCATAAAAATTAATCTTTGCTAGAATTATTTATAACGTTTATAACGCCGTCACTTTTAATTATTTATAATGCCGTCACTTATATAGCGTACATTACGAAAATACAAAGTTTACACCCGTATTTGACCACTTTCTAATATGTTGTTCACTTTTTTAATAATATGTCGTAGTTGGGTACGTTGTTTTTTCCAGAATATGAAAATAAATCGAAGCGACATGACAGTTAAGTTGTTAAAACCCCCGATTTATGACGTCGATAATAACACGTATTTTAGTTTAGTACAAAAGTTTACTCCTGCGTTAAACAATTTTTTCAATGTTTTTTATTTTAATTTTAAAATGTTAAAAACCTTTTTAATTTTTTTTTATTAGGTTTGGTTTTAATTTGTTTCTTTTAAGGAGGTTATTTTACCCCGTTCTTTCTTGTAATTTACGTTTAAAAAATATTTGAAATCACTATTTTTTATGATTTCGCCCAAGCAAAATTCTCTGCCAGCTCTATGGTATGTTTTTGCATTTATTGCGGCAGATGGCAAAATCGGACAACATTTTAAAAGGGCATTCGGAGAGTGCCACAGTAAATAAATATACATCCAAGACAATCCAAAATAAACTTTTTTCTTACATTAAATTTATGATAAAAAGGTCGGTCTTAAGCCTCGCTAAAGCTAAAACAACAAGTTTAAATCAATTTTTGCATTCTTTTTAAAGAACTGTAGATTATTAGTGACTGTAAATTTTTAGTCATAGATTAGAATGCCAGATAACTGTTAAAACTCACAATGAAAGGGTTAAAAGAAAAAGGGCAAATTCTAACTAACTTCATCAAACCGCTAACATTCTGTGATGTGCATATTTTGGTATGCAAAAAAGTTAATTAAACAGCAAACTTTTGTAATCGAGGAATATTTTGGTTATTTGCAGCTAATAGCTTAGTTCGACATCATTTTGCAGGAGCATTTGGTAAGTGCAACAGTCATTAAATACACTATTCTGTCTGTCTGTTTAATAATAAAACTGTGTTGGTGGAATACACTAACAAAAGTAAGGTTGCCTATTTTTATTGCAAACATAGGCTATTTATGAATAGTTATGTACATTACACAAACACTTAAACAATAAGAGTAGGACATCAACATATACATGGGGTGATGTTGGGATTGTATAGAGAAAAGAAAGAAGGAGGAGGGAGAAGGGGTTGTGGAGATTTAAGTATGTAGAGGTGAAAGAATATTTGTTCGAAAGAAAAGTTAAATAGATTAGCAACAAAAACTTTATAATCTGTTGTGTCTTAATTAAAATGCTTAATGATATATCGTGTTTATTCATAGAAGAGCTGGCAAGTTGGGCAAGAAAATTAATAAATTGTTTATAAATTTTTTCGTTGAAATGTATTGTCAGTTGTTACATAACCTGCACCATTATTTCCCCAACGTTTTTAGTTTTAAACTTAATAGACGATTATAATAAAATAAATCTGTTATGCTACTTTGCTTTTTATTGTGTCAATTCAAGCTCTATTAAAATGAGAATTTAAAATATACAAAATACGTTTTAAATTATATAGAAAATAGACAATAATAATAAATTTTGCGTACGCCGTGTGAAAAGGCCTTTTATTTTAAGCAATTAACAATTAAATGTAAAAATAGCGTGTTTACAGCGAATAAATTCAAAAAGTTTCTGGGGCAGCATGTCCATTTTTTGTTTTTTGTTTGGACAGACTAAGCCTTTTTAAAGTTCTGATTAAGAAAACATTATTTATCAAATTTGACATTGTGGAGGCGTGGCGCAATGGATAACGCGCCTGCCTACGGAGCAGAAGATTCGAGGTCCGAGTTCTGGCGCGCTCGAATTTTATTTAGCAAAATTTTCCCTACTTAAATTACGTGAAATACTTATTTATGCTTAAGACATATTTATTTGTTTACTTTTCATCACATACAGAGTTACGGTTGCTAATTCAATCACACGATGCAATTGATAAAGTCGGTTTCATTACACAATGGCATTGTGACGTTATATAAAAGAGCAAACAATTTGTACCCTTTTGCATAGGAAAGGGTAACCCTTGCCTAATTTTTTTTAAGTCATTTTAAAATTTATAAAACAAAAATAAACAATTGGATTAGGTTAAAGTAGTGACTGGGCTTCGTAAATAATAAAAAAGTGGCAATAAAGAGTAGGAAATGTATGTAAAAAAAATTACATATCATTTTTTTTATACACTATTTGAAGCGTTTTTATTGCATACTGTACAAAATCGTCAAACTTACTCGTTGGGTTAATAAGTTTGCTTTGTTCTTTAAAAACACGATTAATAACGATAAAATTGCATCGCAGCGAAACAAAGTCATGTGTAAGACGTTTTATATTTCTAGTTGTTGTTTAATTGTAAAAAACTTAAAAAATGAGAAGCTGAATAAGTCAAGGTGTAGTTTTTAAACAAAAAATTTATTTTCATACACAAAGGTAAATATTTTTTTTCTGAAATTAATTTTTAACTAGGGATATTCACGGATAGACCATAAACCAATTTTCCAATTCGGTTAAGTGATTGGTTTTGCGATAACAAACAAGGAGGTGACTGGAATAAACATCCTTATATTGCATAGTTTGACTAGGGGTTGCGTTGATCGGTTTTGCCAAGCTTTGCAATAAAAATTGCAAATCCTTACTAACAAGATTTATTACCGTCAACATTGTCATCAGACCAAGGAGCACAGTTTCAGTCCATACTATTTAGGATTAAAATTTTCTTGACCTAACTCCCTACAAGAGTCTTTTACAGCGTTTATTTGTTCAAGCAAATGCTCAAATTAACGAAAACATTTTACTTAAAGTGGTAAAGGTTAATGATTTTTACTTTGGGTATAAAATTAGGTATTTTATTTTGCTTAAATACTTGTTTGATTAATAAAAAATTAAGATAAATATTTTGCTTTTAAATTTAGTTTAGTTATATTTACGACCAGTAGCGGCTCGTGAGCAAAATAGATGGGGGGGGGGAATCACAGCACCACTAGGGGCGGCCGGATTTTTTTTTTTTTTTGATATTAATGGCCGTAAATCGTCTATTTTAAATACAAAATGGTATTTTTTTAAATTACCTAAGAAGATATTGTAGCGAACTTTGTGCGTGTTTTGGCGCTAACACTTCCCCGAGAGCTCTAACTTACCTTTCTTATCTATGAGCAGAGCAAATTTTCTTATCATTTTGTAAAGTCTTGGTACTTTTAGTGTTTGCTACTTTTGATCTGATAATTTTGGAGTACAAATATTATTTTATATTGCATTATTTTTATTGTATACATTTACAAGTGTTTCACCTAATTCTATTTAAATAAGGACGATAAAGTTAATGAAACTGTGTCTGTGATTACATTATAAAACTGAGTAATTTTATAGCAAAACCCGTTACACTATTAGTAAAGGGGGCTTAAGAGCTTACAACAATTTTAATTAACCTTTTTAAATAAACACGACCTTGTATGTTATTTTATTATCTACTATTGTAGCCTATATCTTGCATAAAACAGAAGCGTTTTTCAACAGGTTTTATAATATAAAACCTAAATTTTAATTTAATGATATAATACTAAACTATTAATTCTTAAGAAATAAGGCTAAACTTTTAACCAAATAAGAAAACTAAACTTTCTAATTGCATACTTGTTAATTTAAGTTACCTCTCTTCTTCTTCTTTCCTTTTTATGTTCTGTTTTCTAATTTTTTTTTATTTAATTGTTACACTAATGAAATATTTGAATGTAATATTTGCAGTTACCCTAATTTTTTCATTTCCTCTTCCCTTTCTCTCCACCCACCCGACCTTCTCTCCCATTCCCCCTCCTCCTTTTGCCAAATCCATTTTCCCCTTCCTCTGCCTCTTCCCCCACCACGACCCCTTTCTCCACCTCGTTTTCTTCTTCCGCCTTGACCACTTTAATTTTTATAATTAAATTTAAAAAAATGTGTAATGTAAATAAACGTATTACTATTCTTTTTTAAAATAAAACGTATTTTAACAAGCTATGAAAAATATTAAAATTTATTTCTTACCTCCATTCCCCCTTCCCCATACTGGTTAAACACAAAATTCATTTATTTTTGTTTAATTATCTTTTTTAACCTAAAAATAACTTTCAGTTAATTTATTTTAAATTTTTATAATTACTGTTATATATATATGCACATAAAATTTTTAAATATATGCATTGGTATTTTTATTCAAACAAATAGTTTATACACAATCAACCTTTACATTAATAGTGGAGGGCAGGCATAATCGATTTTTTCCAGGAAAACTCAACACATCAACAGTGGAGCGAACAGAAATCGATTTATTCCAGAAAAACTCAACACATCAACAGTGGAGGGCAGGTATAATCAATATTTTTCCAGAAAAACTCAATACATCAACAGTGGAGGGTCGGCATAATCCTCATCTAAGAAAACATCAACATTACAACACTCATCATCAAAAACACTTTATTTATAATTTAAAAAAGTTCTTCTAATTTTCAACTTGGAAAACAATTCTATGACATTGTTATTAAAATCAGGTGTGGCTGAAATGACATCTTTGTGAATGGATAAGACTGCTAAAGCATTTAACCCATCTTAGATCATGGTGTTTCTTGAAAATGTTTTAATTCGTTTTAAAAGACTAAAACACCTCTCAGATTCTGCAGTTGCAATTGGAGTAGTTAAAACCATCCCTATAACCTTACTAACTACGAACTTCAGAAAAAATATTCAAAAGTGAACCTTTTATCAGAAATGAATTTAAACCCACAACTGATTTAATGTTTTCAAAGCTGTTTAAGTTCGTTGGCCAGCTTTAAACTATCTATCATAGGGTAACCCAGTACCAACTGTTTAACCAAGTTAACTGGAAATATGTTTTTAAACCTTTAAAACAAACATGGGTTAACTAATGAGAACGACTCAAATTGTTTTATGTTGCTAAATCGATTAATAATTTCAACAAGTATTATGTCACAGGCTTCTTTTGCATTTGCGCACAGCAATCTTGAAGAAGTAGCAACCCTTTGGCGTTTTGACAACTCTGGACAAAATTCCATACTAGGTTTCACAAGTTTTCCACAAATATCATTAATAGCCTTCTGAAATGAATCAATAGCAAAGGCAACAGTCACCCCAGTCGATTCTCTTGACTGCAGAATATTATACAATATATCTGTATGGTGAAAGACATCATTGAAAAACTTCAAAAAGTAAAGAAATGTTGGATCTTTTAAAAGTTGTGTCAATTCAATACATCCTTGTGTTAAAGTTATGTCCCAGTGTGTTTCATTAAGAATCTTTTCAAAAGTTGCTAAAAGATTCTCCTTATTATTTAAAACACTTTGGACAGCTCGAGATTGAAAATTCCATCTTGTTTCACATGGTCTTGGCAGTCGTTTTTCACAAACTGATCGTAACACATCTGAACGTTTCGGAGACATAGAAAAAAAGGTAGAGAATCCAGACAAGTTGGCAAAAAACAACTAAATGTTTTTAATACCTTGACAGGCATGCTTTAGTATCAGGTTTAGTTGGTGAGCATAACAGTGCACAAATTTGGCATGGGGAAAACATTCCTGCATTTTTTTTGAACGCCATTTTTTTCCCACTTATAACAGATGCACCATCATATGTCTGGGCAATAAGCTTTTCTTTTAGATGAAAAGGTTGAAGTGCATGTTTTAAAAGGGAGATAATACCATCAGCAGTACGATCATTAGCTTCATAATATGACAGAAACCGTTCAACGGGATAGCCATCCACTACAAATCTAAGAAGTACTGCAAATTGTGATCGATTGGCAATATCGGTTGTCTCATCTGCTTGAACAGCAACAAAATCAGCATTACCTATGTCTTTCTCTAATGTTTTTCTATATACAGTAAACATGCAATCTAAAAGTTCATTTTGGATAGTCTTGGATGTGTATTTATTTACTGTGGCATCTTCCAAATGCCCTTTTAAAACGTTATCCGATTTTGCTATTTGCTGCAATAAATCCAAAAATATGCCTCGGTTGAAGGAACCTTCTGATTCATCATGTCCTTGCATATCTATTTCATGTACTCCACAAAATTTTAAACAGTCAACAATGAGGTCGAGAATGTGTCTATTCTTTTTAACGATTTCATTGTGTCTCTCAAACACTGATCTGTGACTGAATATCTACTGTTCCTAGTAGGCTATATGAAAGTGCATAGGTAATGTGCATTTTTGAACTCTCATGTCGCTTTATTCTTTCTGAAATATGTTTTATATCTTTAAAACCTTCCTTCGACCAAGTAACTTCCGTTTCTTCACCTTTTCGAAACAAAAGGCAGTAAAAGCAAAATAATTTTTTTTCCTCGCTTACAGTAAGCCATTCCTTTCTCGAAAACCACTGAACATTAAACTTTCGGCTTTGCTTAGGGCCTGTACTTTTTATTTCAATAGATTTCGGCTGATGAGGTCCAAGGCGCTTCAAGTCTAACTTTGCTTCAAAACTTAAAGGAACACTTTTCAGAATACAATCAACCTGGTTCATGGTTTATGGTATCCACAAAAATAGTCTAAATTTTACTAAGAAATCACAAACTTGTTCTTATACCAAATTACAACTAAGCAAAATACTTGCTATTTTCTGTTTAAATAATGCTTGCTAAAATGATAAAAAAAAATAAATAACTAACAAACTATTTTAGTACACAGTTTGTTTTTTTCAAGTTTTTTATGATTAGATATTTTTTTATATATGGCAAAACTCTAATCTGCTAATCATGGCGTTCGCCGTTTGGGCTGACTGGCTGGATATGGCGTGGGCAGGCAGAATAAACTCTGCACTTTACTTCGACTGTTAATCAATAAATAAATAACATTTGGCTAAAAACACTACCAAAATTCAATTAAAATAAACAAATTTATACATTTTTTTACTAAAAAAACGTATGTGGAATTAGCCTAAAATGACTGTTTCCGCAAGACATGTGCACGCCCTTTCTAAAACTTGTGCGACGACCTTTCATACAAAAATCCAATGAATTATTTTTATTTGTTAACTTAAAAATATTATTCAGGGACTTATTACCTCCAGATAAAATTATAAAATACCCAAATTATGTTTTAATTATTTTATATTTTAATTACTAAGTAAATTGAACGTCAAATTTAAAAAAATCACAAAGTTAAAAATTGTCAAATTATTTGGCAACTTTATGGTTGGCTTAGCCCCACTTTATGATTCAAGCTCTTAACTTTTTTTTTAATTTCGGAATCCTGACGGCGAAAACAGCGTTAGAATATTTTTTATTTGACAGCCCGTTGGGCTAATTTTGGTTTAGCCCTACCGTGTTTACGCTACGTTTTTCGAAAATTTTGGCGTATTTTGTGGCCAAAATAGGCGCTATTTTTTAATATTTTTATTAATTTTAGCAAAAAACATTGCCGAAAAAAACAATATTATTCAAAATAGAATAAATTATAATTAAAAAAAAACATGTTAAAAAGTGGGGGTTTTAGCCTCATAGACGAGCCGCCACTGTTTACGACATCGATGCGTGTTTGTTTGCTGAAATTTAGTCTAGTTATTATAAAGGTTATATTTTAATTTACTGTGTAATTTTTTGTTATAAAAAAAGGTTTAAACGATTTCGAACCAAATGTCTTTTTTTTAAATAAAAAATGAAACTACTGGGTGTGAGGTTCGAAACCACGCGGACATTCGTCCATTGAAACTTAAGTCCAACGCCTTAACCACTCGGCCAACCCAGTAAGTGTAAAAGCCTTGTTAAGATGCTAATAAACATAAATCTAAAGTAAGCCACCAATTGTGATTGGCAGCCTTATGCCTTATTTTTTTCGAAAACTTTGATTTTAAGTCAATTTTTTGGTTGGTTTAAACAAGGTGTTTGCGTAGCGAACTTTGCGCCCTACTATTTCCTCGGAATTCTAAACTTTTTGGGGGGTTATTTTAAAGTAGAAAATGTCGTTTTGTATTGCCTTTAACATGCATTTTATTTAAATAACACGATTAGATATATAAAACTGTTATTATATTGCAAAACCTGTTACAGCAATAAAATAAATTTTAAATGGGCAAGTAATTCTTTTCTTCAATGAAATGCAATATCAGTCTTTAATTTAGTAACCATAATTATGGTTCGATATCTTAGATTTCGAAACATATTGTTATTGTCAGTGTATTTATTATGGTTCGAAATTTTAGATTTCGAAACATATTGTTATTGTCAGTGTATTTATTATTATGGTTTAAAATCTTAGATTTCGAAACATATCGTTATTGTCAATATTATTATTATTATTATGGTTCGAAATCTAAGATTTCGATACATATTGTTATTGTCATTATTATTATGGTTCGAAATCTTAGATTTCGAAACATATTGTTATTATCAGTGTATTTATTATTGTTTTATTCTTTCTAGTCAGAATTTTGAAAGACGATAACTTTTTTTTTTAAATCTGAAATTTTTAGTATGTTTGTTATTATCCCAACGAATCGCAAACCTCCTATTTACGACATTTAATTATCACTTATTACTAATTAATATATTTTACTATTAAAATTTAAATATAAAATTTTCTGAAATTTTAATATGTTGTTGGTATTATTATTTTGTATGTTGCTATTTAAAATGAAGACTTAACTCTAGCTAAATATCGTTTAATCATTATTTTTGTTTTTTTATAAAATAACAAATCAGTGTGAGTTTTACGCTTGAATAATTTGATAGCGTTCTGGTCGCCGTCAAAAATTGTCCTTTTCGCTGTCCGTAAAATTTTTTTTAATTGTTTAGTTATTATTATATTTTAATACTCGTTTGATTACTAAAAAGTTAAGATCGGTATTTTGCTTTTAAATTTAGTTGACTTTTATATTACAATATCAATGAATGCGTGTTCGTTTGTTAAAATTAGGTTTAAATATAAAAAAGTTCATATTTAAATTTATATTTTAATTAATAAACCTACTAAATAAATTATATTTATAAAAAAGAATCAAACGATTTCGAACCATATTTTATTTATCAAATAAATCTAGTTATTATTATTAATCTTTTCCAGTGTCTTATAAGCTGTAAATTTTGAGTTAACATAACTTTTGTTTGTGAATATTTACAGTTTTGAAATTTTAGTTTGTTGTTTATTATCAGATTGTGTTTTTATTCTCCAATTTACAACATTTAATTATCACTAATTACCGATTAATATGTGTTTATTTATTAAAATTTAAAGATTGTTATTTGGTTTTTAAATCTTGTCCATTTGTATATCATGATATTGGTAACTCAAAAATGAATTAAAATTTTACTTTTTATCACTAATTACTAATTAATAGGTGTTTATTTATTAAAATTGAAAGTTTGTTATTTATTTTTGAAACTTTGGCCATTTGTATATCATGTTATTGGTATCTCAAAAATATATTAAAATTTTAATTTTTATCACTAATTACTAATTAATAGGTGTTTATTTATTAAAATTTAAAGATTGTTATTTATTTTCTAAATATTGGCTATTTGTATATCATGATATTAGTAACTCAAAAATGAATTAACATTTTAATTTTTATCACTAATTACTAATTAATAGATGTTTATTTATTAAAATTTAAAAATTGTTATCACTTTTTTAAATCTTGGTCTATTGTATATCATGATATTAGTAACTTAAAATAGATAAAAAATTTAATTTTTGTTTGTTTATTATATTTAAATTATTGTATATTTATTTAAATTTAAAGTTCGACATTAAGTATTCAAAATTTAATATAATGTATTTTATAATATAAGTAGTTAAAAAACATATTTGAAAAATAATTTTTGTTTATTTATCATATGTAAATGCTTGTTTATTTATTAGAAATCAAAAATCAATTGTAGAAATTTAAAATTTAGCATAATGTGTATCCTGGTATTAATTACCAACTTAAAACTGAGTTAAAATATTAATTTTTGTATGTATATTAAAAATCAAAGATATGTAATATTCTTAGTGAATGTTTATGCATATATTTTTTTATTTATTAAAGTTTATGCTAAACATAATCAAATAATTTCGAACCATATTTTATTTATCAAATAAATCTAGTTATTATTATTATTAATTTTTTCCAGTGTCTTATAAGCTGTAAATTTTGAGTTAACATAACATTTGTTTGTGAACATTTACAGTTTTGAAACTTTAGTATGTTGTTTATTATCAGATTGTGTTTTCATTCTCCTATTAACAACATTTTATTATCACTAATTACTAATTAATAGGTGTTCATTTATTAAAATTTAAAGTTTGTTATTTATTTTTTAAATCTTGGTCATTCGTACATCATATCATTAGTAACTCAAAAATGAATTAAAATTTTCATTTTTATTACTAATTAATAGGTGTTTATTTATTAAAATTTAAAGATTGTTATTTATTTTTTTAAATCTTGGCCAATTGTATATCATAATATTGGTAACTCAAAAATTAATTAAAATTTTAATATTTATCACTAATTTCTAATTAATAGATGTTTATTTAATAAAATTTAAAGTTTGTTATTGGTTTTTTAAATCTTGGTCAGTTGTATATCATAATATTGGTAACTCAAAAATAAAATTTAATTTTTATCACTATATTCTAATTAATAGGTGTTTATTCAATAAAATTTAAAGTTTGTTATTTATTTTTTAAATTTTGGCCATTTGGATATCATGATATTAGCACACTAATTAATAAGTGTTTGTTTATTTAAATTTAAAGGTTGTTGTTAATTTTTTAAATATTTGTCAATTTTATATAATGATATTAGTAACTCAAAAATGAATTAAAATTTTAAATTTTGACACTAATTACTAATAAATAGGTGTTTGTTTATTTAAATTTAATGATTGTTATTAGGTTTTTAAATTTTGGTCAGTTATATGTTATAATATTTATAATTTAAAAATGAATTAAGAATTAATTATTGTTTGTTTATTATATTTATATGTTTGTTTGTTGATTAAAAGTTAAAGTCCGAAATTAAGCATTAAAAATTTGGTATGATGTATTTTAAAATATAAGTAGTTAAAAAACATATTTGAAAAATAACTTTCGTTTATTTATTATATTTAAATGCTTGTTTCTTTAATTTAAATTAAAAATCAATTTTAGGAATTTAAAATTTAGTATAATCTATATCCTGATATAAACAACTTAAAACTGGGTTAAAATATTAATTTTGGTTTGTATAATATATATAAAAGCTTGTTTTGTTTTTTTTAAAAAAGGGTATAAAATATTCATAGTTAATGTTTATGCAATCTTTTTTTATTTATAAAAAATTATGTTAAAAATAATCAAATAATTTAGAACCATATTTTATTTATCAAATAAATCTAGTTATTTTTATGGTTCGAAATCTTAGATTTCGAAACATATTGTTATTGTCATTATTATTATTATTATTAATCTTTTCCAGTGTCTTATATGCTGTAAATTTTGAGTTAACATAACTTTTGTTTGTGAACATTTACAGTTTTAGATTGTGTTTTCATTCTATTATTTACAACATTTAATTATGACTAATTACTAATTAATAGGTGTTTATTTATTAAAATTTAAGGTTTTTTGTTTATTTTTTAAATCTTGGCTACTTGTATATCATGATATTGGTAACTCAGAAATAAATTGAAATTTTAATTTTTTTCACCAATTACTAATTAATAGGTGTTTATTTAAAAAAATTTTAGGAATGTTATGTATTTTTTAAATCTTGGCCATTTGTATATCATGATATTAGTAACTCAAAAATAAATTTAAATTTAAATTTTTATCACTAATACCAATAAATAGATGTTTATTTACTAAAATTTAAAGATTGTTATTAATTTTTTAAATTTTGATCTATTGTATATCATCATAGCGGTAACTCAAAAAAAATATAAAATTTAATTTTTGTTTGTTTATTATATTTAAATTATTGCTTATTTATTTAAAATTAAAGTTCGACATTAAGTACTCAAAATTTGATATAATGTATTTTATAATAAAAGGAGCTAAAAAACATATTTGAAAAATAATATTGTTTATTTTTCATATTGAAATGCTTGTTTATTTAATAAAAATCAAAAATCAATTTTGGGATTTAAAATTTACTATAATTTATATTCTTATATTATCAACTTAAAACTTGGTTAAAATATTAATTTTTGTTTGCATAATATATATAAATGCTTGTTTGTTTATTAAAAATCATTGTTTTTATTCTTTTTAGTCAGAATTTTAAAAGACGATAACTTTTGTTTTTTACAACTAAAAGTTCTAAAATTTTAGTATGTTTGTTATTATCCCAACGAATCGCAAACCTCCTATTTACGACATTTAAATATTACTAATTAATAGGTGTTTGTTTATTAAAATTTAAAGGTTGTTATTAATTTTTTAAATCTTGGTCAATTGTATATCATAATATTAGTAACTTAAAAATAAAATAGAATTTTAATTTTTATCACTAAATACTAATTAATAGGTGTTGTTTATTAAAATTTAAAGATTGTTATTAGGTTTTTAAATTTTGGTCCGTTATATTTTGTAATAATTATCATTCGAAAATGAATTAAAAAAAATTCTTGTTTGTTTGTTGTATTTAAATGCTGGTTTGTTCATTGAAAATTAAAGTTCGATATTAAGCATTAAAAATGTGGTATGATGTATTTTATAATATGGGTAGTTAAAAAACATATTTGAAAAATAACTTTCGTTTATTTATCATATTTAAATGCTTGTTTATTTAATAAAAATCAATTTTAGGAATTTAAAATTTACTATAATTTGTATCCCAATAATACCAATTTAAACCTAAATTAAATATTAGTTTTTGCTTATATAATATATATAAATGCTTGTTTGTTTATTAAAAATCAAAGGTATGTATTATTCTTAGTTAATGTTTATGCATATCTTTTTTTATTTATAAAAATTTATGTTAAAAATAATCAAATATTTTCGAACCAAATTTTATTTATCAAATAAATCTAGTTGTTTTTATTCTTTCTGGTCAGAATTTTGAAAGATGATAACTTTTGTTCTTTAAAACTAAAAGTTCTAAATTTTTAGTATGTTTGTTATTATCCCAACGAATCGCAAAAATTTAAATATCACTAATTACTAATAAGGTGTTTGTTATTAATTTTTTAAATCTTAGTCAATTGTATATCATAATATCATGATATTAGTAACGCAAAAATAAATTAAAATTTTAAATTTTGTCACTAATTACTAATTAATAGGTGTTGTTTATTCAAATTTAAAGATAGTTATTAGGTTTTTAAATTTTGGTCGGTTATATCTTATAATATTTTTAATTCGAAAAAGAATTAAAATAAAATTCTTGTTTGTTTGTTAAATTTAAATACTTGTTTATTTAATAAAAATCAAAAATTAATTTTAGAAATTTAAAATTTACTATCATTTATATCATAATATTACCAACTTAAAACTTGGCTAAAATAATAGTTGTTTGTATATTATATATATAAATACTTGTTTGTTTACTAAAAATTAAAAGTATGTAATATACTTAGTTAATGTTTATGCATATCTTTTTTTATTTATAAAAATTTATGTTAAGAATAATCAAATAACTTCGAACCATATTTTATTTATCTAATAAATCTAGTTATTTTTGTAATTGCGACAAATATTATTTTAAATCACTTTATTAACAAACAAAATTAACGTTAAAGTTGCAACAAATATTTGCAGATGGCCATATACCCAGTAATTCGAATTTGTATCACTTTTGCCTATTTATTAAACATATATGTAGTTTCACAAATGTGATCCTACAACTTGAGTTGTAATAAAAAATATCTATTGGCTTACGTTTAAGAAATTAAAAATACGAACAATATGCCTTTATTCTTTTAACTTTATTAATTGTTTGTCCACAATTAAGATTCGTTTGATTAAAATTCGATAAAAAATGTTAAAATTTAACATTCGTTTGGGTAAAATTTGACAAATCGTTAGCAAAATTTTATTAAAATTCTGTTTTTAAAAATTATACAAATAGCATATATACCTTATTCAAAAAGGAACAAAGTTAGTTGTTGGTTGTTAGAAACAGTCAAATGAACAACAGCACTTATAACTGTAAAGAAACTACACTTAGCATATCTACACATATTACTGTAAATACCTAGCTTATTGGGACCAAAATCTACACTTAACCAATAAAAATAATTAAAACACAAAAACCATAAAAAAATTACAATGCCATGGGACAAGCATTTAAATAATTAAATAAAATCACGCTAGCTGCCTCAAGAAGGAAAAGCAAGAGTTTTTTTTAATTACAACTTTATTTAATTAAATACAATTTTATTAATTAAAGATGCCTTGAAAAGTAAACAAAAAAGTTGTCGTGGCCGAGTGGTTAAGGCAATAGCCTTACAATGTTTTAGGCGCTGTCCGCACATATTCGAATCCTGCCGACAACGAAAATTTTTATTAAGTTTTAGTTCAAATTTATTTAAAATCACGCTAGCTGCTCGGAAAAGAAATTTTAGTATAGACTTGATTCCTTCCAGGCTCTGCCAGCGGAGGTTCAAGTCAAGCCGTTAACGCATTTTTATTTCAGTTTTATTACAAAATTAATTTAAATCACGCTAGCTGCTCCGGCAATCCAACATAACAGTTGTCGTGGCCGAGTGGTTAAGGCGATAGACTTGAAATCTATTGGGCTCTTGCCGCGCAGGTTCGAATCCTGCCGACAACGATTTCTTTTATTCTAGTTTAAATACAAATTTAATTAACTAATTAAAATCGCAGGCGCAGGTTCGACTCATGCCGACAACGCATTATTTTATGTTTTAATACAACTTTAAATAACTTGATTAAATCACGCTGGCTGCTCCTAGAATTTAACATAAGAGTTGGCGGGGCCGAGTCGTTAAGGCAATCGAATTGATATCTTTTGCGCTTTGCCCGCAAGGTTCGAATCCTGTCGACAACGGATTTTTTTATTTTAGTTTTAATACAATTTTAATTTTTTTAACTAAAATCACGCTAGCTGCCTTAAAGGGAACGAAGAGTTATTCCACATAAAAATAAGTAACATTGTTCGGTGGATATCGTTGGACAGTACCTTCATAAAAAAAATTTACTGGTCGTGCGGTAAATGATTAGGCGCTAATCGGGATCGATACCAGGACCTTCTTTTTATTAGACAGGCGCTTTAACACTATGCCATAATGCCTTCAAAGAGAGTCAATGTATTAGTTATGTCGTTACAAACAAATGTATTTAAAATAAAGTATCTTAATATTTAAATTTTTGTTAAAAACTCCCAAATTGAACGATCTATGCATCATAACGTTAAAACGCACGACGAAAACAAGAAAACTATTTCTACACCGGAAATCAAAGCCGGACTGTCTGGGTGAAAACCAGAAATCCCAAGCTTGACAAGCATAAACTTTACCACCGATGTTTGATATTGTTTCCAAGATAAGTTTTGTTAAAAATGCAGTGTAGTAAATTTATTAATTAATAACTGCCTTTAGTTGTCGGTTGTTTACAAGAATATAAAATTCTGTCTAATTTCTTTCAAAATTAAACGCTAAATTGAGTAATGTCTAAATCCATGTTTATTGAGTAGCTTCTGTTCAGTAGAACGAAATTGCCCTTCGACTTTAAAACAAACATTCGCCTTTATTAAAAAGCTAAAATGAATCGTTAAAATAATGGTTTAATTTGAGAAAAACGAAGTTAGAGGTTTCATGTGAAAAGAGTTTCAAACAAATTTGCAAAGGAAAAATTTTAAATATAAGGAAAACTATTTTTATCTCTGGGTTGGCCTTTCGGTTAATAGTCAAATACGCCAACCATTGCAACACAACAACAACTGATTCGCGACATTTTTATTAAATTTGCAAAACATTATTATGGTAATAAAAATGAAACAAACAAAAAATTCGTCACCGGGTGGGCTTGAACCACCAACCTTTCGGTTAACAGCCGAACGCGCTAACCGATTGCTCCACAGAGACGACTTAATTTGTTACAGTTGGATTGAATCTGAAGATCAAAATTATAATAATAAAAATGTAACAAAATATATTTGACTTTGGGTGAACTTGAATAACCAACCTTTCGGGTAACAGACGAACTCGCAAACTTATTGCGCCATAGAGACGACGTTTTTTGTCACACTTGGAGATCAAAATCATAATAATAAAAATGTAACAAAATAAATTTGACCCTCGGTGGACTTAAACCTTCAAACTTTCTCTTAACAGCTGAACGCCCCAACCTATTGCGCGACAGAGACGATTATTTAGCCCACTTTGTTTAAATTTGCAAAGCAAAATTAATATAATAAAAATGTAATAATATATTTCGTTCATGAATAGGTCCGAACCTTCAACCTTTCAGTTAGGAGCAAAACGCGCCAATCTATTGCGACACAAATACGACTAATTCGCGACACTTCTATTAAATTTGCAAAGCAAAATTATACTAATAAAAATGAGAAAAAACTAGTTTCGTCCTTGGGCGGGCTCAAACCTCTAACCTTTCGGTTCAAGAGCTAAACGCGCCAATGATTGCGACACAAAAACGACTGATTTGCGACATTTTTATCAAATTTGCAAAGCAGAATTGTAAAAAAAGACGATTATACATTTGACCCTGGGTGGACTCGAACCGCAATCTTTTAAATTAAAAAGAAAATAATAATGATAAACATTTATCTAATAATTAAATACGTAAAATTTGATTTAATAATTTAGTTGATAATCTTAATTAATTAATGTTTATGATTATCTTTATTTATTAATAGAGATTAATTTTAAAAATGATCAAATAATTTTAAATCGTATTTTATTTATCAAATAAATCTAGTTGTAAGTATTTTTGCTTGTTGTGATGATTAATTTAAAATTACTTTGACACAATTATTGCGTTCTTAAAAAAAAACAATAATTGTATGGGATATTCCTTTTTTTTAATATAAATATATTAAAACAGTTTTACAAGTCACTGAGGCGTTATAGCTTAGTGGTAAAGCGTCTGTCTCGTAACCAGGAGATCCTGGGTTCAATCTCCAGTAACGCCTAACATTATTTTACTGTAATGAAGTTGGTAGTTAATTTTAAAAATAATTTTTTCTGATTACTTTAAAATAATACAGTAAATTTTAAATACCACGAAGATTTTAAACCTATCATGACGTTTATGTTAAATTAGACTTGTTTATCTTCCGACGGTAATCAATAGCTTAAGCAAATTCTAACTCGCGACTGTAAAAAAAAGTCAACTGCACTTTAATAGTTTTTCATACTTTTTGCTTAATATTCGGTGCAATGTTTTTGTACAAGTGGAAAATTTATAAATTTTGATTGTTCTCTGAAGCCACAAGATTTATCATTTGACATTATTTCATAGGAAGCCTTATTAATGGCGGAAGCGACACTAAATAATGTTATTGTGGAATTAAAAAATAACTGTAGACATAATTGTGGGTTACGTTTGTCAGGATCAGATAACAATGGAAAAGTAAAATCAGAAAAAAACAACAATGACATCACAATCACAGAGAAAGTGCATAATAAACTTCCAAGAAAATATCCCAAAGTGAACAAGTTTGTATCCATCACGGCAAACAAGCAGACTTAATGCGCGAGTAACTACATTGTTGGTTGGTTAACAAACCCGAATTAATATGCCAAATATAAAGATTCAATCAAAACCAGTGGCTATAATAAAAAAGGTTATTCCCTCTTTCTCAACCCTAAAAAAGTATGGTTTGATTAAAAACTCTTTAAATAATGATCCTCATACTATTTCATTTGTAAATATAGAGTCGTTAGAACCTTGTCTTGTTGGGTGTTGCTTGCTGTAAACATTAAACAAAAAGTTTTGTTATACCTTGATCCTTTGCAGGAAACAACAACTGATGTTACCACCTCTCTCAACATGATAAATTATTTGACCCTACAAAAATTAGGGTTCTCAATTGTAGAAGTCATAAGAAATATGTCACATACATTGCAACCAGATAGCACAAGTTGTGGTGTTTTTGTTTGTAAGTACAGCAAGTGGTTAACGTTAAACCAAGATGTTCAACAACACCAGCAATCATCTTTTAACTATTGGCAGGAAATTTACACTGCTATTGTTGGCAACTGCCTTAAAGGCAGATATAGCAAAAATAAATGTAAATAGTGTAACATAGTGATGACAGTAAATGTAACTGGCTTGAGTGTATGAAATGCCAACATTGTGCCTATGACTCGCTTCAGTCGAGTTTTTCTTTTAAGTTCATGTGACTCGTTTTAGTCGAGTTTTTTTCTTTAAGTTAATGTGACTCGCATTAAGTCAAGTTTTTCTTTCAAGTTATTGTGACTTCTTTTTTTTGGCACAAAAGTTTTGTTTAAAATGTTGATATTATTGTCTGTGTTTTATCATGGTTTTGTTGACAGTTATCTGTTTTGATATTTATACCATACATTTTTTTTCACATTTTTGTGTTAAAAGATGTTAAAGAGCAATGAGGCAAAAAGAAAAGGCAAGCACCATTATCTCTGCCGCAAAGGTTAATGAAGTCAATGTTATATAATAATCACGATCATTTTTTTGCTTCAACTTTAAAATCGAATGCAGCTAATTTGAACCTATAATGTAGACATTTTACAGATAACGAAAAAGTGCTAGCCTAGAGCCACACCAAGCAGCTCCATCCTTTCTACGAGATCAGTTAGGATCCAGACTAGCCAACCTCTTCGGCCAGTGTCAAGGGTCTCTTCGTCGTGGCGGATCCAAAATAACATTTACCCGCGATGAAGAGGATCCCCTGACCGGAGAGGCAGCGGCGGGCATTCACCAAAAAAGCGTGCCTTCCACTTGCACCCCAAGGTACATTTAGACACCACTTAAAAAAATTTCGGCCACAATATCAACTAATGGAGCTCAGTATTACACTAAAGTTATACCGCTGCTTACGAATACCGCTCGCTGCCGACTATAATACATCAAAATCAAAACGTTTTTTTAAAAAGACGCTATATAGGGAATTTTTTAAAAATACGCTATATAGGGAATAATTTGATAGACTACGCGGATTTTAAACAAATGCCAGGGGCATTTATATCACTTGACATTTATAAAGCTTTTGATACCATCAGTTGGAAATTTATTTTTAAAACGTTATTAAAACTTGGCTACAGCATCCAGCATTTTTTGAACAACTTTAAGGTTAATAGAGGAGTGAGACAGGGGGACTCTTTTATAATAATATTGCTAAAAAAAAAAACATTGTTAGGTTGTGTGGGTTTGATTCTTATTAATAATTAGGAGATGGCCCAGAAAACTTTTGTTTGGTCAAAGCGAAAATTGTTTCTGAGGATTGTTTTTCTGCTTTAAGTTAAGTTAACGTTAAGTTAAATTTAACAATCTCGTTAATGCGTCGAAATTTAGCGAGCTATCTCGCTCATTAACTAAATCGGTATTACGAAACCACCTAGTTCGTTAAAAATGAGAAAGTGCAAAAAAAGGGATTTTACGTTACGCAAAGTGACGTTTCTTACGTTTTTACACAATATTACGGGCTACATCAAAGCGGCAATATGTTACATCATATCCACGGGTGTGCGTTTATACTGTCGTTTTCATAATGACAGTCAAAACTTGTACGATTATTATTTTTTATGGTAAAAATTATGTTTAAAAACGCATTACTTTACAAAACAAGTATATTATACACTCATATTTATTCAAACAAATAGAACATTTTGTCTCTTAACAACTGTTAAAAAAAAAAAAAAAAGCAACGCTGAACGAAAGAAAGCAACGCTAAAAAATTAAACCCTTTGTTAATATCATAGTCCACACATACATATGCACTTTGTTAATATAAACCATTTAAAAAAATACTTTACATTAGGTTTATCAAAAGATAAATTAAATCGCGTATGGCCGATAGTTTAGTTAATAAATTTAAATACCAATATTTATAGATATTTTGAAGCATTAATTTAACAATTTTAAAATTTATTTTTATAAATAACATATCAGCATTTATGTACCGCAAAAATATTTTCAATGTTTAACATAGCAATAATCAAGGCAAAATACTCCTCGCTAAGTTAACGGACGGTAAATTTTACTCGCTAAATTTTGTGCTTTCTCGTTCGTTAAAACTGACATTTTTTGTTTCGTAATACCGATTTTCTCGCTAAGTGACGTTCTCGCTCGCTAATGACCTATAACTAACGAGTTCGTTAACTGATCATAAGCCACTGGAATCAATTTTAAAGAAACCCTTAAATAACGCTCCACCAAGACTACGATTATTGCTACGTCTTTAACCATATGACATTAAAATTAAATATGTTCGGGGTAAATTTATGTATGTCGCAGATACATTGTTAATAGCACATGTCGAAGGAAAATCTGATATTGAACTTGAAGAAAACATAGTTCGAGTAATACACTCTCTTATTTCAAACTTCCTGTTACTGCTGCAATATATAAAACAATTAAAATGGCAACAAAACAAGATGAAGTACTACAGAAAATTGTAAAATACTGTGATGAAGAATGGCCCCGACCTTGATAAAAATCAAAAGGTACAAAAGCATTACTATGATAGAAGTAAGAAGACTCCGTCTCATCTAAAAAAGGGATGTGGTACGGTACAGAAAAAGTAAACATTGGGAGAAAGCAGTAATCACGTTCAAACGCTCAGAACCGCGTCCGTACAATATTAGAAATGAACATGGTCAATTGAGGCGAAATCGGTATCATTTATACGAAACACAACCTGAATTTTACAATTATGATTATCCCCCTATTGTTACATATTCAAATAGTGGTAATAGTATTATTTATTAACAACTACACAGAGCAATAGTAATGTTAATACACAAGCTTATAACCCATATATTTCTCGTTCTGGAAGAACAATAAGGAAACCAATATGATACCGTGATTAATGTATTAACTTGTGTAGTATTAAATTCCTAAACCAAGTGTTAATTAAATTGCTTGTTACATATCGTGTTTTCATACCTAAGGCATGCCCCTGATTTAATTCATACGTGTAATCTTTACTTCAGAAGAAAAGGGTCGTAATGATTATAAATAGTGCCTCTTGTGTTAACATGTGTATACCCAGAATGCATCTGATAATAGTGTGAGATATATGTATATTACGATATAATAAACGTCTAATTATCAAAACATTGTTATATCTGTGTACATCAAAGTTATTGACAAACAAAAGTCAAAACATTACAGAGATGGCAAAACAGAATTTAAAAAAAAAATGCCAACAACAACAACAAGAGTAACAAAAACACATATAGAGGTAGTGTCCGAAAGGGAAATGGGGCGAAACGGGGAAGGCGCGCCAAAAAAGTGGATGCCCGCAGCATTATCTCTGCCGCAAAGTACAATTTAGTAAATATTATATAATTAACTATGACTAAAGATAATCACGATCATTTTTTTGCTTAACTGTTAAAATCTTATGCAAGTACTTTGAACTTCTAATGTAGATATTTTACAGAGAACAAAAAAGTGCTAGCCTGGAGCCAAACAGCTCCATCCTCTCCATTAGATCAGAGAGGTTCCAGGCTAGCCAACCTCTTCGGTCGGTATCAAGGGTCTCCCTTCGTTGCGGCGGAACCATAACATCTTCCCGCGACGGAGAGAAGTCCCTGGCCGGAGAGGCAGCGGCGGGCATTCACCAGGAAAGCGTGCCTTCTACTTCTACCCCAAGGCCCATTCGGACACCACCTAACAAAAACAATAAAATTATTTCGGCCCCAAATATTTTTTTTAATCTGTGTACGCTTTTGCATTCGTGAAATAGTAATGATAAAACTGAACAAGAAATTAGGTATTAAGTCAAACTTTCTATGTCAAGAATAAATAAAAAATATTTGTGCTCACTCAACCAGGTGGTTTCCTTTTTCTTTTTTTATGTTACGTTAAATGCTGCTCTTTTGTATTCATTGTTTCGAGCAGCTCGCTTTGGTGACTCGCCCGACTTGATCTTTAAACAAAGTATCTATTTAGTTGTTTTTGGAACATTTTTTTGGTATTTTATCATAAGAAGAAAAGGTTTTAAAAATGTCGCTTGGCCAGAAACCGTAATTATGTGTGAGTGCACATCTACAAATAACTTAGAACAACTGTTAAGGAAAAAAACTTCCGATTGCGACAGAAATTGATTTTAACAACTTTTAATTGTCGAAGAAAATAGCACAAAGAATATAGAACATGTGACCTTTAATGCCTCTTTAAATGGTAAGAATGTTAAAAAGTTTTGTTGCAGCATTGAAATAGTCCAGGCGCCATGGATTTTATTTAGGATTAGGGTCGTGGTGACTGAAGTATGGGTGATGGGTGTATTTATATTTCGATAATGCGTCCAATTCCAATTAAAAATAGCCTATTTACTGTTTTAGATAGAGCTCAATTTAAAGCAAGATATCGATTTTCGAAAGTAAAAGTACATAATCTTTTCAGAGCATATGCAGTTCCCCCTATTACACAACTTTTATTAACCCTTTGCTTTTATGCAACCAGGCATTTTCAAAGAAGTGATGGGGATATTCTTAAATACCACCAGTCCACTGCCTGCAGAATAATTTACAGAATAAGCAAAATCATAGCTGGAAAACATAAATATTTTATAAAGTTTCCTTCAAACTTAACTGAAGTTAAACAAAATTTTCACTCAATTGCTGGTATTGTTGGTGCAATTGACTGCACACACATTCCCATAGTTTCACCTGGTGGGGACCAAGCTAAACTTTCTTGAAATAGAAAAGGTTATTTTTCTGTTAATGTCCAGTGTGTGTGTGTGTGATACTGAACTATTAATAACTAACTAACATTGTAGAAAATTGGCCTGGATCAGCAGACTTTCTGTAATGTTCGACACCAATATGATGGAAGGAATTTCACTTGGTAATGGGGGATATCCATGCCGAAAATATCTTTTAACTTTACTTGCTAACTCAATCACAGCAGCAGAGCAAAAATACAACCGCTCTCACATCAAAACTCGAAGCTCAATAGAGCGATGTTTTGTTGTGATGAAACAAAGATTTCGCTGCCTCCGAATCCCGTTTCAAACTAAAATGCAAAATTTTCTTGTCTATGCTGTTGCTTCCATCCATAATTTTGCAATCAAACATAACGACATCATATTACCTTCTGTTCCTTATTTCAAAGGACCTTCTATTGAATCTATTTGAGTTGCTCGTGGTGGCAGTTATTTTCGACAACACATTATATCACAATTTTTTACTTCAAGAACTTTTTTTGTGTTTTCTTTTTTACATATATTTGTGTATATATAACAAGTAATTTTGTTAAAGTTTAGTTTTTAAATTTTTTTAAAAATATTATAACTGTATTTATAATTTTTAATAAAACTGTATGTAC
Source organism: Corella eumyota (assembly GCF_963082875.1). NCBI lineage: Eukaryota > Metazoa > Chordata > Ascidiacea > Phlebobranchia > Corellidae > Corella > Corella eumyota. Next base: position 10,433,507 of record NC_137495.1, on the reverse strand, counting down.
TGTGTATGTTTATTTTTTCTTTGTAGTAATTTGTTATAATTAGAATTTTATCTTTACAATACATACTAATAATTTATTGTAGTGTTTTATTTATATACTTATGTATTGTTTTCATCTTTAAATAAAAATAAAACATGTTTAAATTTGTGGTAAAAATATATTAAGAAAAAACATGAAATAATAATTAAAAGGTGAAAAAAAAGATCAAAATTAAAATAATATTTACTTATTTAACAATTTTGTCTTTATAGTGTAGTTTTTTATTTGATGTTTAACTTTCTTCCATTGATGTTCCTTTTTCTTCCACTTTTGTTTTCTTTCTTTCCACCCTTGTTCTCTTTCTTTCCATTTTTGTTGTTTTTTTTTCTCAATTTATCATTTTCTTTTGAAGAAGAGAAAGGCGTAATTCTTCAGTTTTCGTTGTACCTATTGCAATTTTTTTAACATTGAAAAAACATTCATCAAAAAATAGATATATTTTATGAAAAAAAATAACCTTGAGCAAATAAACGCCATCCAAAACAGGGAAAGTTTCGACCAAAACGTCGTCGGACAAATTTCCCTATGGAACCATTTGAAAAGCACAGCTTAGGGTCGGTTCAATTCGGCGTCCTCTTATACATTTATAAAATGAACTATTATAATTATATCGGTATTAAGTTTTTCCAGGTTTGCTGTTTTCAAATTTTCTTTCGCCATATCTTGAAAATTTGAAAAATCGCCATGCCTAAGTTAGTTAACAGCATAAGATTTTTTACGCCGTGTTTGTCTAAATATTTTACACCAATCTGACATTGTAAACAAATCTTGGCCCTCAGTGAGGATATCCTGGTAAGGTCCACCATCCTAACTTTTTTGTCATTTTATGCCGCTTCTACGGTGGTGGCATTATAAAAATATATTTGTTACTCACAAATGACATTGTGTAAAAGGGCTACTAGGATTAAGTGGTGAGCCGGCCACCTTCTGTTTTTCTTTTTTATTCTGTATTAGATGATTTGGGTTTCTTTTTATATTCTTGTATAAATTTTGTAAATTTTTTGGTGTTTTACTGCATTGTATATTGATTAAATTAAATTATTTTGGTAAATCAACCCAAGCAATTTTTTAAAGTTGTGGTAAAAGAATTTGTAATTTTGAAGTTAAAATTAAAATTTTGACTTGTTTTTAAAAGACAATTGAATTCTTGATCTTGTGTTTATGTGTTAATAATAATAATAAACGTGGTAATAAAAGTAGCTACTAGTACCAGAAGCCTTGTCTTGTTGTTATTCCGCAAAATTTTAAATCATATATGGCAGGATAACGTGTTATTCAAATTCCATTAATTATACATCGTTTTAGTTCACTATTTCAGCCCAAAATCAACTAGGTCTGCAAGTTTTTAATTTTAGGCTAATTTGGGTATCTTAATATAATGACAAGGTTGAAAATCCAAGTTTAATCATTGAAGGAAGTACTAACTATGCCCCATCGATATCAGCTAATTTTAGTTGGAAACGTTTTGTTTTGGGTACCCCAGTGGCCAGCATGTGTGTGATTGTCCAAAGCCAAACAGGTTTTCTTGTCGTTCGTCGCGAACCAGCATCAAGCCTGGTTTGAGACTAGGAAAGCCTTGGCATTGGAATTGATGGAGATGCTAAGCGCTTTCCTACACCTCCAACGAAAGAAGGGACTTTCGCCGAATTTGACATTGCCTTGGCAAGGCCCATATATGGTAACAAATCGGATAAACGATGTGGTTTACCGCATAAGACAATCCCCCAAACACAAGCCAAAGGTTGTAAACCGAAAACTACCGAGTAACTGGTACCAAAATAACGGAAAACAAACACAAAACAGTCATTTTCAAGTAATACATACTGACCATAATAATGTAAACTTACAACCATCCCGCCGAGGTCGTATTATAAATAAACCCCGTAGATATCGCTGATTGTGGTCATATACTCTGTATTTATTTGTTAAAATTTTAGTTAGTGTTATTTCTTGTTTACAATGTATGTGTTCTTTTCTTATTTTGTGCCTTTCTAAAATATTGGGAGGGGATGAATGTAACGTGAGTGGTTGTTTGCTTTGTTGCCTATTTACAATGTTTTGTGAAGTAATCGTTCCGGTTTAACACCTTTTTTGTCTACGTGCAAAATGTAAGTGCAAATGTTCGTTTTAAAAAATAGTTAGGCAATTCCGTTCTGCTGAACGGACGCCACTTAATAAACATGGATTTAGACATTACTTAAATTCAGAGTTTATTTCCGTAAGAATTAGCCAGAATTTTATATTCTTGTATCAACTAACCACTAAAGAATGTTTTTAATAATTAAAATGAATAATTCGCTACACGCTACAATGGCCTTATAATTTTTGGGAAAGATGGTGACAACCTTCTCGTAGTCTTTCCTGTGAAGTGTAGTGAACTAAATAATACACAAACCAATGTCACCCGAAAAATTATTTTGTAATATACATTAAAAAAATGACAAAATCAATTCTGTGGCATGTTTTAAATCATGAAATTAATTTTGTTCCGTTTCCCGCCGCATTAATGTATTTTTTGTGCATTTAAGTTTATGTTTAATTCAGGCGTAGTTTCGTAAATACCTTTGTAGTTTTTGTTTTTTTATTGATAACGGCAAGTTTTGTTAAAACATTGTTGTTATAAAATAAATGAAAAAAATTAAACCTTTGATTATTACAAAGTAATTAAATTTGGTTAATGCCTAAAAATTGTTTTTTTGTTTCTATTAATTCCTAACTTTCAAAAATTAAAGTGATATTTTTTTTCATAACTGATAACTTTTAATTTATTAAAATGCTGCCATTCTCTATTTGCCCATATAAAACATAATCTTAAAATGAAGGTACGATGCCTTTTAAACCCCTAGGTTTTATAAACCACTCAGTTTTAAACAAAAATTATTTTATTTTGGATGGAGGCTTGGGGTAGCTGAAGTCCTTCACAGAAAGAACGGCTCGGCAGTTCGGAGGGCCAATGGTGGGAGAGGGGTACACGTTTTTACCCACATAGTCCATTTCTGTTCCCCCACCTTTTTCGGTCTTCACTTGCATATCTACAAAAGAAGTTTTAATGTTTTTTAAACCATTCTAAATCGGTAAAATAAAAATTAAGTAGTTACTTTGATGTTGAACAACCAGCAGGTTTTACTGCCAATCCCCTCTTCTGCTGTCTCCTCCAGCGAGCCCCCTTGCCTCCATGTGTATTTGTTTTTCTTTAAAAAAATATATACAACAGAATTACAATAATTTAAAAGGTCTACCAAACATTTAAAAAACAGTGTTACTTTAAACAGCATCATTTATTTTAGATTTAGTAAAATGTTCAAAAAAATTTTAAAAACAATATTAAAAAATAACTTACTCGCCAAGTCTATCGTTGATGTTGTGTACAGATTTTCTAAAAAAAATATATACTTTATTAGAATTTTGTACTAACGTAATTACAATAAATTAAAAGGTCTACCAAACATTTAAAAAACAGTGTTACTTTTAAGAGCATCATTTATTTTAGATTGAGTAAAATGCTTAAAAAAATTTAAAAAACAATGTAAAAAAATAACTTATTCGCCAAGTCTATTTTTCATACTGTTAGTAGATTTTCTAAAAAAATATAAACTTTTCATAATTTAATACAAACGTAAAATTTTATAACTGAATAATACTTTGGATTTACGCGGTAAAAACCCCCATTGTTATTTAAAAGCATATATTGTTATTTTGGGCCTATGTAAAAGGTGGAGTGCTTGTGCGGAGTATTTTTTGCCTATGTAAAAGGTGGAGTGCATGTGCAGAATGTTTTATTTTTTAATGACGTCACGATCTGCGTGGGGGACGTCATTAAAATATTATTTCATTGTGTTTATAGCATAAAATAAATATTAAAACAACCGTGATATTCAAAATGTAAAAAAACATTCGAAGCAGTTTATGACTTATTATAAAAGATTTGAGCGGAAATGACGTCATAACCCCTCTGTGCCACATTTTTATTGCCCCAAATCGAATTTTGCTAACTAAAAGTTGGCACAAAGGGGATAAAGGGGTCAACGGGAGCAATATTTGACGAAAATACGTATTTGGATTATCAGTTTTTAAGCGGAAATGAATCTCGTGCTGGAGAATTTTCTGGCGTTGGTGTAAAAAATCGCCGTTTTATTTCTTCAATTAACGTTAATAAAACTACCTACTCCGTACATAGGGTCATCAAGGTTTGCAATAGAATCAGTACAGGCCGCTAATTTAACGTTAATTAATTTGATAAAAGGTATTATATGTGCGATAGTCGCCTTGTCAAAACACATTTCTTTAGTGGCAAGGTCAAATATTTTTAAAATGCGAATTAGACTGCTAACGATTTTCCACGAGTTAAAACTTAAGGTCTCACACACTCCTTCTAAACTAAGGGCATTTATAGCCTCTTTTTGCTTAAAAATGCGCTCCAACATCATATACGTGGAATTCAAGCGAGTTACAACATCCATTGAAAGTCGATGTACAGGTAAACCGTGCTTTTTTTGGTAAGTTCTCAATAGGTCTGAATGACGACGTGAACGGTGAAAGTGACCAGTAATTTATCTAGCCTGCGAAACACAATCACTAACGACACGTTGTCCATCCTTCAAAGCTCTTCGCAGTACTAAGTTAATAGTGTGCGCAAGACACCTAATATTTGTTATACCCCCTTCGCGCAATGCCTTAGTAATATTTGCAGCATTGTCAGAAACCACAAAGCACAATTCAATATTTCATATACGCTCCTGTCGCTGAATTTCTTCCAAAATAGCTTCGGCTGTGTGCGATCCTCCGAATTCGACACAAGCGATTATAGGTCGATAAGAAACGAGGCTTCCACCCTCCCAAGTGATGACATTTAAAGTAATACTCATAAATGCAATACCGTTGATACTGGTCCATATGTCTGTAGTGCCTGAAGTAGAGCCAGTTGCTACCGCATTGCTAATTAATTTTGTAACCTCTTCCTTTACCTTTGTATGCAAACGAGGCACCTCCACCATTGTCATTGATTTTCTTGTTGGCATAGTGTACCTGGGTGCAATTTCGGATATCACATCTCGAAATCCTTGATTTTCGACTAATAAAATTGGTACAAAGTCAATTGCGATCATCCTTGCAATTTTTTCGGTAAGATTACGTGAAAATGGATTGGAAGGCTCGTAGCATTTCTTTATGGCCAAAGTTGCTTCAATATTATGCTGAAATTTAATATGTCTAAGCATAGTCGTGGTTGTATAGCAGGTGTTGTTTTTACCCCAGCTAATTTTTAACATGCAGATATTGCATTTTGCTTTGTGCTCGTCCCCGTCTTCTTCACATACTGTAAAATAATTCCACACTATTGATGATTTAAACTTGCTGGAAAACATTTTAACTTTCTACTTGTACTCTGAATATCAGTGGATACAAAAAACAGAATTGCGCCAAAAATGTGATTTATGTTGAAATAACTGGTTTGTTACGTCATATTTGGCGTGATATGTTAAAACAATATGCAAAGATATTTTAGTATCTCTATGGGTAAAACAACGAGGTCCCCTGCTTTTTACAGAAGCTGACAAGCTAAATAAATGCACAATAAAAAAGGGATTGTCTTTTTTAATCTAGGAGTAAGCTAGAATATAGGTACTACCCCTGACAAATTGGTTAATAACTCGAGTTTTATTTAACCAAATTAAACGATTTAAAATTTGCACGAAAGAAGAAGACTTCACCCACACCAACCACCTATCAAATTAACTCTATCGCCAGACGAAAAAGCATTCTCAAATACAATAAAACGTTCAATGGAACCAGACAGTACTGAAGACAAGCCTCATCACATGTGTTGGCAGTCTCATCACATGTGTTAGCCAGGCAACAATATACAATAATGTAACAGTGTTCGGAAGACGAAAAGGCATCATGGTGTTCGAGGGGAATAGAACCGGCAGCGATGCAGAAACAATAAGACCCCCTTGGACACCATGGTGGAGTCATGGAGTAACGGATAATGGGCAAATAATACCAGAGTCAACCAAGAACTGTATAGTAAACAGCGCCATCCAAACTAGGCAGATGGAACTAGGAGAAAAACAACAGCAGTAGTCATACTGGAAACCGTTGGAGATTCTACACGCCAGGAGGGCAAATCCGGCATGCAATATCAGGAACAACAAGCTCCGTAAAGGCAGACTTATCCGGATCAAGAACTGGCACCTAACATTATGGCCAATAACAGCCATGAACAGGATCACAGCCGATGGAGTAATAAAGCCAAGAGTATACATAGACGTGGCATGGGACACAGATTCAATATTATACAAGAGATCCTTTGACATTGGCCATGAAACAAATACAACGCACTGGGTCACACCATGTGACGAGGAGCCACTAATTACAAACAACAGTATGAGCTCGGAGATGACTTTAATGACATCAAAATCAAAATGATACAAAAAGACACCCATACTACCGGTCTAAATGCAGCAGGAACAGGATATTCCACTAACACAACAATACAACCACTAGATATATCACCATGGTGGGACATAAACGAATCAACAGAACCAATCAGTAAAGGGATGATAACCCAAATGCACGTCTACACTGATACGATCAAAAAAGACTTGATGCATGCCAAATACACAGGCGTCGGAAGCAAAGCCGACAATATAATGAGCATACCATATATCACCACAGTAGAATTGGAATTTGCTCGACATCGATAAATTTTGACCGGCTTGGCGCGTATTTTATTTCGTATTTATTTTGTGGCGCCAAGTCGTTTCAGTTCGTTATTGTTTTATAATAAACCAATCACAAAAAAAGAAAAAGGCGCGTGTTTATTAACCAACGAGATTAAATTCTAAATTAGTTCGTTGAGAAAAAGGGAGATGGCATCACACAATATAAAGGTATCACTTATCGATAAAATCATCACTAACTTTTGGAAGAGAACAGCAGATACAACAGCAGTAAAAGATGAATGGAAGAAAACAATCACTCGAAGAGAACTTATCAGTCTATGGGGCGAATGTGGAAGCCGACAGCTCCTTCCGAGCCCGCAAGTGGTGTTTCACCACAACCAATGGCTCGGAAGGAGTCTATCAGACACCGACAGCAACCATCGTGGTCGGGCCACAGGAAGGAGGGATAGCCGATGTGGGCAGTCACCACCATGGACTGCTATGGCGGAAGAAAGCCGAGGGGCTCTTCACCTTCCCCGAAACCATCGTCAAGAGGGCATACGGTATAATGACCTGGGGGAAGGAGAAGTCCAAAATGGGCAGAGCCTTTTCGAACATGTCAAGCCAGAGTACACCTTGGACACCAGAGACAGGAGCGGCCATGGTCAATCAAATCATTGGCAATGCAAAAAACATCCGAAGCAATGGCTACCGGCTTTCAAATTTCGATTTGAAGGTCGGACTCGTTGGGGCAGTGCTTGAGATACGCGACCCCAACAAGGACGGCATAAGGCTCTCGCAACATTTTATGTTGCACGGAGCAGCCGGTAAGGGTAAGACAATGCTTGGAGCATTGCTTTACCCTACAGAATATGCCTCGACCCTCACGAATGATAGCGCCGCCGTTGGTCAAATGAGCTTAAGGCTTAAACATAAAATGATGAAGATCGACGACGCCGGTGCTTCATTCTTTAATAATGATCAATTGACCTCGGCAGTCAAATTCATGTTCCATAACAACTGGAGCGCCAAAGTCCATGGGGACAGACAGGATAATGCTGCTACATGCGCATTTATCACAACAAATGTTAAAGAACCGATCAAAAGGCTGGCCGGAATGGGCGACTTGAACATCAAGCGCTGGTTTACCGAAGCCGAGTGGGACGCAGAGGCCACGTTAGAAATCCCCGTCAAAAAACTTAAATTATCTACACATATCTCTGATGAGATAGTTTGCAAATTGACAAGAGGAAGTAGAGGAGACACTTAACAAAGAGGAGCCAATGGCATCGTGTCTAACAGAAGTAGCCGAATACATTATGGCCTTCAACAAGGGTATAAAAAAGGAAGAAATCATAAGTGATACCGAGGAAGAAGAAGAACCTCGTTTACCCAAACGCAAAAGACCAGAGTTTGAAGACGAGGACAGTGAAGAAGAGCTTATCAAGTTCATTACGAAAAAAAACAAAAAGGAGCCTGACACGCCTTCCGTTAAACAAAAAAGTGAAGAGCCAGTCAAGCCAGGCGAAAAATGCGTATGCTTTAAAAGTTAAAATTGAGGAAAAAGTCGCCCAAAAAATTTCTAAAGTTGGTGTTGGATTTAAATTGATCTACTTAACAACTTTTAAAAATTATATCTTTCTAACCAAACCCAAATAGATGTTATAGACCCTTTAACTATTCCCGCGTAAAAGGTTTAACAATTGCAAGTCACAACCGTAGTAAAAAAAATATGCGTAGTAAAATTTAATTTTAAAACTGTAATTTGCAAAATATATTTGTTAGAATAAATCTCCAAGCAAGTTTTAGTTTTAAGCTAACAAGTTTGGATTATCTCGACTATTTTTAGTATTTTAATCAATTGGGGTCTTGCGTATAGATATACTCATCTATATTTCGTGCTCTATTAGGGCTTAATAATTGTCGAAGCAGTAGTGGAGTTTATAAAATTCTACATTATTTATTTTATTAACATTAGGCAAACGGTTAATTTAAAAATGAAATAATTTATTTTTATGCAGTAAGCTTCTTCATTTCCATTAGCCTAGCCCACAAAATATTATCTCATATGAATACCTATTTTTAAGCGTAAATTTTTGTGGTAAGTCTTGTTTGTTGGTAACTATAAAAACAGAAAAGTGTAGGAGTAGTTGTTTGGGTTAATAGTTTATTGAGATATATTCCGGTTGGAATTATATCTTTGGTAAAAATCCGACTATTTTGTATTGTTTAACCTTCTAAGTTAATAAAAGGTTTGACTCCGTTTGCTGTTAAGCAACTTAGTAAAATTGTCTGACTAAGTGCATTAATAAGCAACACACCTGAATAACCTTGTACGTCGTATATTTCACAGGCAAGAAATACTTCTCATTAACTCTGGTAATACGTTGGCGAGTCAATACGCAAAAACACAATAGAATAAAGACTAATTATAAATTGTTACAGATGAAATAAGTCATCATAGCATACGCTCTGCTCTACACCTACTACCACTACACCACCGTTAGAGGTCTCTCGACATACATATATTATACATTAATAAGAAATGCTTTAAAAAAGGGGAATAAATTTAGAGAAACGGCTACGTCATATAATTAAAACAAACTAAAGTTAATTTGGGCCGCCAGGTCAAGAAAGTGTTTGCGTGCAACAGGAAACCGATGCAGGTAGATAACGACCTCTTGGTATGTCTGGCTAACACGACTTAAAGTTCTGGGCAGCAAAATAAGCCTTTCGGGCTATTAATCAAAGTTTATGACGTAGTGTGCCTTTTTCCATATAACACGTGATTTCATGCTAGGATAATATCAGAATTATCCTACAAAAGGGCAATTAGTCTGGTGTAGTGACGCAGTTTCTGTATGTCATAGCTCTCTCTGCGTGTTTAAACATAGTTAATTCCTGTGGAGTATGTAAGGTTTCTTATTAAATTACAAAACAAAAATAAGACTTAGACCTTCATGTTAATCAATTTTGGTTGTAAAATGTTATTTGTTTTTCATTTTACTTCAATCTCTTTTATACAAAAGGTGGCCCTAAAAAGGGCCGTTTTAAAGTGGGGGGGGGGGGGCGAACTCCTGGAAATGGCGCTCTTTGATATTGATGGCGCCACAACCATTCGTCCAAAATACCCCGGCAAGTTTTCTCTTGGGATTCCCTTTATCCGCTTAAACTTGCGCTTCATCTCACCCCACATTGATTCGATGTCGTTGGTGTTACACCTCCCGGTGTAACAAATTGTTCGGTAAATAAAACCCAAATCTGGTGATGTTGAAATATTTTTAAAGCAGATAGCTACTAGTAAAAATTAAAAAAATGGCAGTGTATTTACTTCCTAATTTGTTATTCGCCGCCCAACCGTCGGTGTGGATTGTCGTTCCTACCGCAACGTACCTACGAATTATTTCTTCCAGTGTTTGCCTAGTGCAATTTGGCACTAAATCCAAAAAGCATTGCCTAAAATTAAATTGTAGTTGTAATTGTGTCTCACTAGTTTTAAAAAGTTTAACGTGTATGTAACATAATTGGTTGTGGTGTCAATGCCTACTGGACGGCCCTGCCTGTTTCCGGGCTTATGCCGCGAAATAAGGCCCACCAATTACGTGCGGAGTAGACAGCAGCACGTGGCTGCAAATCTACAAAAAAAAATAATAACAAATGCATTTGATAATAACTATTTTACATTATTTAATGTTAAACCTACATCTCTATTGAAGAAAAACCAATCTACAATGGTTTTTGTTGATACTCCTGACATGATCGTAACGGTTGCATTCGGTAGATCAAGGGACCACAACATTATCAATTCCAGAAGCTGTGCCAGCGGAAGGTGGGACCTTTTAAAAAAGCTTCCTTTCCTAACATTCGCCGTGGACTTGCAAGACTACTTGTAAAAATGTTTTATAATTAAACAACATACATAGTCATTTTGGTTTTTAAATTTAATTACAATACAGTATAAACATAAATTACGCGATTTAAATCTACAATATAAATAACATAAAATGATTAATATCTTTAAGTTTACACAAGAATCAAAAATCTACTTTTATAGGTAACCTTGTTTTAAAAAATGAGAACTAATACAAATTGGTTAACTTCTTACTTTAAATGCTCGTTGAAATAATCTTTATATTTTAGTAGTACCTACAGATGCTCAAAACTAAAAAAACACATTAAAAGTAAATATTTGGCTTTTAATCAATAAATAAAAATAGACTAACAAATTCTAAAAACCAAATCAAAATTAATTTTTTTACTAAAAAATGATATGCGGGAATTCTTAGTTAACTGATTCTACCAGGGGCGGCATTACGAAACTCGTTAAGTTAAATTAAACGAGCTTGCTAATGCGTCAAAATTTAGCGAGCTATCTCGCTCGTTAACTAAATGGGCACCACCTAGTTTGTTAAAAATGAAAGAGTGCAAAAGAAGGAATTTTAAGCTACGCAAAGTGACTTACGTTTTTACACAATAATACAGGCTACATTAAAGCGGCGATATTACATCATATCCACGAGGGTGCTTTTATACTAAACGCATTTTTTAGAACGCATTACTTAACAAAACAAAATATAGGTTTTTTACACTTGTATTTATTTAAACAAATAAAACATTTTGTCTCTAACAACTTTTAGAAAACCATACTAGAAAGCCACACTGAAAGAGTAACCCATTTGTTGATAACATAGTCGCGTACATTTGCACTTTGTTAATATAAACTATTTTAAAACACAAGTAAATCGCGTATGGCCGATAGTTTAGTTTATTCGAAATACCAACATTTAGAGATATTTTTAAGCATTTATTTAGCTATTTTAAAATTTATTTTTTTCAATAACATGCAAGTTTTATGTACCGCAAAAATATATTCAATGTTTAACATAGCAATAAACAAGGTTAAATACTCCTCGCTAAGTTAACGGACGGTAAATTCTACTCGCTAAAATTTGTGCTTTTTCGTTCGTTAAAAGTGACATTTTTTGTTTCGTAATACCGATTTTCTCGCTAAGTGACGTTCTCGCTCGCTAATGACGTATAACTAACGAGATCGTTAACTTAACAAGTTTCGTAATGCCACCCCAGATACGTGCACGATCTTCATGAAATTTTTTTTAAATCTAACCGGTTATTTTTATTTGCTGAAGTCTTATTACCTGCTTAAAAAATAAGTAAACACCTAATTTATGTTTTAAATAATATTTCATATTTTTATTTATAAATCAATTAAACGTCAAACTTATAAAAGTCGCGAAGTTATAAATTGCCAAATTACTTTGCAACTTATTGTTGGACTAAATCAAAATTAGCCCCACTTTTTGATTTAAGTTCTCAACTTTTTTTTGAAATTTTGGAATTCTGACGGCAAAAACGGGTTTAAGATTTTTTTTATTTGGCAACGCGTGGCACTAATTTCGAATCAGTTTTTTTAGTGTGCATTGTTTGAAGTTGACGCCCGTTGTAACAAGAATAATTGTTGTACGTGTTCGGTCAATGACATTTGACTAGCTTAAACTTAGAATTGATTGTAATAGGCTTATTACCCCCCTTGGAGAAAGTTGTGCATTCCTGGCATTTAAAAATTTGGCAGAATCTAGGCTTATTACCCCCCCTTGGAGAAAGTTGTGCATTCCTGGCATATAAAAATTCGGCAGAATCTAGGCTTATTACCCCCCTTGCAGAAAGTTGTGCATTCCTGGCATATAAAAATTCGGCAGAATCTTCTTTGGAAAAACGAATGGAAATTGATGAGTGAACTGGTTGACGTGTTGCTATCTTCCTTATTCTTGAGCTGTATCTTGGGCTTGCTTGCGACGAGTGACATTGAAAAGGAACGATAAATGAGCCTCTGTGGGCGTAGTTGAGCCAGCTTGGGCGTTAAAGTAGACGAGCCATCTGTGGGGTTTGTAGAGATGTGCGTGTCAAATGTCGGCTTACAGGGAATAGTTGCAGTCAGAAAATCGTGACCCGTTTGAAAGTCTGGAGGAGAGCGTATGCTCCTTGTTCACCCTTTTTGTTTGCATTGCCAATGTTCGAGAAGATATGGGGAACTGTCGTAACTTGTTGTGCCTGCAACAAGGTTTTATATTGTCTTGGAAAATCTAAAAATAAAGTTGTTGTTACGCTTTCTACAGACTATAGGTTTTGGCGTCTGTTTTATTATTGCGCTATAAAACGTTTATTTGCTGAGCATTGTTAAAATCATTACACCCCTCTTCTTCTGAAGTAAAGATTACACATATGAATTAAATCAGGGGCATGCCTTAGGTATGCAAACACGATATGTAACAAGCAATTTAATTAACACTTGGTTTAGGAATTTAATACTACACAAGTTAATACATTAATCACAGTACCGATTTCGCCTCAATTGACCATGTTCATTTCTAATATTGTTAAACGCGGTTTTGAGCGTTTGCTCGTGATTACTGCTTTCTTCCAATGTTTATCTTTTCTGTACCTTACCACATCTTTTTTTGAGATGAGACGAAGTCTTCTTACTTCTATCATAGTAATGCTTTTGTACCTTTTGATTTTTATCAAAGTCGGGGCAATTCTTGATCACAGTATTTTACAATTTTCTGTAGTACTGCATCTTGTTTTGTTGTCATTTTAATTTTTTTATATATTGCAGCAGTAACAGGAAGTTCAAAATAAGAGAGTGTATTACTCGAACTATGTTTTCTTCAAGTTCAATATCAGATTGATTCTTATCTGCGACATACATAAATTTACCCGGAACATATTTAAATTTAATGTCATATGTTTATAGACGTAGAAATAATTATTGTAGTATTGGTGGAGCTTTATTTAAGGGTTTCTTTAAAATTGATTCCAGTGGCTTATGATTAGATTCCACTATAATTGATTCTTTTTCATAAATATACTGATGGAATTTTGATGTTCCAAATACTATGGTCAACATTTCTTTCTCTATTTGAGCATAATTGACTTCAGCTCGAGTCATTGATCTCGATGCATAGACTATAGGTCTTCCTTTTTTAAAAACAAACATGCTTGTAGTTAAACAAACATGCTTCTAATTACATGTAATAAAATAAACATGATATAATAAAATAAACACAAAAAACATCTGGGCCATACGGACTAACATACGAACTCTACAAAACATACCAGGCACACTTCAAAATACATTACTCAAACTATTTAACATTTTTTTAACAACAGGCAAAATACCGCAACAATTTAAAACAGGCACTATAACATTAATATACAATTTATATTCACTTTTAGAAAACTTTAGACCAATATCATTACTAAACATTGACATCAAAATTTTCACTTGCATTTTGGCCAACAGACTAAAAAATATCACTCACACCTTACTATCACACACACAATTTGCACAACAAATCAACAGCAGGCGCAAGCTTGTTGCTGAGGGACATATACAATTTATCCACAACACGACATAAACAATACCATATCATATCACTAGATTTCAAAAAAGCATTTGATTCAACACATACCTACTAAACACATTTGCCAAATTTAACTTTCCAATCACATTCATTAACATTTTTAAATCACTAAATACAGACGCCACATCACACGTTCACATAAACAAATATCACTTCACTAGTACACATCAAAAATAAATTCGACAAAAAGACTCACTAAGCTTACACCTATTCACACTTTCAATTAAACCACTAATACAACAAATAGACACAGATAACACAATCAAAAGAATACACAAAACAGACCAAAATATTATCAAATCAATTTCATATGCGGATGACACAACCCTTACACTATCCACACCTTGGTCAATACACTCAGCTTATAAAACACTACAATTATTTGAACATGCATCTGGACTTACACTCAATCACAACAAAACAAATACATTAATTACTAACCGCAATATTAAAACACAGAATATACCACAAAACATACACCCTAATTACACACACATTTCACCTCTTAACATACAAATAGGCATATCTTCACAAATTTAAATCATGGAATACAACATACAACAAAATTACAACAGAAAACGAGAATTTAAAACAACATTATACTAAACTTGAACACAAAACAAGACTACTGCCCCACATACGAGCAATAGCCAGCATATATCCCATACCACAACATATCCTATCAAAACTAAACAACACATTCCTCACATATGAACTAGAAAAAACACACCCAAATATCACATATAAAACACTGATACTACAACAGACATGCAGAGGCTATTTTATTTCCAGACATACAAACATACGCATACCCTTTTTACATAAGACCACTTTTTTCACACACCAAATACAGATTAAATGCAAACCTACCGACCATACAGGACACTCTCATAGTATATCACATAGGACACACACTTTCCAAACTACACAACATCTTACCACTTAACACAATACCACATATTGACAACACAAACAAAAACAATTTACATTACAATTATAAACAAAAACAACATAACTTAAAAACAATTGATGTAAAACAATTATAACAACCAATTCTACAATTCCATGGTCACACATACACAGTAAAATTTAAACCAACAGCACCAAAACATTTAACTTTAAACTTATACATAACATGTTACCACTTAAATCTACATACATGCATTTTAATTTAGACAACAACTCACATTGCCTGTTTTGCAACAAAGCCGCGTACAAAACTTCGTTTCACACTTTTTATGCTTGTAAACAAATCCAACCTTTACTTACTTTAACTAATAACATCTTTACCTTTCTATCCGGCCAACACCACAACATTTTTGATAATTCCGACCTTGGTCATTATATTCTTCTTCATTCAATTTTACATCAAAAAATCTGGAAACAAAGAAACCAAATTTGCCATGAAAAATTTAACATTTCTTTACCAACTATTCTATCCTCTTAAAAAAAACTTTATACTTTCAACTCACCCTTGAAAACAGCAAAAATCACAGCTTATATTCACAGATTATCACTAAAACCATAACAGCATTTGAACATAACTCAGCAGTAACTTAAAAAATTATTCTGACCTAAAAATAAATGCAAAAATAAATTTTAACACCTAAAACAGTTTAATTATTATTTTTAAATATTAACTACCTGAATATAATCAAAAAC
Organism: Corella eumyota; assembly: GCF_963082875.1. Lineage (NCBI taxonomy): Eukaryota > Metazoa > Chordata > Ascidiacea > Phlebobranchia > Corellidae > Corella > Corella eumyota. The sequence continues at coordinate 10,417,702 of NC_137495.1, read as the reverse complement.
ATGTCATCGTGTTTAATAAGCAATAATTCCTTTCTATAACCTTATGTAAAACAATTAAAAAATGCAATTTCAACAAAATAAATTTAAAATAACATTATTATCCAAATTTTTTCAAATCAATCTATTAAAACTGCTAAAATAGTACCAACAAGTATAACAGTACAATAAATAAACAATAAGTAATATACTTAGTACATGAAAACCAGTTTTAAACTCAAAAATTGACCAAATTTTTAACCAAAAACAATTGTTTTAAACATGTGCATTTTGCCATGACAACAAAATATTTTAGTTCGTACTCCACTTACTAGTGGCAAAATAATTAAATTGTCCTTAAAATAATTTTTTGTAAAAATTTTGCATATATATAAACTCTAACTTTGTACTGTATTTCTTCTATATAAATATAACTTCCTGTAAACAATAAACACTCTTAATTGCTTTGTAATTTAAATGTACATATTAACTATTTAAAATTGTAAATATTTACTAATTTATCGATGTTAAACCGTAGTTTTGTTGTATATTTCTTGTATACACATAGTTTTCCTTAAACAGCACTTAAAACTAGCTTTAATGCCAACAAATCCAAATTATTATTCAAAAATCCTTATAAATAAATATATTTCTTTTCTTTTTTAAACTAAGTTTTTACGTAATTTAATTGTAGTTTTAATAAATGTATTTATATCCATCAGAACTTTAATTACCATAAATATACACTATAAATAAAAACTTACCTTATCAAACAGAATCGTTAATTTTTTTGTTTGTGGTATTTTAATTAATGCAAAAAAATAAAGTAAGGTGTTTTTTTTAATCAAAACAAGTCGCATTATAAATCGGTACAAGCGTATGGTGGCCAATTTTAATTAAAGTAGCAAACGCATTTGCAAACGTAAACGCATAATCAAACGCAATTGCAAACGTAAACGCAAAGTCAAACGCATTTGCAAATGTAAACGCAAAGTCAAACACATTTGCAAACGCAAAGTGAAACGCATTTGCAAACGTAAACGCAATTGGAAAGTCAAACGCAACGCAAAGTCAATCGCATTTGCAAACGCAACGCAAAGTCAAACGCATTTGCAAACGTAAACGCAAAGTCAAACGCATTTGCAAACGTAAAGTCAAACGCAAATTTTGTTTTTTCGAATTGGCCGAGGAGTGTCAGTGCCAAGTATTTTAATTTCAAAACACCTTTGTTATACATTTAATATTGCAATTTTCTATTTAAAGGGTATTAATGTTATGCAAAATTAGAAATATGGGTTTGGTAATAATAAAAGATAGACTACTTTTATTTATTAAAATTATACACATTAATTTGGTAACGCTAAATGCCATTTTCGGCCTTCCTGATTTGCGTTTTGTATTGGGCTGTCGTTTAGTACTAGCTTATCACTATGAATTTTACCCAAAGCAAATTTGTAAACATGACAAAAAGAATAAAATACGATTAATGATAACTAGGTTATAGCTCCAAAAAAGTTTAATTTAAACTTAGTAACAGGCATCTATTAATTATTAGGGGTAGTAAAAAAGGGTAAGCTAGCAATTTATAAAAAAACATGCTAGTAATGTGCCACTGTCAGACCATACTACACTCTTATACCACACAGATGTGCGTTGGCTTTCAAAGGGCAACATGCTGTCCAGGGTGTTTGAACTGCGAGAAGAGTTAGCAGAGTTCTTAGGCAGGCAGAAACAAGAACTTGCCTCTTATTTCAGTAATCCTTTGTTCATACAACGCTTGGCATATTTAGCGGACATCTTCGAAAAATTAAATACGCCAAATTTATCCATGCAAGGGGGTAAAACCAATATGATAAATCTTTACGACTCACTTAATGCCTTTGTGGACAAATTAGCGTTGTGGAAAATGCATGGTATGAAAGACGTTTTTGTCATGTTCGACAGGCTCTCAGTTCTAACCACAGCGAATAATTCTGTAAATATTTCAGCAGAAGTCACAGAACATTTGTGCAAATTGGACGAAGAACTAGACTACTACTTTCCAGAGCGCACAGATATGAATGAGAATCTCAAAATAGTGAGAAATCCGATCAATGCAAACTTTTCTTCCCTGCCCATTTATCGATTTAAAAAATGATTCGACTATGAAGACCGCATTTGAGAATTCTAAATTAACAACGTTCTGGTGTAATGCCTGTGCTTCTTATCCCCGAGTAGCCAAATATGCTTCCATTTGGTTCAACCTACTTATGCGAAGCCGCTTTTTCAGCTCTTGTTTCATTAAAAACAAGATCTAGAAATGCCATGTGTGTGGAAAATGACTTGATTTGTGCATTGTCATGCATTGAACCTCGTATTTCCCTTCTGGCAAAGAACAAAAAGCTCAGCCATCGCATTAACTGTTGTTAATGTAGTTGTTCTTTTTAATTTGTTAATTGTGTTGTAGTGTTAATCGCATATAACGTGTTGCATACAATAATTTATATCGCCTTTTGCATTGTTTACCTATATCAGTGGCGGCTCGTGTATGTAGCTAATGGGGCTAAAACCCCCAACTTTTTTTAATGGTTTTATGTTTTAATTTATATATATATTTTTTAATTAATATTAAATTTTTTAAATAATATTTATTTTTTTGCACTGTTTTTCGCTAAAATTATTTAAAATATTAAAAAATAGCGCCTATTTTGGCCACAAAATACGCAAAAATTTTCGAAAAACGTAGCGTAAACATGTAAGGGCTAAACCAAAATTAGCCCCACGGGCTGCCAAATACAAAATATCATCACGCCGTTTTTGCTGTCAGAATTCCGAAATTTGGAAAAAAGTTGAGAACTTTGATCGAAATGTGGGGCTAAGACCACCATAGAGTTGCAAAATATTTTGGCAATTTCAAACGTTGTATATTAACAAATTTTATCGTTTTTGTTTAACTATTAAACAAAAATAAAATAAAATAGGTGTAAACTGGGTATTTTATTCTTGTTTAAGGAAGTTTTAAGGCCTTAAATAATATTTTTAAGTTAAAAAAATAGAAATACTAATCGTTCGATCGAGTATATTCTCACATTATATTTATGATGAAAAGGTCGCTCTTAAGCCTTGCTAAAGCTAAAACAGCAAGTTTAAATCAGTTTTTGCATTCTTTTTAAAGAATTGTATGTTAATTAATGCTTTTAATTTCGATTAAGGCAAGTTTTTAAAGATAATCATAATGGATTTACTGCCTGACAAGAAGACTCAAGAGCAGGTTGCCTGATTGCCTGCCTGTCAAAAGAGCATAAATAAAGTTTGCCAATGAAAAAAAAACATGCAATGTACATAGTTTACTAGTGACTGTAAACATTCAGTCATAGATTAGGATGACAGACAACTGTTGAAACTCACAATAAAAAAGTTGAAAGAAAAAGGGCACATTCTAAGTAACTTTATCAAACCGCTGACATTTTGATATGTAAGAAGTTAATTAAACAGCAAACTTTTGTAATCAAGAAATATTTTGGTTATTTGCAGTTAAAAGCTTAGTTCGACATCATTTTACAGGAGCATTTTGTAAGTGCAACAGTCATTAAGTGCACTTCTCTGTCTGTCGGTTTACTATTAAAACTGTGTTGGTGGAATACACTAACAAAAGTAAGGTTGATTTTATTGCAGCTCAACCAGATAAATCGACTAATATTAATACAATTTGCAATTCCTTTTAGATTTATCGTAAATGGTTATTCTGTTAAACAGTTTTTTGTTATATCACAAGGCCAATGATCTTACATGATAAAACATGTGCAATGGGTGGAAAAATTGCTTTCAAAATTAAAGTAAGTTATGTAAAAATAAATACTTTTTGAATAGCCCATTAGATAAATAGCCTTTTTTATTGCAAACATAGGCTATTTATGAATAGTTATGTACATTACACAAACACTTAAACAATAAGAGTAGGACAACAACATATACATAGAGTGATGTTGTAATTGTACAGAAAAGAGAATGAAAAGAGGAAGAATGACTAGGAAAAAAAGGAAGGAGAGGGGGTGGTGGAGATTTAAGTATGTGGAGAAGATGGGAGAGATTTGTGATATATGATATTATTTATGGTTTTATTAATACTATTTGAAAAAACTCTATAATTTTTTAATTTTAACTATAAGACTTACTTTCTAGGTAATTATTTAGCATACAGCTAAGTCTGATATACTTTTAAAATATATTTATTCAAAAGAAAAGAAAAAAGTGAAATAGATTATTAACAAAAACTTAATCTGTTGTGTCTTTATTTTAATACTTAATGATATATCATGTTATTTCATAGAAGAGCTGACAAGATGAACAAGAAGTTCAATAAATTGTTTTTAATATTTTTTTTTTGAATGGATTGATTGTCAGTTGTTACATAACTTGCACCATTTTTTTCCCCACGTTTTTGGTTTTAAACTTAAAAAACGCTTTTAGTAAAAGAAATCTATTATGCTACTTTGCTTTTTATTGTGTCATCTCAAGCTCTATTAAAATCGGAATTTAAAAATATACAAAATACGTTTTATATTATAAAGAAAATAGACAATAATAAATTAAGATTAAAATCTTGCTAACTCGATATTTATTAGAAATTATTTTAATTGTTTTCAACACTGGGTAAGGGAAAATTTTTAACCTAACGCATGTTCACACGACAGGTACCGCTGCGCTGCGTTAACTTTACAATTTTTAGGGATTTTTTTTAAATTTTAATAAACAATATCTACTAAAAGTATCCCGCTTACGAAATCTTGCGTAAATTTTGCTCCCAACACAAAACTTGCGTAACTTTCGTACGTGTGAACGACGTTACGTTGCATACGCCGTGTAAAAGGGCCTATACTTTAAATAATTAACTATTAAATGTAAAAATAGCGTGTTTACAGCGAATAATTTACAATATTTCTGAGGGATCCAGACCCCCCTAGCGGTGTTGTGATTTTCTAAAATTAGCCCCCCCCCATTTATTTAACCCACGAGCCGCCACTGACCTATATACGTAAGTGCTCGTGAGCTACATGTCTACACGTAAATGTACATTCTCTTTTGTTGAGAAATGTTTGAAGTTAGATAATTATCCTGTGAAAACATTGATGAACTAACTTTGCCTTCTTTTTCTCGTCCTCGTATTATACGCGTTACCGCCAATTGCTGTATTATGACACTGATGCTTTGTTGCAAAGTAGTAACCTAGCTGTGCAAGTTTTTATGTTTATGTGTGTTTTTTTGCTTTATTCTGAGATATGGACGTTTTATTATGACCAATTTAAGCAGAATTTTAAAAAGTGGGCCATGTAAATTTTCAAAATGAAAATGGGCCACGGTTATAAAAAGGTTGGGAAGCCCTGTTCTAGCGGGAACCTTAAAGGCCATAGAAACTGTTGGTATTAGAAAAAAAAACGAAAAGTTATACAAATTTTGGTCTCCTGCTAAGCCAAAACCATTCCACAAAGGGGCCAGCAAATCAATAATATACTAAACAGGCAAAGGAAACTAATCACTAAATCTCAGTAACAAAAATATGTAAATGAAGTTGGCCATTACACATCGGGTAAAAAAATTAAAACTGCAAGCAACTTAAAATATGATCACCTAGCTGCCTAGTTATTAGTCACCTTCAGGCAATGTACCTATTAAACTGGTAAGTGTCAACCACCAAGTGTGTCTTGGTAGCCTAAGTTACTTTGCGTCTAGACCTTGTATTAACCTTTACCTGAATTATATGAATAACAACAAACTTGTACAATAACGCAAATTAAGAATTCTGCAATATTCGTGCATGTAATGCCACCAGCTCATGGCAAACATAGTTACCAGTTAAATTTCGATAAATATTTAAATGTTTTATTACAATTGTACGCTTTTGTATTTAAAAATTGCTACTAATGCATATAAATAATGCACTCAAGATGAATAAAAAATCGTATTTTCAAATGTTTAACAACTTTTAACATTTTTGTGATGGAAGCACTGGCATTCCTCGGCCAGGTCGAAAAATTAAAATTTGACTTTGCGTTTACGTTTGCAAATGCGTTTGCTACTTCATTTAAAATTATAGGTAAAATTATAGTGGCCCTATATAGGCCACCATAGTAAATTGCTTTTTCAATTTTGTTTTTTGCCGAAACCCCAAAAATGGAATAAATATTTTTAACAATATTTTAAAAACATTTAAATTAAAATTATTTAACAAATTTTGTTCACAAAAATAATCAAAAAAATAAATTACGTTTATGTTATTATAAGTTAGTGAGGAGGGGAAGCGGAAAATAAAGGAACGAAAATGAGGGAAGGAACGGGAAATAATTTATAAACGCAAATTGCCTGATGAATTTATCATTAATGACATTTATTTATTAATACATTAAAATTACCTTAGTGAACACACCACATACTGGTGCAAAACGCAAACTAAAATCAGGTTATGTACCTTTTCGTGCCTAACATCTTCTTTTAATGCACTTTTATTTTATGTCAAAAGTTTTTGGTGAAATTAATATAAAATCATACTTAACATACACCTTTTTAAAATGTTAACATAGCTAGTCATTAAGAAAAAAAAATCATAAGCATTAACGAAAATAAGGTTGTATTTTATAAATTTTGTTTCTATTTAAAAATTAACACTTTTTATTACAAAATTATATCGTGGTACAATACAGTTGGTAAATTTAAATAAGTTATACCTAATTTAAGTTCAACATTGTAAAAAATAATTAAAACCAGCACTTAATAGAAGCTTAACATTAAAAACATTTTAATGAAATTAAGCAGTTTTTTTTAATTCCAGTTTTCATATTTCTTAAAATTGACCACAATGATGTCTTTCAGTAGAATGATCTAAATAAACAATAGTTAAGGTGAAACAAATAATTTAAAATTTTGTACTAAACACCATAGCAATTTAAAACTAGATTTAGTTGAAAAATAAAACACGGAAAAAAAAATTAAAAAGCAAAATACAGAATATTAAGGGTCATGTTGTCCGGCTCGAGACAAAACAACGAATCGTTTACCATAGTAGAGAATTTAGGAGAGCCGTAATCCTGACAAAACAATTTCTCCATAGGTAATTCCCTATAAGAAAGAATTTAGGAGAGCTGTAGTGTATTTATGTTTTGTCTAAAACCAGACAACATATGTGATCCAATATTAATAATAACAACAGAATCAAATTTTATAATGTTTAATTAATCACAGAAAAATGTATCTTTTCTCAAACATTAACAAATAATATTAATATTACTGACAATAACTTAACCAATACTGACAATAACAATATGTTTGGTATTTGAAGATTCTAAACCATAATATTGTTAATTTAAATTATCATTTTATAACAAGCACTAATTAACAAATACCTTTTTTATTTTATTATTTGTTTTTATTAATTTTTTGTATTTTTTTTATAAAGCATTTAATATTGTTGATTTTACGTGCTTAATGACTGTGGCAATATATTTTAATAAACAACAAATATAAATTCGCTATATTTACTTTCTAAGTTCCAACAATCAGTAAAATTAAACAACGATGTATCTCAGTTACTGTAATTTTTGGAAACGATATTTTTTTTGAAACAAAATTTGTTTCTAAAAAGTAAACTGTGTTTTAAATTTCGAATTGTTTTAAGAAACAATTTTGTTTTATACAAACAAAAACGGATTTTATTACTTAGTAACAAAGGTGGGCACCAAACCATTATTCCGTTAATCGTTAACTAACGAAGTTACCACTTTAATTAACGATTTAACTTTTAAGTTAATTTTAAAAATTATTATCGGACTTGTTAACTTCCGTTACATTGTTCTTCCGTTAAATAAAGTTCGTTAACGCAAAAATGTTATAAATAAACTAGCTAAATTTTAACAAATCCATCGCATATCTTTCAAAATTTTAAATTTTAATTTACTTTTGATTTATAAATTGATTGTAAACTTTATAGCCAAGACCTAATAAAGATTTATTTAGTACTATATATTGTATGTAGTACTAAGAAAAATTATGTTGCATTGCACCACTTGTACAGGAGAAGTCAAAACAATCCTTATTATGACGTAACAACTATACACATTAGCAATAAAACAAAATAATCTTTTATTACTAGTTTGTATAATTTTATACAAGCAAGTAGCATTAATTTACTGGCAAAACATTTACCAACTTTATTAAGAAGAGGGTATAGTGTTAGATTTATAGGATAAGGTTATAGTGCTCAGTTGAGTTTGAGTTTGCCTTTACTTTTAAGGTTATATTAATAAAGTTGATTTGAATAAAAGTAATTTTTAAAGCTTATTTCATGGAGCCTAAAGAATCTATCGAATTAATTAAGGTTACTAATGCTCAGCAAGAACAGTCTCAGCACCCCTGGCCTCACCTAGACGACCACTTTATGTTCAAGTCCAGAACAGGGGATAAGTTGCTTTTTACCTGTAAGTTGTGCTTGCCAAAGACAGTTTTAATCAAGGGCCATATGACTAGTCTAAACAATCTTAAGCAGCATATAAAAAGAAACCATCCAGCCAATTTTACCCAGTTTGAAGAAAGAATAAGAGCAAATTCAGCTCGTGGAAAAAATAAGTTAAAAAGCTACACTTCCGAACCATCATGTTTCTTAACGCTTTCATCTTCGAAGAAGGCACGTTAGCAAACCATTGGCGAATCTTTTAGCAATGCGATGTCTGGCAGTAACGTATCGCAAGCCGTTGTCGATAAAAAAATTGTAAATTTTTTCGTTGTGAACATGCTACCACTACAAGCTGTAGAATCAGATACTTTCGAAAATCTGATCAAGACCTTGAACCCCAGCAAAACTTCTATTTCAAGAAGAACTTTGGGCAGACGCATCGCTACATTGCACAGCGATTTAAAGCAGTATTTGGTCAAGTAATTAAAATACTTTATTATTTTTAGTCATTTGTATTTTAAATAAAATTTTAAACATTTTGTTTTTAATTTTAGAGTTCTTAGTGAAGTTCAATGTTGGTCCGCCCACAAAAAAGCTGGTCCGCCCACAAAAAAGGTTACCTAGGCATGACTGTCCACTGGTTGGAGCGCGACACCAGAAAACGCCATCAAGCCGTATTAGGTTGCGTAAGACTCACGGGACGCCATACTTACAACGTGCTTGCGCAAGCCATGGTTAACATACACTACGAATTTCATATTGAAAACAAAGTTACTAGGTAGAAATTTTTAATTTGTAACCAAATCGTATTAAAAAAATCTTTTTTATTATAACCTACTAAAAAGCCCCTACCTAAATGTTATTGTATCTCAGAACAACCACAGACAATGGTAGCAATTTTGTAAAGGCCTTTGTCCAATTTGGTTCCATAGCGGAAACATTGCCACACCTGCCAGACCCACAGGACATTGATGCAGAGTCTGAAGATCCGGATGTAGCCAAACTTTTGGTTGCATCTATAGAAGAACAGGAACTGGATTATGTTTCCCTAGCAGAATCCCTGTCCGTAACTGCTTCTGGCGAAAATTTGGGCGATTACGTTAAACTTCCCGCTCACATGAGATGTTCTGCCCATACGTTCAATCTGGTGGCGAGCAAGGATGCCGATGTTGCCCTACAAAGTGCGGTTTTTAAACATCCTTATAGAATCGCCATGTCCAAGGCTTACGCTCTTTGGAACATACCAAGCCGCAGCACAGTTGCAGCAGATACTTTGTTTGCTGCATTGAGAAAAAGGTTGATTGTCCCAAATGTTACAAGATGGAATTCCACCTATGACTCTGTAATTATTCTTAACTCCATTTTGGAAACAGACAGGCCTTCACTTTATAGAGCTATGACCCAACTTAGAATCAATTGCTTTAACGACCAAGACGTCGACTTATTAAAAGAATATGCTAAGGTAGAATAAACTTATTCAAAATTTATTTTTACAAGTCCTACTTTTACAAAAAATATATTTTTAAATAAAATTAAATATTTTTTAAGGTCATGTCGCCAGTGGCTTTAGCCCTTGACAAGATACAAGGAGAAGAGCATGCCTATCTGGGGACACTTTTGCCAATTCTTGCTGCAACAATTTTTAAATTAAATGATATAAAGTCCAAAGATCTGGTGTATTGCAGCCCTCTGGTCGATGCCCTTTTGGCTGGCGTCAACAAAAGGTTTGGAGCTATATTTGAGGACGAAGAATGCCAACTAGCTGCTGCCTTTCATCCCAGGTTTCGCTTAATCTGGTTGGAGAAATTTGACAATACAAAGGTTGCAAACGTGAAAAAGTTAATGGAAAGTAAAGTGGAGGAGGCAATGGTGCTGCAATCCGATGACAGAAGTAGTAATAGTGGTAGCAGCAATAACGAAGAAGAGGAAATGGACTTTTTTACTGCTGTCACTCAGGTCAATGAGAATGCCCTTAGTAGAAAATCGATTAAGGGCAAGGCACAAAATTTAATAAAAATCTGGTTAGAGACCAATTCTAAAGACTTGCTTACAGATGTCGCCTTTTTAGGTGAACAAATATTGGTTGATTTATTTGTTAAATTTAACACACCGATACCCTCGAGCGCTGCGGTCGAGCGGTTATTTTCGATGGGCAAGGACATTTTAAAAGCTAAGAGATCATCTTTGTCTGATGAAAATTTCGACATGCTACTTTTTATGAAGGGTAATATGCATCTAATGGACCAGATGGAAAACGAAAACGCTTAAAAATGGAGATATGCATAAAGATAAGCTGCATCCCTAGATATGCATAAATAAGCGTCTTTAGTATTATTTCTTAATAAATTTGTTCGGTTCATTCTATTGTTGTGTTATTATTTGTTAACCCCGTTTGTCAATAATAAACCAAACACATGTTGGTTCTTTTACTCTCCCGTTGTGTTGTGCTGCATTAGGCAGTTAAGATATAATTGCAGTATTGGAGACAAATTAATAAAACAAATTAACTATACGCTTAGTTCGTTTGACTATGTGATTAAAAAGCAAACTATAATACCGCATAGTTAAGGTAGTACATTTAAAATGCATATCACCGCTTTAGCTAATTTTGCGGTCCGCCATTGCCAATATTAACTCGTCTTATACCATAACCGCCATTTAAACCATTTAAACGATTATGGTAAACAGGTGAACATAGCTGTTTTGTTTCACTTTAAAAAAAAGCTCTACACAGCTAAAATTTTTCTAAAATTTGTGATTCTTTGAAAATATAATTAACGTTAACGGTATTTATTAACTTGCGTTACATTACGAACAAAATAACTGATAAATGTTAACGAAGTTAGTTTGTAGACTAACGGATTTTCGGTTATCGAAGTTACATTTAAGATTAACTGTGCCCACCTATGCTTAGTAATCATTTTTGACAATTTAAATGAAATTATTATAACATGAATGTAGATGTGCAAAATCACGCAACCAAAAACCAAGCAGGCTTTATTATTACGATCTTATGTAAAAAAGAAATAAAAATTTTCTGTGGTCGACGAAATTTACGTGTATAAAGTCAGCGCAAGACCATATTTTACCGATATTTGAAATGGAATTTGGCAAAAAGTACAATAGTTAAAAAAGTTTTAACCGGTTGTTAAGATAAATATATGTGTTAGTCTTTAGAATAATTTCATTATTATCTTGAAAACGTAAATTTAAAAGGCATTAAAGAGAAAACCTTCGTAGTTTAGTTTTTGACATTTAAATCATTATAGGACTGTTAAACTAATTATATCTTAATTTTAAAATCAAATAAAATTTAAGTATAGATAGATTGTACTTTTTGCAAAATTATATTTTAAATATATGATATAACAGTAAAATTACAATTTCGCAGGCCGAAAGCATCCGTCTTTAATCCGTTTAAAAAAAGGTTTTTGAAACAGAAATCTTGAAAAAAATAAATATTCTAAAAACTAACAAATGTCATTAACGTAACAACCAATAAAAACATTTATACATAATGTACTTTATGCTTTTTTTATTTTGAATATCGGTAAAATATGGTCTTACGCTGACTTTATACACATGAATTTCATCGCCGACTCCCCGCCGTTTTTTTGCAGGACGAATCTTCTGGCAAGTCTTTAAACGTTTTATTCTTTGTGTTTTAGTATATCAATTTATATACATTAACACGGGCAATAATTAATAACATATTTATGCACATTCTTCAGTGTAAAAAATGAATAATTAACGCTCTATTTTCTTCAAATACAGTTTGGAAAGGCGGCACTATTTGGCAATATACAAGATATCATTATACATTGTCCTCCGTCACCTAAAAGCGCGCGCTTTCAAAATTAGCTTTTTATAAGTTTTAGTTTGTAAAATTAAAAAATTGATACGAAAAAAGAAAGGTAACATGTTCTCGCACATTATTATTAAAAAAAAATAATAATTTACTGCTTATTTTGTTTCAAATGTTGTCTAAATAACTGTATATAACTACGCGAAAATAAAATTTCTCGCGGTAATTAAAATGCAAAATCCGCACTGTTTTGGAAAAATTTTGGCCGAAGTGTCCGTGGCCCAAGTGTCTGGTTACCTTTTCTACCATGCATACCAATTACTAACTAACAGACTGACCAACGACAGAACGATTATAAACTATTTTTTTAATAATTGCTAAGAATTATTTCAGTTTTTGGTAATAAATTAGTTTATTATTTATAGTAAGGAAACGAATTTTGCAAAGTCAAGTTATTATTTTCAGATTTTCTATTTTGTTTTGACTACTCTTACTGACTGTTTTATAAGGACTGTTTATAATACCGGCAGCGTGGTGTAGTGGTAAGAACACTTGCTACACCACACATGGGGTCGTGGGTTCAATCCCACTGATCTCATGCTGTAGCGCCTTTGAGTAAGCGCTATAAACGATAAACTCCTGCTGAGCTAGCAATTAATCAGTAGCATAATTATCGGGCAATTAAAATTCATAATATCCCAAACTGCCACAGGCAACTCGAGACTGGGTCGGAGTAACTGATGTTACTCTCTATGTTTAAGTTGCGCATTCGACTTTCCCACATCGAGAATAAAGATATATACAAAAAAAGTCACCATTTATATAATCTAACTAGTCCATCGAGTCCTATATAATTTAAAATTTTATTGTATTGTGCAATTTTAAGTGCTAAAACTCCGTTTGTCATTAAACTTTATTTTTTAACTGACTGACTTAACGGTCTGTACTCGAAACAACGGCAATTTAAAAATTTATCTGCGGTGATTTTTTGCCTTTTAGTCCTTGTAGTGTTTTTCAACGTTTGTAGTGATAAATTATTATGTTGTTGACATCTTTTTTGTCAGCTGCTTTTAAGCATTATCGCAACCAAGGTGTAAGATAAGGGTAGTAGCTTTGACGTGTAATCAGAATTTTTATCAGTTGACTATTCATTTTAAATTATTGTCATGGTGATTAGCCTTTTTTTAAACGTAAATACATAATTTCAAAGTAAAACCTTTTACAATTCATAAATATAACAAATAAAGGTGTAAGCACACTTATTAAACGAACGCCAACTTCTGTGGCCTGACTTTTTGGTACACTTGTGCACTTAAGTTTATTAACAATACAAAGTACGACATATATAAGTACTTATCGCACATTTCTACTACGATAAAATACTTTTATTAAAACGATTCGGCATGTATATGCGCCTGAATTATATAAAGGGTGACGCATCGACTTGAACCCGAGTACAGAACGCCTTGTGCGCATCGACCGGAGTACGAATCAAATGGCAACCTTTATATACCGATATATTTTAGTGTTTGTTATCGATATTTTTAAGAAAACAGTTTTATTTGAAAAAAAAATTTTTCAAGGTTCGATAAATATGAGAACAATATTAAGACATTCGTTAATATTAAAATTATTTGTAATGTATTATCAAAATGTTAATTTGTACAAATATAGAGTCGAAGTAATAACTAAAGTATGGCATCAATGACAAGCCAAACTATATTTGCGGTCTGGCCAAAGTTATTTTGTTGTCGGGCCAGAATTTATTTGCGGTCTGGCCAAAGTTATTTTGTGGTCGGGCCAGAATACATTTGCGATCTGGCCAAAGTTATTTTGTAGTTGGGCCAGAATTTATTTGCGGTCTGGCCAAAGTTATTTTGTGGTCGGGCCAAAGTTATTTTGTGGTCGGGCCAGAATACATTTGCGATCTGGCCAAAGTTATTTTGTGGTCGGGCCAGAATTTTTTTGCGGTCTGGCCAGAGTTATTTTGTGGTCGGGCCAAAGTTATTTTGTGGTCGGGCCAGAATTTATTCTCCGTCTGGCCAAAGTTATTTTGTGGTCGGGCCAGAATTTATTTGCGGTCCGGCCAAAGTTATTTTGTGGTCGGGCCAGAATTTATTTGCGGTCTGGCCAAAGTTATTTTGTAGTTGGGCCAGAATTTATTTGCGGTCTGGCCAAAGTTATTTTATGGTCGGGCCGGAATATATTTGTAGCCAATATAAAAGTTATCAAAAGTTATTACGGTCAGGGCAACCGTATATTTTCGGTAGAGTCGAATTGTTTCATAGTCGTTCTAAAAGACGGTTGGCAAAAACAATAATTGTTTATAGCCGCTTCGCCTAGTACGTGTTTCCTATATGTTATATTATGGCACCAAACGGTGTTAAAAACATCTAATGCTACTAACATTAAATAAAGTCATGTTTTTTTTTATTACTTTCTTTTATCTGTATATTTTTATTTTTAAACAGGCAATACTGGTTTTAAACCAAAAAGGGTGGTAGTCTTAACCGCTTTAAAGCGAGTTGGAGAATGGGCTAACTCTACCAGGGATAAGGATTAGTGTAAGTTTTGTATAAAAAAAAGGAAAAAATATTTATTTTAACAAAACCAAATAGTATGTATTTGTATAAAGTCCATGTGGAATCAATTGCTGCAACGTCACTCGGAAAAACTTTTTTATCGGCTAATTAATGATTTGGTGTTTTTAAATTTGTAGCTTGTGTTTATTGTATTTCTGTACATTTCGTACACATTTTATTATTTTACATGTAAATAAACTTTTATTGACTATTTTATTTCAAGTTTTAAAAACGCAAGTTTTTTTATTTTTAAATCTGCGAATTGGTATTTTCAATTACAAAGTTACCATACCGACAAAAAAGGCTTGGAAAAAATAAAAGTTGAAAAAGAAAACAAAAGATTACAAAAATAAAAATAACCACCAACAGGTTTTTTCAAAAAAAAGCATGTTTAATTCACACCTATTTTATTCTGGCTCCTAAAAGTCTGTTATTGCGAAGTGCGAAATAGCCTATGGTAAATAATTACTTTGACCTATTTTTAATTTTGTTAAAATTTAGTGCTTAAAAAAAGTTAAATTGCGTTTTGGATTCTGTTTATGACCCATAAAACCTTTACATTATTATTTTGTTTAACTTAATTTTAAAAGGTCTTTAACAATTAAACTTTAAACTATAATTTTGTGCAAATTTGATTTAGTTTAAAAAAATAAACAAATTCAAGTCAAATATACAAATTGCTTTAGCGATATCTAACAAAATTTTTTCAACTATTACCACGTTAAAAATTATCAATTTAAAAAAAAATATTGTTTTTTTTTATATTAACCGCAGGGTGATACGCCTAAAATAACAGTAATTATGCAACTGCGCCACGCAAAGTTGTTAACAAAGATGCTTTATTATGTTCACAGTGACTTAATCATTATTTACATTTTTGTTATAGATTTTTGGTTGGTATTAGAATAACATTTAAATACAATATATTAATTGGTCGACTTTATCTTTAAAACAAAAACTCGTGCTTTTTTGGTGCGAATTTTGTTAGGCACGACATCTTTTAACTTTCCCTTTTTTATTGGCTCCCTAAAGTCTGACGTAAAAGTCCTGCTGTAAAATGTGACGTTTGTTAAAAAGTTGTTGAAATTGGCCTTTCGTAAAACTAAAAACGTTTTTAAATATTAAATAATAGTTCATTTAGAACAACTATAAATTTATTAAAACATAACTTAAATATTTAATAAAAAACACAGTTAAGTGTTTTGAAATTGTAAAACATTTTTTTTAATGCAAAAAACATTTTTTTACTTAATCGGAAATTTTCCTAATACAACAACTAATTTTACCAGAAATATTTGTTTTTTTAGGTGGCTAAAGGTGTTATAATTTTTATTTTATTAAATAAAAACTAGATAAAGGCGGGATAATGCTTGATTTAAAATCCATTTTTTTATAAAACACTTCAAAAGGCATTTCCTATATTCAGTAAAGTTTACAAATGACAAAAATGAAGAAGGTAAGTTACAAGTTCTTAAAATCATTATTAAAATGTATGTAAAGCTATGTTTAAAAAAACAGCAAAGATTTATTCAGCAGTTCTGACTCAGCCTTAATTAAATTTTGATTGCTACATAATGTAAAAGATTTTTTGTAAAATATATCACCCAAAACTTTTTAGGATTTTTGATTTTCTCTTTCTAAATTAGAAAAATAATTTTTAAAAATAGATAATAAATTTTAAAACAAGCTATTTCAATTTTTGCTTCTTAAACTTATTATTTTATAGGTCGAATATTGTCATGCCGAAAAATGTGTGCTACACAAGCAAGTAAAAGTGAAGCAGGCAGAAGTCACTATCATTGTCCTGTATGTCCTTCAATATTTTCAAGAAAAGCACATTTTGTTAGGCATTTACAAAAGCACGAAGTAAAATAAGGTAGGGTAACCCTTGGTTATAACTAATTAAGTTACTCAGATTATTTGTAACCAACCAAATTTTGTAATTCTTATGCAGATACAAGAAATCTTCCTGAAGTTACAAAGAAAGAATGTGAAAAAACAAAGGGTTTGTGAAGTTTTATTTTTTGTCTTAAAAATTTACAAACCTTTTGTCAAAATAATTTTTTAATGTAAATAGCTTAATATATATACATAATTTTTTTTAAAGAGATTTATAAACTATAATATGCGTATAATATATAATTGACATAATTTTTTATAAATGTAGGTCCCTTTTAAAACCATGATTATAAAAACCTTAGTTAATAATAACAAATACCCAACTTATTTAATTAATAATAAGCATTTATTACAAATAACAAAAATTTAGGGCTTGATTATAAATTATACTAGCTCATTTTACAATAAATGTCATTCAAAAATAAAAGACGTTGTTTAATTTAAAAGGTAAAATTATTTACTATTAAAGTATTAGTTTGTCAATACATAACAAGTTAAATGTAAAATATATAAAAATCGCAATAACTTTGTTTATAAATTGTATAAAATTTTGCTTAAATAAAATAATTTTTCATGGTTTTACAAATATTAGTTGTCGGAGATGGAGAATATGAATGTCGTCATTGTAGTCAGTCATTCCAACACTTGGTTTCCTTAAGAAGACATGGGGAAAGAGCTCATGGCATAGTGCAGACCGAAAGGCCAGCCGTATGCATCAATAAGGATTCTGGTATTTTTTTCGTTGCTTGTGCAAACAGGGGTGCTTTGGCCCCGATTCATGTTAGAAAACATCGGATTTTGGGATCACAATGCACTAATGAAGATTGTGAAACCCTGTTAAAAAACAGCAGAAACTTTACTCCAGGAATGGAATGCCCTCACCTTGAGGCTACAAAATATGCAGACTATTCTGACCACGAGTTATTTCAACTTAATGACTTAAGCCAAAGCAATCACTGGAAAATTATGAAAATTTATTCAAAAAAGCCAGTTTGATTAATGAGCCACTAATAATTTGTGGTGATTTTGCTAGTTTAGGTTATTCAGACCAGCTAAAATATTTCTCAGTTTTTAATAACGAATTAACTTATTATGCAAAACTACGAAGGGTGAGGGTAACTTTTGACACCGAGATGTCAATTTGGTATTGTCAATAATGCCCCAAATCAGGTGAACAGCGAACCTGCATGCATGAGAAAATATTGCAAAGGCATTCTCCTTGACTTACTACCCCGAAATCTTATCTCAACAAACAAACAGGTTTGCACACGTGTTTAAAATAACATTTTACACAAACAGAGGTTGATTTTATGTTTGTTACAGTTTACCTCAAGAACCAACCGAGATGGACCAGAAGTTAATGAATTATTTCCTATCAGAAAAAACAATTCCTGTGGAATTTTTCAAAAGAATCACATTGCGGTTGAAAGAAATTTGAAAACAATATTTTTTGATAATTGCAACACCATTCCAATAAATGATATTCGCAATGCTGTATTGCATTTTGCGGCTCTGCAAAATTATGTTTATGATTTTTGCTGTGCTAAATGTGGAAATTTTCCAAATATTTTGGTTGGGGATGGCAATTGGTCCAACACTTTTAAACGTCCAGGTTTTTAAATAAATTTTGTTTAGTTTTTTAAGTCAAAAAATATTTTTTGCAATATATTTTTTTTTAAATATTAAACATTTTTTTTGAAATTAAATGAACCTAATTTATTTTTTATTTGTTTCTATTTACAGTCGAAGCTCTTACAGCTAACATAGAGTTGTGCACCGATCATGTGGATTTTGAAGTAATGTGGCAAAAATATACAAAGGAAATAATTGGCAGGGGCTTTTATGGTAAATACTTTTTGTGCAATAAAAACAGCAGGAAAATGTTTTATTAACAACATGGTGTAATTTTAAAAGGATCAAAAAACAATCCATGGCAACTAAAAACTTGTCACCAAAATTTTTCTCCATAGATGGGACCTGGTTCAGCAAATAGTCCGCGGTTGCTAAACACTGAGCACATAAAGGGAAAAGTACTTAACCAGCCAACATGTACAAAATCAGAAAAAACTTCTAATTCAAACATATCACAAGATGATATTTTAAATGCTTTGCATAATTACCCATCGGTAAGTTAATGTTGTTGCTTTTCTTTATGTATTTTATTATGGTATTTTTGATTTCTTGCTTTGAATTGATATCATTGTTTCACATTTTAAAAATTTAGGAATCAACAAGTGAAAGCTTACAGGAATTATGTATAAAAATTGGCATCGACAAAAAAGGAAGCAAGGAAGATCTGATAAATAGGTTGAACGAACTTGTGCTTTTTAAGGATGTATATCCCAAAGTATACAAATCCTTAAAAAAAATGTGCAGGTTTGTAATTTTTAATTTAAAAGTTCTGTTTATCATTGCATGGTTAAAAAACTGTTTAAATGCTACCCAGGTGGTGTTGTACACTTTTGTTGCCCTCATGGGGTATGCTATTACATGAAAATGTTACTCCGGCAGGAAAGTGCTGAGAGAGACCATGTTGATGGGCTTTTGTCTTTTGCAAGACAACCCCAAGTTTACATTTCTGATATAGCTAGCCAGGTATGAATTTTTACAATGAGAAAATAAAATTAATTACTCAGCAAAGGTATAAACTAAACCTTATATTAACTTATATGATTTATTAATTCGGGTGGGTAAAAGGTAAAAAACGCTTCGATGGGACTCGAAAAAGGGAAAATGCTGGTGATCGATTGCTGCAAAATGGAATGCAGCAAATACGAGACATATTATTTGTTGGTATTTAAAACTGTATATATATATATTTAAAAAAATAAATATCCGTAAAGAAATTATATACAAAGCTTGTCTTATTTTTTATGCACACCACTATCATAAATAGCCTTTTGCCTCAAGTATAAAACTTGATCTGTCCTGCTACCTTTACCAAGCCTATTACGCTTCGGAGGTTTATTTGTTAGAGCAGGACAGAGGCTCTTCCTCGTAATCAAGACATTGGATCACCAAGTGTAAGTTATGATTTTAAGGATTTTCGTAAACTGATATTTTGTCAGTTGAAAGGCCATATTTATTTTTTTTGCCTTTTGGTAACAGCGAATTTTAATAAAAAAATGACAAAACTTTGATACAATATTTTTTTCACTTGAAATGTTAGCCTCAGTGCAGTTTAAACAGAGAAGATCCCAATACTTCTGCACATCAACTTGCTGAATTACTTTTGTCAGGGTGTTTTTGTGCGAGTAAAATAATCTAAAACTTTTTTTCTAAATTAACCAACATATTTGTTAATTCATTAATAGGCATCACTAAAGAACCAAAATCGGTGTTGTTTAATGCACCTAAACAACTTATTAGAGTCACACAAATTTTCAAGAAAGACATATTCCGATTCAACATTGGTTTTTCTTTTTAACTTCTGCAAAATGTATCCACCAAATACTCCAAAATATACAGATCATCCAAAGTGACAACATTAATTTGATTGTTTTCTTTACAACTTTCGGACTTAAGAATTAAAATAAATTTATCAAATAGTTTTCTAGGTTTAAGGCATCTTTTCTTGATAGAAGTGAACTAAAGAGGTTGGGGGTGATTGATATTCCATCAAAGCTAAATTTAGAAAACAAGGCGTTCGCTGATACAAAAGAATTAAAAGTTGAAACAACATAATTTAATATCATCGGCTGTCCAAATCCCTTTTTGTTTAGTACAGGCTGGCAAAGCTATATTTTCAGAACAGGCCGGTAAGACTGGTCTCGTTTGCCCACTGTCATCCTCTATAAATATTGAAAGTTGCTCTAATGTCTCAACATCCACACAAACAGATACTACGTCACTCCTCCAGTCAATAAAATTGGCCATATTTTATAAAATGTATTAATAACTTACCAAAATCTATAAAAAATACGAACTTTTATAAGATTTTGTAATAGCGGCGCCAAATGTTTTTGTACTTTACTGGAGCGTGACCAGGAAGATATGAAAATGGGCAAAACGAGAGAGTTGCGTATCATTGGTTATATGATCATTGGGCCGATTTAGTGGTGAAGCAAAAATAAGTTATTTTTACGACAGTTTTCGATTTATTAGTTCAGTTTTTATTTTACTGGCCCCCCTGGTGTGATCCTGCTGATTTTATATATTTTAGGTGACAGACAGGCAGTTGCCTACCATTAAATTTTATGAGGCCAGCTGTATATAATTACAGGGTGTAATTATAAAGCTTATATATCTAGAGAAGGCCCACCCAAAGTATTTTCTGAACCGCTTTTGTTGGATTTTACAACTGAAGCTGACGAACTACAACATGGAGGTATAGCAAATGTTTAAACAGTTTAATTTTTTAGTAAAATCACTTCACATACCATTAATTGGTAATTTTGTTTCCTTTAGGAATTGCTGCCATGCCAGGGCCCCTTGACTTTTGGCATGCCTGGGCCCTTAACCCCTGAAATGGCAGGGCCCTGACTTCTGGCATACCAGGGCCCTCAAGCTCTGGAATGGCAGGTCCCTCACTTTCTGGTGCACCAGAACGAAGAAGAAGTCATAAAAGAAGCAAGTCAAATTTGATTTAAATTTGTTATTAAACTGTTTTTGAGTACACTTATGTGCCCTATTAAAACTACAGCATATGTAAATTTTTAAAACTTAATTTATTTACAGAAGCTACTGCAGACCCTGATATTGCAGAGCTTGTAATGGGATTACAGGAGGGAGCGAATGACCGGGAGCTCACCAGGGAGGAGGGAAGAATGAACAGAGATGAAGGAAGAATGAATCGAGAAGTTTTAAATAACATTCTTGGAACATTACAAAGATTTTTTAGACAATAGCTGCTTTTTGATTTTTTATATTATTATCCATTTTTTTAATTTTTTTGTTGCTTTGTTTGTGTATTCATTGGTTCATAGTGAAGCAGGGGGGAAGGCAGTATGCCATTATACGTAAAAGGGAGTTCTGAATGAAAATCATGTATTGTTGTCAAAAGATTGGAAACTGCTAATTTCGGAACACTTTTTTCACTTACAACCCATGAAATTATCGCCTGTTTAAAAGTGGTATTTTCTTTTGGTTTTTCAATATTTTTAGTAATAGACAATGGTGCGGTTGAATTAATTTGATCAAAATTTATTGAAACATTTTGATAAGGGATTGTTGTATCATCCGCTGAAGATATATAGGAAGACTCCGTAACGTCATCACTCACTTTAGAGCCTGAATTATGTTCAGAATTATGTTTTCAGAATTATGAATTATGTTTAGAGCCTGAATTATCTCTTATACATCTTATTTAGACTACAGAATATCAAACTGACTATCCACCAAGCTGCAATTATATATTTAACCTACATTGATATCTACTATCATTGCTTTCGCCTCTTTTCTTACTATTATCACCTATCCAGAAAAAAATAGCAAGTAGCTGAGTAGGGTAGGAAGTTTCATGCATTCAACATTAAGCCTGTTTACATGGGCGCTTAAACCGTGTTGGAGTCCGGTTCTCTCGTTTTCGCTACGTGAGAAAAGCGAACCGTGTTTGAAATCGCAATTTCGCTTGGGAGAGGTGGTTTTGAAACTCAAACACGGTTCTAAAACAAAAATTTGTTTTTTTTGGCCAGCGATTTATTATTTTTTATATATTAAAGCTTACAAGTTTAAATCATGGACTTTAAATTTGCAAAAATGTTCATAAAACATCAATTTATTTTGTTTTACCTGCCAGAATCAAACAGCCAGACGGACAATCGGCAAATGTAGATTACAAGCTTTTGTTACAATTTTTACCCTTCATTAAATTGTTAAAAGTACTATTGGTATTAGTGTACACAAACTGTTAACTGATATACCTAATAACATTTAAGCTGACAAGAAAGCGAGCTTCAACACGGTTCAAAAAGCGCATGTAAACTCAGCGCATATTAGGATTTGAAATTACAGCTCTTTTGCGATTTGGAACCGATCTTGAAATTATTTCAAACACGCTCATGTAAACAGGCTTATTGTTTATAAAGTACATATAAAGTTTTAAAGGCAGCTTAACAAACTGTAATTTAGCACTAAGGCTATGAAATGTGTTTTTTTCTGTAAACCATAGTTATGTCTATTGCTGAAAACCAAAATGATGTTAAAGACTTAAATTGTTCCTGGTGCACAATTACAATCCTTTGCATTTTAACCGGTTTGGGAGGCTGAAATTACTAATAGCAGTGATGGGAGTAGTGTTGTTTTACAAGAAACTAAGCATCTGTTCGTGTAAAATTTAAAAACACTCTGACAACTGAAAAAGAGAGTCTAAGTTGCAACGAAATTTTAAATTTTAAACATGCGTTTATACAAGGACATTGTTTTTTTTTTGAAAACCCTTTATTCAATGTGGTTTGTCTCAATAGAAATATACAAAATATTGCATTACTTATGATAAGCGAATATTGTGAAAATCAACAAATAATTTGGCCTGTTTCATCATAGTTCATACATACAAACACACAGTGGCATATACTAATTTCTTTTAACAGCTAAACGCAAATATCACACAGTTTGCGTTCAGCAGTCTAGCAATAAAACAAGTTTGTAATTGGCAACTTTTTTGCTGCATCTAAACGAATAAAAACACTAGTGCAATGTAGAAATATCCTTTAGGAATCTTATAAACGTTTTTATAATAGTTTAACTTTTCTAGAAAATCCGTACGACTATAAAACAGCTTATGACCGCATCATAACGTATAGCTAACAAATTCCCGTACAACCTGGTGACGTCAAAAAGGGTTTGCCGTCAAAATTCAAAAACACCGAATCAGCCTTATTACAGGCACAAAAATATTTTTAATTACAGTTTTAAACTCGGTACAGTTTAAAAAAAAAAACCATATTAGCCGGTCTTATTTTTCTGTCGAGTTCCCCTATAATGCAGGTGGCGCCTCTACCAGTAGATGGCGGAGCATAGTGGCATTATATAAAATGTTTTCGGCTTTGTTAAATGCATTATTTGGTTGGCGACTTCACGATAGTGGTTTTAATAAGCTTATTAATAGAAATAAATTAATAGCGATAACCAGTGTTTCCACATTCAAGGAAATTTTCTTGACCAAAAAAAGGATCAGTTCCATTTTTAATTAAATTTCAAAAGTTAGGATTTTACATCCCAGTAGAATATTTAACCGTTACCAATATGGTTTAGTGATTTTTTGAACGTCTTCGTGTGACAGTTTTGTTTTATTTTTAAACGCATTTAAAATCAAGTCTTTTTTATAATGGCCAGATTATATCAGTGATTTGTTGATTATAAACTGTAATTTTGTAAGGCTATTCAGTTAGTTTGATTTAGTATAAGACTATAATTATTAATAAATCCTGTTAGTAAGCATTAGCAATTTTTATTGCAAGGCGTAGCAAAACCGATCAACGCAACCCCTATTCAGACAATGCAATATAAGGATGTTTATTCTAGGCACCTCCTTGTTTGGTATCGCAAAACCAATCACTTACCGAGTTGGAAAATTGGTTTATGGTTTTATGGTCTATCCGAGAATATCCCTACTTAAAAATTATTTTCAGAAAAATAATATTTACCTTTTGTTGAAAATAAAATTTGTTGTTTAAAAACTACACCTTGACTTATTCAGCTTCTCAAATTTTTAGTTTTTTACAATTAAACAACAACTAGGAATATAAGACGTCTTATAATCAGTGGCGGCTCATCTATGGAGCTAATGGGACTAAAACCCCCACTTTTTAACATGTTTTTTTTTAATTATAATTTATTTTATTTTGAATAATATTTGTTTTTTCGGCAATGTTTTTTGCTAAAATTAATAAAAATTAGCGCCTATTTTGGCCACGAAATACGCTAAAATTTTCGAAAAACGTAGCGTAAACATGTGAGGGCTAAACCAAAATTAGCCCCACGGGCTGTCAAATAAAAAATATTTTAACGCTGTTTTCGCCTTCAGGATTCCGAAATTTTAAAAAAAGTTGAGAACTTGAATCAAAAAGTGGGGCTAAGCCAACCATAAAGTTGCCAAATAATTTGACAATTTTAGCTTTGTGATTTTTTTAAATTTGACGTTTAATTTACTTAGTAATTAAAATATAAAATAATTAAAACATAATTTGGGTATTTTATGATTTTCTCTGGAGGTAATAAGTCCCTAAATATTATTTTTAAGTTTACAAATAAAAATAATCAATTGGATTTTTGTAAGAAAGGTCGTCGCACAAGTTTTAGAAAGGGCGTGCACATGTCTTGCGGGAATAGTCATTTTAGGCTAATTCCGCATACGTTTTTTCAGTAAAAAAATGTATAAATTTGTTAATTTTAATTGAATTTTGGTAGTGTTTTTAGCCAAATGTTATTTATTTATTGATTGGCAGTCGAATGAAAGTGCAGAGTTTATTCTGCCTGCCCACGCCATATCCAGCCAGTCAAGTCAGCCCAAACAGCGAACGCCATGATTAGCAGATTAGAGTTTTGCCATATATAAAAAAATATCTAATTGTAGAAAACTTGAAAAAACCAAACTGTGTACTAAAATAGTTTGTTGGCTATTTATTTTTTTTATCATTTTAGCAAGCATTATTTAAACAGAAAATAGCAAGTATTTTTCTTAGTTGTAATTTGGTATAAGACTGATAAGAACAAGTTTGTGATTTCTTATTATTTCGACTATTTTTGTGGATACCATACCCATGAACCAGGTTGATTGTATTCTGAAAAGTTTTCCTTTGAGTTTTAAGGCAAAGTTAGACTTGAAGCGCCTTGGACCTCATCAGCCAAAATGTATTAAAATAAAAAGTACAGGCCCTACTGTAAGCGAGGAAAAAAAAAGTTTATTTTGGTTTTACTGCCTTTTGTTTCGAAAAGGTGAAGAAAAAGAAGTTACTTGGTCAAAGGAAGGTTTTAAAGATATAAAACATATTTCAGAAAGAATAAAGCGACATGAGAGATCAAAAATGCACATTACCAATGCACTTTCATATAGCCTACTAGGAACAGTAGATATTCAGTCACAGATCAGTGTAGGACACAGCTTATCTGTTGAGAGGCACAATGAAATTGTTAAAAAGAATAGACACATTCTCGACCTCATTGTTGACTGTTTAAAATTTTGTGGAGTACATGAAATAGGTATACGAGGACATGATGAATCAGAAGGTTCCTTTAACCGAGGCATATTTTTGGATTTATTGCAGCAAATAGCAAAATCGGATAACGTTTTAAAAGAGCATTTGGAAAGTGCCACAGTAAATAAATACACATCCAAGACAATCCAAAATGAACTTTTAGATTGCATGTTTACTGTATATAGAAATACATTAGAGAATGACATAGGTAATGCTGATTTTGTTGCTGTTCAAGCAGATAAGACAACTGATATTGCCAATCGATCACAATTTGCAGTACTTCTTAGATTTGTAGTGGATGGCTATCCCGTTGAACGGTTTCTGTCATATTATGAAGCTAATGATCGTACTGCTGATGGTATTACCTCCCTTTTAAAACATGCACTTCAACCTTTTCATCTAAAAGAAAAGCTTATTGCCCAGACATATGATGGTGCATCTGTTATGAGTGGGAAAAAAATGCAGGAATGTTTTCCCCATGCCAAATTTGTGCACTGTTATGCTTACCAACTAAACCTGATACTAAAGCATGCATGTCAAAGTATTAAAAGCATCAAGTTGTTTTTTGCCAACTTGTCTGGATTCTCTACCTTTTTTCTATGTCTCCGAAACGTTCAGATGTGTTACGATCAGTTTGTGAAAAACGACTTCCAAGACCATGTGAAACAAGATGGAATTTTCAATCTCGAGCTGTCCAAAGTGTTTTAAATAATAAGGAGAATCTTTTAGCAACTTTTGAAAAGATTCTTAATGAAACACACTGGGACATAACTTCAACACAAGGATGTATTGGATTGACACAACTTTTAAAAGATCCCACATTTCTTTACTTTTTGAAGTTTTTCAATAATGTCTTTCACCATACAGATATATTGTATAATATTCTGCAGTCAAGAGAATCGACTGGGGTGACTGTTGCCTTTGCTATTGATTCATTTCAGAAGGTTATTAATGATATTCGTGGAAAACTTGTGGAACCTAGTATGGAATTTTGTCCAGAGTTGTCAAAACGCCAAAGGGTTGCTACTTCTTCAAGATTGCTGTGCGCAAATGCAAAAGAAGCCTCTGAAGTTAGTAAGGTTATAGGAATAGTTTTAACTACTCCAATTGCAACTGCAGAATCTGAGAGGTGTTTTAGTACTTTAAAACGAATTAAAACATTTTCAAGAAACACCATGAGCCAAGATAGGTTAAATGCTTTAGCAGTCTTATCCATTCACAAAGATGTCATTTCAGCCACACCTGATTTTAATAAAAATGTCATAGAATTGTTTTCCAAATTGAAAATTAGAAGAACTTTTTTAAATTATAAATAAAGTGTTTTTGATGATGAGTGTTGTAATGTTGATGTTTTCTTAGATAAGGATTATGCCGACCCTCTACTGTTGATGTGTTGAGTTTTCCTGGAAAATAATCGATTATGCCGACCCTCCACTGTTGATGTGTTGAGTTTTCCTGGAAAATAATCGATTATGCCTGCCCTCCACTGTTGATGTGTTGAGTTTTCCTGGAAAATAATCGATTATGCCTGCCCTCCACTGTTGATGTGTTGAGTTTTCCTGGAAAATAATCGATTATGCCTGCCCTCCACTGTTGATGTGTTGAGTTTTCCTGGAAAATAATCGATTGTGCCTGCCCTCCACTGTTGATGTGTTGAGTTATACTGGAAAAAGTTGATTATGTTTCTCCAGTAAAGGTTGATTGTGTAAAAACCATTTGTTCGGAAAAAAAAACCAATGGATACATGCAAATTGGATATATTTAAAAATTTATGTGCATATATATATAAAAGCAATTTTAAAAATTTAAAATAAATTAACTGAAATTTATTTTTAGGTTGAAAAGAATTAAAAGGTTTAAAAAAAATAAAAAGATTATATAAATGAATTTTACTTTCAACCAATATGGGGGAGGGGAATGGAGGTAAGAAACAAATTTTAACATTTTATATAGCTTGTTAAAATACCTTATTAAAAAAAGGAATAGTCAATTTATTAACTTTACACATTTTTTAAAATCAAATTACAAAAATTATAGTGGTCAAGGTGGTGGAAGAAGGGGTCGGGGTGGAGGAAGAGGAAAATGGGTTTGGCGAGGAGAGGAGGGGGAATGGGAGGATAAGGGCTGGGGGGAAAGAGGAAGAAGGAAAGAGGAGAGAAGATGAAAAAATTAGGGTAACTGCAAATATTATATTTAAATATTTCATTAATTTAACAATTAAATAAAAAAATTTTAAAGAAGAAAACATGAAAAGGAAAGAAGAAAGTGAGGAGGAGAGGTAACTTAGGTTTAAATTAACAAGTTTACAATTAGAAAGTTCAGTTTTTTTATTGGGTTGAAAGTTTAGCGTTATTTTTTTAGAATTTATAGTTTAGTATTATATCATTAAATGAGAATTTAGGTTTTATATTATAAAATGTAGAAGTTTAGCTTTAACGAAGCTAAAAGATTTTTCATCACCTTTTTAAAAATAATTTGATAAAAATATTTATTAAAAAAGAAAAGTGGAGTTAAAGAGGAGGAGAGTAGAGAGGGAGGAAAGAAGGGAGCAGGAGAGGTAAATAGTTCAATATCCCTTCATAGTTTGTTTCGTTTACTTATTATATATAACTAATTATTTGTAATGTTGCTTTTAAGAAATGCTTAAGAGTTAAAGAAAAAGGTGATCAAAGTTTTAATTTTTTTCATTAGTTTGTTTTATATATATTGATTTTTTGTTGATAAACTATCTAATTACATTAATGTCTCAAATAAATATGTTGCTGATTTTATGTTTTATGTTTGATTTTATGTTTTTCACCAGGTCTCTGTAAGCAAGGAAGATTGTGATGTGTTTCGCTTTCTTTGGTGGCCGAATGGGGACATTAGCAAGGAGCCAGTCCCTCATCGTATGTTGGTGCATATTTTTGGAAGCAGAAGCTTCTTGAAACTGTATAGCAGCTTTCAGTTTGTTGCAGAGCGCAAAAGATTTTGGCTCACTTTATAAACATGATGTAGCTGATGCTGTAAGGCATAGCTTTTATGTTGATGATTGTCTGATTTCGATGAAGGACAAGACAATACAACTAGTAAAAGGGTTAAGAGAAATGTTTCAACGTGCTGGGTTTGTGTTAACCAAGTTCATATCGAATGGTTCTTCAGTGTTGAATTCTATTCCAGTGGAAGATAGAGTAACTAGTCCTGGTGAACGGGAGTTAGAGCATGATATGGATGAAAGAATCCTTGGAGTGAACTGATATGTTCAGGATGATGCATTTAAGTTCAAGGTTCAGTTAAAGGAGAACAGCTACACACGTCGTGGAATTTTATTAACATTAAACTCACTGTTTGATACGTTAGGCTTTGTGGCGCCTGTGACGTTGAAAGCGAAAATTATTTTGCAGGATAGGACGACCCGATTGGTGAGCAAGAAGCTACAAGATGGAAAAAATGGCTTCTTCAATTACCCAATTTGGATAAAGTTAGTCTGGAACGGTTATAGGTACGAACGGAACGAACGGTTATATTATAGGTTTTTTCATTACCTTACCTTATCAATTGCTAATTACAGATTGCTTGAATTAACAACGATTAAACAAGTTGACCTTTGTATCCATTGTATAAGTGGCTTGCTAAACGTGTCGGTAAGATGTGTTTTGGCATCGATATTCTCTGTATTATGTTTTTATTATGTGGTAACAATTAGAACAATTGTGATAGCATTATTAACTATAACTGATTTATTTTTTGTAGAAACTGTCATTGAACGAATGTGTTGGTGTGTGAACGGATAAAATTGTTCATTCATGTGTGCGACTAAAAGCGGGGTCAACTTTAATAAAGCAAGAATAGTTCAATCAGTACAAATAGTCTTATGCTAAATACCCTCAGTGCAGGGCCACTTAGCACTAGAAGAGAGGGCATTTAACAAGATATGTACTAGTTAATTAATTTATTAAAATAAGTATTTATTGCTAATATTCTTATTACCAATATAGGTCAAGTCTGAATCCAAATTATGTATTAGTGGTAAAGTATTTAGCCAAAAGCAAACAATAAAGGTAACGTAGCAAACATTTTTAAATGAAATACCATAACAAATCTGCCATTTTCATGTTTATTGTAACGTGTTATCTGTCCTAAGTCACTTGCCCCCTCCCATTAGTCACTTGGGCTCACTTTGTCCGCTGTGGGTTGTATTACGTGACGTGTAAGTTAAACTGTAAGAAATAAGTTGTTTAAGGAGGTACACAGTGAACAGCCTGGTGAATGGTTGTGTCAAAGAAGTATACTGTTGTCCTTTCTTGACAATATCATACATAAAAAAAAACTTTAAAAATGATATTAATTTATACTCTAAAATGGTGGCAATTTTCAACAAAAGTTTGAACATTATCGGATCCGAATAAGTTCTCTGTTTTTCAAAATTCGTTAATGAAACGTGAACAATTAAAAAGTAATTTGATATGCGTTATTAAACATTTAAAAAAAATAAAGACAATATTTTTTTATAGAAAAAAATTGTGTGCTTTAAAATGAAAATAGTTAAAATATATTAAATTATTTAATTAACAATGTCCAATTAAGCCAACATAATACATAAAATTGGTTGCAAAAATGGTAATAAATTTACTTATTTTGGGACTTTCTAACGAAGGTTTGGATTTATTTGATACGAATAAGTTAAGTCATTTAAAGTGCAAAAAAATAAAATTTATAAGTTGTTTAGCTTTTAACAATAAAAGAGTAAACAAGAATAAGCGAAAATATATAAACAATAAAAGATTTTCCTTATTACATTTTACTTTGATATTAATTTAATACGTTAGTAAGGAGAAAGGGCGTTATGGCTTAGTGATAAAGCGCCGGTCTTGTAATCAGGAGATCCAGGGTTCGATTCCCAGTAACGCCTATTCATGTTTTTAAACTATTGTTGTAAAGTTTATTAATTTCTAAAAAGTAATCTACTTTTTCTGATTTAAAAATAAATAAAATTTGCGGTATATATTTGCAAATCTTTTTAATGAAACTTTAAATTTGTTTTCTCGGTAAATCTATATATTTAAAAAAAATTATTTTCCCCTTGTGGTGTGCATATGTTGGTTATTAAAAATGAATTTTGACATAATGTAAATTAAGCGTTTATTTTTGAAAAAAGTAAGTCAAAGTTTTTTTATCAACTATCCCATAATAGCAAATATAAATAGAAATTTCGCCACACGATATTTTTAATTTAATGAGTTTCGTAATGTAGCACCTGGTTAAACGGAGGTTTATTCAGAAGTCCACGGATATAACACGTAACTAAATTTATTCGATAAAAAAAATTAACTTTTTATCTTTAAACTTAACCGTCATAAAGAAACCAGTATTTAATTATAAGTGAATAACCAGCTTTACGAATTGCAAATTTGACTGTAACTTACCTTTGCAAAGTAACCAAGTTAAAGGGTAAAAATAAGTTCCCTCGTCCGATTATTTAAAAAAAACTTTTATGTAACAGGTACTAGTTAACTAATTTAATAAAATAAGTATTTATTGCTAATATTCTTATTACCAATATAGGTCAAGTCTGAATCCAAATTATGTATTAGTGGTAAAGTATTTAGCCAAAAGCAAACAATAAAGGTAACGTAGCAAACATTTATTAATGGAATACCAGCCATTTTCATGTTTATTGTAACGTGTTATAAGTCACTAGCCCCTCCCATTAGTCACTTGGGCCCACTTTATCCGTTGTGGGCTATATTACGTGACTTGTAAGTTAAACTGTAAGAAATGAGTTGTTTAATGAGGTACACACCTGGTGAATAGTTGTGTTTGGTTGCTCGATTGTGTTGATAATCGCGAAAATATATAAACAATCAAAATTTTGCTTTATTTTACTTTGATATTAATTTAATACCTTAATAAGCAGAAAGGGCGTTATGGCTTAGTGGTAAAGCGCCTTTCTTGTAAACAGGAGAGTTGTAATACGATATAGACCATTACCGGGTGGCGGTAGAGAGTCCAAAATCGTTATAGACCATTACTGGGTGGCGATAGAGAGTTTTTAAAAAAGGGGTTATATTCTGTTATGGATCATTACTAGGTGAAGATAGAAAGTATTAAAAATGGGAAAAAGGCCTGTGTTCACTTAAGCGCGAGATAAGAATAAGCGATTTTGGATGTTTTAAATTTATTATATACACGATTCGAAAAAACCAATACAAAACAGTAAAACAATGTACAATTTGGGGGATAAAGTGTAAGGTATGATTAATATTTTATTAGATCAAAGATGAGTGGCGAAGTTGACACGAGATCGCGCGAGCGAAATTCGTGTTCACTGGAGCGTCTGTTAAAATGGATGATACTGTTAGTATATTATTGTCGATTCCATGAAATTAGAATTTTTTTTTTGTTTGACTCCAAGTCGTCGGTAAACACGTTGTTGATAGCGTGCAAGCTTTTCTCTCTAGCTTTTAACACAATATAAAAAACACAATAATGTCCGCATGTAGTATTTAGAGGATGTTTTAATGTTGAAAGTTTATTCTGTGCTGTTTTTATTCAGAAAAGCGTTAAATTGTACAGCGGCTTCAAGGCTATAGGATCAAAGTATTCTCCTTTTTGATTTTTGTCGAAAAAGCATGCTACCCAATGAGTTCCAGGTTTTTTTTTACGTCGGTGTTAATGATGTAGAGGATATTTGTCAATTGTAAAATTGATTTCGTCTTTAGACAAAACTCCCCGAAATTGTTTTTGGGTTTGCTCGTTTTTGGCAACAATATTTTTAATTTCAAAAGAATACATTTTAATAATCTAAAATAACATTTCGATGTTTATCGACTTGTATAAGATTATCAAATTCTGCGTAAACGACTATGTTGATAGTTTGTTCGAGCGCCTCATCAAAGTGAATTTCGAGTCGAACAGAACCTTGTTGAAATAAGTCGAATGTAGATGCTGTGCATCCACCGGCGGTCAAATCAAAAGCAAACAAGGTGTAGCTAGCTTTGTAGTCTGCGGAAGAGATGCAATTACCAGTATCTGAAAAAAAAAAGAGTAGTGATCTCTATTAAATGCGGGTGTGAACGGAGCACTGGGTATCATTTTGCCATCGTTAAACGCAGCTACATAGTTGATCATATAGTTTTTAAAATTTAAAGGATTTCGATTGATTGCTTCGTTGAAAGATGTGTTATCTACACATCCAATAACGATACGTTTAGGTACTTGTCCCAAGAAAATATTTTGAATATTTGCGTTTAAATTTCCTCTGGGTATAAAAAATATTTTAGTTTCGACACGACGGATGGGGTATTTTGCTGTGCTGTTATTCAAGGTTTTAATATGAGCCAATTGAAGATCAGGATTAAGTTTAACTTTGCGGACAGCAAGTATGCTTTTTCCAGTTTTAACTTAAATTCAACTGCAGGAGCCATGCAATAAAAATTGATGTTGTTTGGTAAAAGTTTTATTTTTAAATCGACACCGTTCATGTAACGTTGTTGAAACAAAAGTCGAGATAAAGTTTTCCGAGCATGTCGAACGAACGACTTTGGGCTCCTTTTTGTTTGCGTTGACGATAACCTGCGTTAGCATTAGCTAGATTATCAAATCTTGATCCAGAATCAGCATACCACATGGAAGATTGCAAGTGTGTTTGTTTGGCATCTCTTCCGAACGATAAGTGTTTCCAAATAACTTCTGTAGGCATAGGTATTTGAGCTGGGCAAAACGAGTTTGTCGTTTAAGTTCAATTCTACTTGACTAAACATTGTGTTTAGCAAGTAATTAATAGGCGCTATTTCTTGATCATCAGCTAAATTAGTTCTATCATTTTTAACGATTTTTGCACGCACAAAAAGGCAAGTTGCAGCTAAATTTAAGTATTGTTCACCACTGCCTGACACAATAAATTCAATTGGAGAATTGTCGTTTAATGCTGACAGAGGTAAGATCTGAATAGTTGTTGAACTATCGATTGACTAAGTAGGTGAACTATCGATTGACTAAGTAAATAAATCAAGATCCGAGGTCAAGCAGTCGCAAGAAAGCGGGTGGATTAGAGCCATTACTTTAAAATGCGTCTTTTTTTCTGCGTTTCCCTTTGACGGTAGTTTTCTGACTGGCTCGTTTTCGTTTTGTGCCGCGTCTTTTATGTTGGGTACCGGGTGGTGGTGGAAAAAAAGGATCTTTTGCGTCATAATTTGATTTCCCATTTCTTTGCTGCGTTTAAGAAAAACTTGTTTTGGTTTTTTTCCACGTATCAGATTTCCGCTAGAAAGTGCTCGTTTTCCGACTGCTTTGGCCCCGGATTTAATCATGGGTATGATTGCGCGTCCTAGGCTACTAAAAATACTACCTAAACCGTACCCAGCCTGCACACGATGATCTCCAGTATAGATGGGCACCCCGTTGCCAGCATGTTCCGCGTAATATTTTTCGTATATGTTATTTTTAGAAACATAAGGTGGGTTGTAATGACGATACATTCTTCCCTTAACTATGCGTAGACTGAGAGAAAAAACACAAGTGACGACGATATTCGTTTAAAATGCAGAGTGAGTATTACTTTTCCAGAAAGAAAAAATACAGGTTCGCCTATATCATTTGTCAGGGTAAAACCGATTGTTTCAAAATTAAAATTTTTTATGTTCTTATAATGAATCTAATTATATACTATATGCATGGGTGTTGCACTGTAACCCGACAGTATCTAATAAAGGAATTCATTTATCTCCGTGATACGAATAATCAAGTATGTAGCAATACAGATATAATGCGCTCAATTTCGCGTGTAAATTCAACCCTGTGATTGAAAAGTGATTTCCAGATGGAAAATTTGTTAAAACCTAACAAGTCGGCGAGACCATGACACAAATCCACCTCTCCAGCTGGTTTTACGTAGAAATGGACTTTTTTTGAGATTGGGTGATGGCGAATAATAATTCTATCTTTTAAGCGTGCCCTTTTAAAAGCATCTTTTAAGCCTTCCATAAGTGCATCAGGCGTTATAGCCTGTAAGCAGTTTAAAGTCATGAACCACCCCGCTGTTGGCTTACAATGTTTTTCACTTAAATTTGCGTAAGTTCCTGGTAGACTGATTTCGCTGAGACCATAAACCCAATTAGAATCCAATGTAATAAGGTTTTAATAGCTTTGTTGTGAATTGATGCAAAGGTATTTTCCGAAAAATAATCCATGCTAGCATTGCTAGCGGTTGTCAAGTAAAACTCATTCATTTGCTTGCGCAGTCTGAGAGCCTAGTTCAGTTTGTAATAATGTTAACCACAAATCTGATACCCTTAGTTAAGTTGTAGATACTAGCTGCGATTATAATTAACAGCACTAGTAATTGTGAAATATAAACAACCACGTCAAAATAGTACGTTTTATTAACAATTCCAGGAGTTGCAGTTTCAATATCTACACTTGGCGACATTATCACTAAAATGAAAATACGATACACAAGTTTTAGTTTATATACTGCTTAAAATCTCTATTCCAAATCCATGAATTAAAATTTTCGTCGTAGCTAAGCCATTTGACTAGATACTCAGTATTCTTGTTACGTTTCCGAGTTGAAATAATTTTTTCCACAAGAAAATCGCTATCCTCCGTAATAATTGGTAGAACCTTCTCATAAAAAGTCCCGGCCACAAATTCATCGTTGAAATCATTGAGGTAACAATAAGGAGGATTGCATGCTACAGCTTCTCGTATTTTAAAAATTTCTTCCGGAAAATTTTGCTGATACGATTTTTGAAAACGTTTATGGAGACGACTCACTCTTACTAAAGTGTCAACCCTCAAACACGGTTTTTTATTAGGTTTTGAATATGCTTCATACAAGTTGAACCAAACTTCTCGATTATTCTCATTTACGTTGGCAGGCGCAAAACCAGTACTTCTATGCTTGCTGTGATGGTACGAATCGACGATATTTGGCAAAACTTTAATATAACATGTCCCAGTGTTCGTGAAGTACCTGTAGAGTTTTGTTAAAATAGTTAAATTAAAGTGTTTTACCAGGGATGCTTTAATTAAATAGTCTTGTGTTGAGAACGACTCGACGTTATACCTTTTCAGTAGTTTTAAAAAAGTTTTGTTGTAAAACTCTGTGCCGCGATCAAGGGAAGCTTTGTCGATTTTTCTCTCTTTTAAAACCGATTCGAAAGCCTTTGTAGTTGAAACGCCGCACTTGTTTTTCAATGGAAAGGCGTAAGCAAATTTTGAAAATACATCAATACACGTTAAAATAAATTTAAATCGGTCGTTGCGTCTGGCAAGTTTCGTGAGATCAATTAAGTCGATTTGGTATTGTTTGTTTTCACTAAAAACAATTGTTTTTTGTCGCGGGTAATTCTTACGAGCTCGGCGATGTAATGTATAGACATCTTGCCCTAAAATATTTTAGTGCTTCGCGCTAATGCATCGATTCCGCTGAAACTTCCTGGCTCCAAAGGATATTAGTAAATATTCTCCATATTTTTATAGTAAGGAACCCAACGTTTAGTTCTAGTGTTTTTTGACTTTACGAGTCTATGCTTGTTGGCAACCACGCCAGTTATACCTTGTAAATCAAACTCCTTGTACAAGTGTTTGGATCCTATCGTATCGGTTTTTCGTTGTTTTAACACATCGTCAATTAAATCCCCGATATCACTGCCAGGTATCGATACATTATTGTAGAGCAAGTGGCCTTCTGAGTCCCAACTCAAACGAGGTGAGGTCCTAATAACGTTGAATATACGACTTCATTTTGCTTTTAAGCTGTAAGGTAGCGCTTTTAAAATTTGCTTTCAAAATCCAAGCCCTGTTTAAGAATCGATTCTAGTTTGATCGGGATCGGTGCTTCGGTTTGCTCCATAAAAGTCAAATACTGTCGAAGTCTTTGATTATAGGCAAGTACGTTTAAACACTCATTTCTTTGCTTGTGTAATTTCTGCCATATCACGTTCAAGTTTCGACATAAGCAAATCAGTTGGAGTGACAGTCGAATTCATTTTCCAGTCAATCCCCCTAAAAGCCCTCCAATTGCCGAATTGATCGCAGAAAGAAGCGCTCCGAGAAACCCGCCTGCAACAGTTGTCGTGGCCGAGTGGTTAAGGCAATAGTCTTACAATCTTTTAGGCGCTGTCCGCACATGTTCGAATCCTGCCGACAACGAATTTTTTTATTTAGTTTTAGTTCAAATTTAATTAATTAATTAAAATCGCGCTAGCTGCTCGGAGAAGAAAACTTAGTATAGACTTGATTTCTTTTAGGCTCTGCCCGCGAAGGTTCGAGTCCAGCCGATAACGCATTTTTATTTCAGTTTTATTACAAAATTAATTTAAATCACGCTAGCTGCTCCAAGAATCCAACATAACATTTGTCGTGGCCGAGTGGTTAAGGCGATAGACTTGAAATTTATTGGGCTCTGCCCCCGCAGGTTCGAATCCTGCCGACAACGCATTATTTCATTTTAGTTTAAATACAAATTTAATTAACTAATTAAAATCACGCGAGGTGCTCCGAGAATGGAACATTAGAGTTGTCGTGGCCGAGGCTAAAGGTTTGAGTTCTTTGAGGCTCTGCCCGCTCAGGTTCGACTCATGCCGACAACGCTTTATTTTATGTTTTAATAAAACTTTAAATAATTTGATTAAATCACGCTGGCTGTTCCGAGAATCCAAAATACGAGTTGGCGTGGCTGAGTCGTTAAGGCAATCGACTTGATATCATTTGCGCTTTGCCCGCGAAGGTTCGAATCCTGTCGACAACGGATTTTTTTAATTTTTTTTACTAATTTTTTAACTAAAATCACGCTAGCTGTCTAAAAGGGAACAAAGAGTTTATCCACATAAAAATAAGTAACGTTGTTCGGTGGATATCGTTGGACAGTACCTTCATAAAAAAACTTTTCATGGTTGTGCGGTAAATGATTAGGCGCTAATGGGGATCGATCCAAGGACCTCCTTTTTACTAGGCAGGCGCTTTAACACTATGTTATAATGCCTTTAAAGAAAGTCAGTTATGTCGTTACAAACAAATGTATTTAAAATAAAGTATTTCAATATTTAAATTCTTGTTGAAAACTCCCAAATTGAACGATCTATGCATCATAACGTTAAAACGCACGTCGAAAATAAAAAAACTATTTCTACACCGGAAATCGAAGCCGGGCCGTCTAGGTGAAAACCAGAAATCCCAAGCTTGACAAGCATAAACTTTACCACCGATGTTTGATATTGTCTCCAAGATAAGTTATGTTAAGAATGGAGTGTAGTAAATTTATTATTTAATAACTGCCTTTAGTTGTCGGTTGTTTACAAGAATATAAAATTCTGTCTAATTTTCTTCAAAATTAAACGCTAAATTAAGTAATGTCTAAATCCATGTTTATTGAGTGGCTTCTGTTCAGTAGAACGAAATTGCCCTTCGTCTTTAAAACAAACATTTGCCTTTAATAAAAAGCTAAAATGAATCGTTAAAATAATGGTTTAATTTCAGAAAAGCGAAGTTAGAGGTTCCATGTGAAAAGAGTTTCAAACAAATTTGCAAAGAAAAATTTTTTAAATATAAAGAAAACTATTTTTATCTCTGGGTTGGCCTTTCGGTTAATAGCCAAATGCGCCAACCGATGTAACACAACAACAACTGATTCGCGACACTTTTATTAAATTTGCAAAACATCATTATGGTAATAAAAATGAAGCAAGATCAAAATTATAATAATAGAAATGTTTAACAAAATAAATTTGGCCCTTGGTGGACTTAAACCTTCAAACTTTCTCCTAACAGCTGAACGCCCTAATTGATTGCGCGACAGAGACGATTATTTCGCCCACTTTGTTTAAATTTGCAAAGCAAAATTAATATAATGAAAATGTAATAATATATTTCGTTTATGAATGGGCCCAAACCTTCAACCTTTCGGTTAAGAGCAAAACGCGCCAATCTATTGCGACACAAATACGACTAATTCGCGACATTTCTACTAAATTTGCAAAGCAAAATTATAATGATAATAAAAATGGAAAAAAAATAGTTTCGTCCTTAGGCGGGCTCGAACCTCCAACCTTTCGGTTAAAGAGCTAACGCAAATTTGCAAAGCAAAATTGTAAAAATAAGACGATTATATATTTGACCCTGGGTGGACTCGAACCGCAATCTTTTAAATTAAATAGAAAATAATAATGATAAACATTTATCTAATAATTAAATACATAAAATTTGATTTAATAATTTAGTTGATAATCTTAATTAATTAATGTTCATGATTGTCTTTATTTATTAATAGAGATTAATTTTAAAATTGATTAAATTATTTTAAATCGTATTTTATTTATTAAATAAATCTAGTTGTAAGTATTTTTGCTTGTTGTGATGATGAATTTAAAATTACTTTGACACAATTATTGCATTCTTTAAAAAAAAATAATTGTATGGGGGATATCACCCTTTTCAATATAAATATATCAAAACAGTTTTACAAACGTTAACATGTGCATCACCAGCTTTTTTTAAACACCTTTAAAAAACGGAAATAATTTTATAAATTCAAAATCAGATGATTGATTTAATGGAAGTTAATAGTTAATAGCCGAATGCGCCAACCATTGCAACCCAACTGATTCGCGACATTTTTATGAAATTTGCAAAACATTATTATGGTAATAAAAATGAAGCAAACAAAAAATTCGTCCCTGGGTGGGCTTGAACCACCAACCTTTCGGTTAACAGCCGAACGCGCTAACCGATTGCGCCACAGAAACGACATCTATTGCTACACTTGGATTGAATCTGAAGATTAAAATTATAATAATAAAAATGTAACAAAATATATTTGACGTTGGGTGGACTCGAACAACCAACCTTTCGGTTAACAGACGAACTCGCTAACTGATTGCGCCATAGAGACGACAATTTTTGTCACACTTGGTCTAAATATGGAGATCAAAATTATAATAATAAAAATGTAACAAAATAAATTTGACCCTGGGTGGACTTAAACCTTCAAACTTTCTTCTAACAGCTGAACGCCCGAACCGATTGCGCGACAGAGACGTTTATTTCGCTTTTCAATTTTTTGAATTTGCAAAGCAAAATTAATATAATAAAAATGTAATAATATATTTCGTTCATGAATGGGCCCGAACCTTCAACCTTTCGGTTAAGAGCAAAACGCGCCAATCTATTGCGACACAAATACGACTAATTCGCGACACTTCTATTAAGTTTGCAAAGCGAAATTATATTAATAAAAATGAGAAAAAACTAGTTTCATTCTTGGGGGGGTCGAACCTCCAACTTTTCGGTTAAAGAGCTAAACGCGCCAATGATTGCGACACAGAAACGACTGATTTGCGACATTTCTATCAAATTTGCAAAGCAAAATTGTAAAAAAAGACAATTATATTTTTGACCCTGGGTGGACTCGAACCGCAATCTTTTAAATTAAATAGAAAATAATAATGATAAACATTTATCTAATAATTAAATACATAAAATTTGATTTAATAATTTAGTTGATAATCTTAATTAATTAATGTTTATGAATATCTTTATTTAATAATAGAGATTAATTTTAAAAATGATCAAATGATTTTAAATCGTATTTTATTTATCAAATAAATCTAGTTGTAAGAATTTTTGCTTGTTGTGATGATGAATTTAAAATTACTTTGACACAATTATTGCGTTCTTTAAAAAAAATAATTGTATGCGATATCACACTTTTCAATATAAATATATTAAAACAGTTTTACAAACGTTAATATGTGCATCACCAGCTTCTTTTAAACATCTTTAAAAGACGAAAATAATTTTATAAATTCAAAATCAGATGAGTGATTTAATGGAAGTTAAAGAATCTGTATTTTTTTCATTAATCTTAAAGGTTGATGAACTACTTTTGGCTATAAAAAACTTGGAAAGTACACCTTTATCTTTTTTAAAAGACAACGTTTAACAAATCTTGCTAGATGGTGGACTAGATTGCAGAACAAAGACAGGATTGCATAATTAGTAATAACAAATTTTATCTTGTTTAAAAAAACTTTTGAATCGAATCAGTATTTTAATCATTTAGTTACCGAGGCTTTTATGCTTAGTGATGAAGCGTCTGTCTCGTAAACAGGAGATCCTGGGTTCAATCCCCAGAAACGCCTAATATTATTTTACTATAATGAAGTTGGTAGTTATTTTAAAAATAATTTTTTCTGATTACTTTAAAATAATACGTTAAATTTTAAACTCCACGAAGATTTGTAAACCTAACCTGACGTTTATGTTAAATTAGGCTTTTGTTTATCTTTCGACTGTAATTAATAGCTTATGCAAATTCTAACTCGCGAATGTAAAATAAGTCTACTAAATTTTAATAGTTTTTTGTACTTTTTTCTTGATATTCTGTGCAATGTTTTTGCACAAGTAGCAAATTTAATAATTTTGATTGTTCTTAAAGATTGATTGTGTACAAGAATATGAGATTCCGACTATTTAAAAAAATTTAACACTAAATTTACTTTGAAGTCCAAATCCATGTTGTTTGGACAGACTTAGCATTTTTAAAGTTTTGATTAAGAAAACATTATTTATCAAATTGGACATTGCGGGTGGGTGGCGCAATGGATAACGCGTCTGCCTACGGGGCAGAAGATTCCAGGATCGAGTCCTGGCGCGCTCTTATTTTATTTAGCAAAATTGTTCCTACTTTAAGTACGTGAAATACTTATTTATGCTTAAGACATATTTATTTGTTCACTTTTCATCACACACAGAGTTACGGTTGCTTATTGAATCACACGATGCAATTGATAAAGTCGGTTTCATTCCACAATGGCATTGTGACGTTATATAAAAGGGCAAAAAATTTGTACCTTTTTGCATAGGAAAGGGTGACCCTTGCCTAATTTTTTTAAAATCATTTTAAAATTAATAAAACGAAAATGAACAATTAGATTAGGTTAAAGTAGTGATTGGGCTTCGTGAATAATAAAAAAAGTGGCAATAAAGAGTAGGAAATGTATGTAATAAAAAAATTACATATAATTTTTTTATACACTATTTGAAGCGATTTTATTGCATACTGTACAAAATCGTAAAACATTCTCGTTGGGTTAATAAGTTTGCTTTGTTCTTTAAAAACCCGATTAATAACGATAAAATTGCATCGCAGCGAAACAAAGTCACGTGTATTATAAGACGTCTTATATTTCTAGTTGTTGTTAAATTGTAAAAAAACTTGTAGTTTTTAAACATCAAATTTAATTTTCATACACAAAAGGTAAGTATTCTTTTTCTAAAATTATTTTTAACTAGGAATATTCTCGGATAGACCATAAGCCAATTTTCCAATTCGGTAAAGGATTGGTTTTGTGATAACAAACAAGGAGATGCCTAGAATAAACATCCTTATATTGCATAGTCTGAATAGGGGTTGCGTTGATCGGTTTTGCTACGCTTTGCAATAAAACTTGCAAATGCTTACTAGCAAGATTTATCACCGTCAACATTGTCATCATACCAAGGAGCACAGTTTCAGTCGATACTTTTTAGGATTAAAATTTCTTGACCTCACTCCCTACAAGAGTCTTTCACAGCGTTTATTTGTTCAGGCAAATGCTCAAAATACCAAAAACAATTTACTTAAAGTGGTAAAGGTTTATGATTTTTACTTTGGGTATAACATTAGGTATTTTATTGTCAATTATGCTTAAATACTTGCTTGATTAATAAAAAATAAGATAAATATTTTGCTTTTAAATTTAGTTTGATTATATTATACGACATCGATGCGTGT
Source organism: Corella eumyota (assembly GCF_963082875.1). NCBI lineage: Eukaryota > Metazoa > Chordata > Ascidiacea > Phlebobranchia > Corellidae > Corella > Corella eumyota. Next base: position 10,375,125 of record NC_137495.1, on the reverse strand, counting down.
TTGTTTGCTGAAATTTAGTCTATTTATTATAAAGGTTATATTTTAATTTACTGTGTAAATTTTTTTTTATAAAAAAAAGGTTTAAACGATTTTGAACCAAATGTCATTTTTTTAAATAAATCAAGTTAAAATGAAACTACTGTGTGTGGGGTTCGAACCCACGCGGACATTTGTCCATTGGAACTTAAGTCCAACGCCTTAACCACTCGGCCAACCCAGTAAGTGTGAAAGGCTTGTTAAGATACTAATAAACATAAATCTAAAGTAAGCCACCAATTGTAATTGACAGCCTTATGCCTTATTATCTTTCGAAAACTTTGATTTTAAGTCAATTTTTTTTGGTTGGTTTAAACAAGGTGTTTGCGTAGCGAACTTTGTGCGTACTTTGCGCCCTACTATTTCCTCGGGGATTCTGAACTTTTTGGGGAGTTCATTTTTGGGTGGGAAATGTCATTTTGTATTGCTTTTAACGCGCATTTTATTTAAATAACACGATTAGATATATAAAACTGTTATTATATTGCAAAAACTTTAATTTAGTAACCATAATTATTTTTGTAATTGCGACAAAAATTATTTTAAATCACTTTATTAACAAAAGTAAATTAATGTAAAAGTTGCAACAAATATTTGCAGCTGGCCATTTTGCAACCCATAACCAGAAATTCGAATTTTTATCACTTTTGCTTATTTATTAAACATATATGAAGTTTTACAGATGTGATCCTACAACTTGAGTTGTAACAAAGAATATCTATCGGCTTAGGAACAATACGCCCTTTTTCTTTTAACTTTATCAATTGTTAGTCTACAAATAAGATTCGTTTGATTAAAATTCGATAAAAAATGTTAAAATTTAAAATTTGTTTGTTTAAAATTTGACAATTTGTTCAGCAAAATTTTATAAAATTCTGTTTTTAAAAATTATGCAAATAGCATATATACCTTATTCAAATAGGAACAAAGTTAGTTGTTGGTTGTTAGAAACGGTCAAAAGAATAACAGCAATTATAACTGTTAAGAAACTGCATATCTACACATATTACTGTAAATACCTAGCTTATTGGTACCAAAATCTACACTTAACCAATAAAAATAATTAAAACACAAAAACCATAAAAAAATTACAATGCCATGGGACAAGCATTTAAATAATTGAATAAAATCACGCTAGCTGTTTTAAGAAGGAAAAGCAAGAGTTGTCGTGACCGATTGATTAAGGCTATCAAAAAGGAACCTATTCAGCTCTGCAGGCACAAGTTCAAATCCTGCCGAAAACGCATTTTTTAATTACAAATTTAATTAAATAAATACAATTTTAAATACAAAATTAATTAAAGTTACCTTGAAAAGTAAACAAAACAGTTGTCGTGGCCGAGTGGTTAAGGCAATAGACTTATAATGTTTTAGGCGCTGTCCGCACATATTCGAATCCTGCCGACAACGAGTTTTTTTAATTTTTTAACTAAAATCACGCTAGCTGTCTTAAAGGAAACAAAGAGTTTTTCCACATAAAAATAAGTAACGTTGTTCGGTGGATATCGTTGGACAGTACCTTTATAAAAAAACTTTTACTGGTCGTGCGGTAAATGATTAGGCGCTAATGGGGATCGATCCAAGGACCTCCTTTTTACTAGGCAGGCGCTTTAACACTATGTTATAATGCCTTTAAAGAAAGTCAGTTATGTCGTTACAAACAAATGTATTTAAAATAAAGTATTTCAATATTTAAATTCTTGTTGAAAACTCCCAAATTGAACGATCTATGCATCATAACGTTAAAACGCACGTCGAAAATAAAAAAACTATTTCTACACCGGAAATCGAAGCCGGGCCGTCTAGGTGAAAACCAGAAATCCCAAGCTTGACAAGCATAAACTTTACCACCGATGTTTGATATTGTCTCCAAGATAAGTTATGTTAAGAATGGAGTGTAGTAAATTTATTATTTAATAACTGCCTTTAGTTGTCGGTTGTTTACAAGAATATAAAATTCTGTCTAATTTTCTTCAAAATTAAACGCTAAATTAAGTAATGTCTAAATCCATGTTTATTGAGTGGCTTCTGTTCAGTAGAACGAAATTGCCCTTCGTCTTTAAAACAAACATTTGCCTTTAATAAAAAGCTAAAATGAATCGTTAAAATAATGGTTTAATTTCAGAAAAGCGAAGTTAGAGGTTCCATGTGAAAAGAGTTTCAAACAAATTTGCAAAGAAAAATTTTTTAAATATAAAGAAAACTATTTTTATCTCTGGGTTGGCCTTTCGGTTAATAGCCAAATGCGCCAACCGATGTAACACAACAACAACTGATTCGCGACACTTTTATTAAATTTGCAAAACATCATTATGGTAATGAAAATGAAGCAAGATCAAAATTATAATAATAGAAATGTTTAACAAAATAAATTTGGCCCTTGGTGGACTTAAACCTTCAAACTTTCTCCTAACAGCTGAACGCCCTAATTGATTGCGCGACAGAGACGATTATTTCGCCCACTTTGTTTAAATTTGCAAAGCAAAATTAATATAATGAAAATGTAATAATATATTTCGTTTATGAATGGGCCCAAACCTTCAACCTTTCGGTTAAGAGCAAAACGCGCCAATCTATTGCGACACAAATACGACTAATTCGCGACATTTCTACTAAATTTGCAAAGCAAAATTATAATGATAATAAAAATGGAAAAAAAATAGTTTCGTCCTTAGGCGGGCTCGAACCTCCAACCTTTCGGTTAAAGAGCTAACGCAAATTTGCAAAGCAAAATTGTAAAAATAAGACGATTATATATTTGACCCTGGGTGGACTCGAACCGCAATCTTTTAAATTAAATAGAAAATAATAATGATAAACATTTATCTAATAATTAAATACATAAAATTTGATTTAATAATTTAGTTGATAATCTTAATTAATTAATGTTCATGATTGTCTTTATTTATTAATAGAGATTAATTTTAAAATTGATTAAATTATTTTAAATCGTATTTTATTTATTAAATAAATCTAGTTGTAAGTATTTTTGCTTGTTGTGATGATGAATTTAAAATTACTTTGACACAATTATTGCATTCTTTAAAAAAAAATAATTGTATGGGGGATATCACCCTTTTCAATATAAATATATCAAAACAGTTTTACAAACGTTAACATGTGCATCACCAGCTTTTTTTAAACACCTTTAAAAAACGGAAATAATTTTATAAATTCAAAATCAGATGATTGATTTAATGGAAGTTAATAGTTAATAGCCGAATGCGCCAACCATTGCAACCCAACTGATTCGCGACATTTTTATGAAATTTGCAAAACATTATTATGGTAATAAAAATGAAGCAAACAAAAAATTCGTCCCTGGGTGGGCTTGAACCACCAACCTTTCGGTTAACAGCCGAACGCGCTAACCGATTGCGCCACAGAAACGACATCTATTGCTACACTTGGATTGAATCTGAAGATTAAAATTATAATAATAAAAATGTAACAAAATATATTTGACGTTGGGTGGACTCGAACAACCAACCTTTCGGTTAACAGACGAACTCGCTAACTGATTGCGCCATAGAGACGACAATTTTTGTCACACTTGGTCTAAATATGGAGATCAAAATTATAATAATAAAAATGTAACAAAATAAATTTGACCCTGGGTGGACTTAAACCTTCAAACTTTCTTCTAACAGCTGAACGCCCGAACCGATTGCGCGACAGAGACGTTTATTTCGCTTTTCAATTTTTTGAATTTGCAAAGCAAAATTAATATAATAAAAATGTAATAATATATTTCGTTCATGAATGGGCCCGAACCTTCAACCTTTCGGTTAAGAGCAAAACGCGCCAATCTATTGCGACACAAATACGACTAATTCGCGACACTTCTATTAAGTTTGCAAAGCGAAATTATATTAATAAAAATGAGAAAAAACTAGTTTCATTCTTGGGGGGGTCGAACCTCCAACTTTTCGGTTAAAGAGCTAAACGCGCCAATGATTGCGACACAGAAACGACTGATTTGCGACATTTCTATCAAATTTGCAAAGCAAAATTGTAAAAAAAGACAATTATATTTTTGACCCTGGGTGGACTCGAACCGCAATCTTTTAAATTAAATAGAAAATAATAATGATAAACATTTATCTAATAATTAAATACATAAAATTTGATTTAATAATTTAGTTGATAATCTTAATTAATTAATGTTTATGAATATCTTTATTTAATAATAGAGATTAATTTTAAAAATGATCAAATGATTTTAAATCGTATTTTATTTATCAAATAAATCTAGTTGTAAGAATTTTTGCTTGTTGTGATGATGAATTTAAAATTACTTTGACACAATTATTGCGTTCTTTAAAAAAAATAATTGTATGCGATATCACACTTTTCAATATAAATATATTAAAACAGTTTTACAAACGTTAATATGTGCATCACCAGCTTCTTTTAAACATCTTTAAAAGACGAAAATAATTTTATAAATTTAAAATCAGATGAGTGATTTAATGGAAGTTAAAGAATCTGTATTTTTTTCATTAATCTTAAAGGTTGATGAACTACTTTTGGCTATAAAAAACTTGGAAAGTACACCTTTATCTTTTTTAAAAGACAACGTTTAACAAATCTTGCTAGATGATGGACTAGATTGCAGAACAAATCTTAAAGGTCAGTGTTTTTTAAAACTCCTTTTTATTACCCACCACTTGCCTGAACATTACCAGACAGGATTGCATAATTAGTAATAACAAATTTTATCTTGTTTAAAAAAACTTTTGAATCGAATCAGTATTTTAATCATTTAGTTACCGAGGCTTTTATGCTTATAATGAAGCGTCCGTCTCGTAAACAGGAGATCCTGGGTTCAATTCCCAGAAACGCCTAATATTATTTTACTATAATGAAGTTGGTAGTTATTTTAAAAATAATTTTTTCTGATTACTTTAAAATAATACGTTAAATTTTAAACTCCACGAAGATTTGTAAACCTAACCTGACGTTTATGTTAAATTAGGCTTTTGTTTATCTTTCGACTGTAATTAATAGCTTATGCAAATTCTAACTCGCGAATGTAAAATAAGTCTACTAAATTTTAATAGTTTTTTGTACTTTTTTCTTGATATTCTGTGCAATGTTTTTGCACAAGTAGCAAATTTAATAATTTTGATTGTTCTTAAAGATTGATTGTGTACAAGAATATGAGATTCCGACTATTTAAAAAAATTTAACACTAAATTTACTTTGAAGTCCAAATCCATGTTGTTTGGACAGACTTAGCATTTTTAAAGTTTTGATTAAGAAAACATTATTTATCAAATTTGACATTGCGGGTGGGTGGCGCAATGGATAACGCGTCTGCCTACGGGGCAGAAGATTCCAGGATCGAGTCCTGGCGCGCTCTTATTTTATTTAGCAAAATTGTTCCTACTTTAAGTACGTGAAATACTTATTTATGCTTAAGACATATTTATTTGTTCACTTTTCATCACACACAGAGTTACGGTTGCTTATTGAATCACACGATGCAATTGATAAAGTCGGTTTCATTCCACAATGGCATTGTGACGTTATATAAAAGGGCAAAAAATTTGTACCTTTTTGCATAGGAAAGGGTGACCCTTGCCTAATTTTTTTAAAATCATTTTAAAATTAATAAAACAAAAATAAACAATTAGATTAGGTTAAAGTAGTGATTGGGCTTCGTGAATAATAAAAAAAGTGGCAATAAAGAGTAGGAAATGTATGTAATAAAAAAATTACATATAATTTTTTTATACACTATTTGAAGCGATTTTATTGCATACTGTACAAAATCGTAAAACATTCTCGTTGGGTTAATAAGTTTGCTTTGTTCTTTAAAAACCCGATTAATAACGATAAAATTGCATCGCAGCGAAACAAAGTCACGTGTATTATAAGACGTCTTATATTTCTAGTTGTTGTTAAATTGTAAAAAAACTTGTAGTTTTTAAACATCAAATTTAATTTTCATACACAAAAGGTAAGTATTCTTTTTCTAAAATTATTTTTAACTAGGAATATTCTCGGATAGACCATAAGCCAATTTTCCAATTCGGTAAAGGATTGGTTTTGTGATAACAAACAAGGAGATGCCTAGAATAAACATCCTTATATTGCATAGTCTGAATAGGGGTTGCGTTGATCGGTTTTGCTACGCTTTGCAATAAAACTTGCAAATGCTTACTAGCAAGATTTATCACCGTCAACATTGTCATCATACCAAGGAGCACAGTTTCAGTCGATACTTTTTAGGATTAAAATTTCTTGACCTCACTCCCTACAAGAGTCTTTCACAGCGTTTATTTGTTCAGGCAAATGCTCAAAATACCAAAAACAATTTACTTAAAGTGGTAAAGGTTCATGATTTTTACTTTGGGTATATTGTCAATTATGCTTAAATACTTGCTTGATTAATAAAAAATAAGATAAATATTTTGCTTTTAAATTTAGTTTGATTATATTATACGACATCGATGCGTGTTTGTTTGCTGAAATTTAGTCTATTTATTATAAAGGTTATATTTTAATTTACTGTGTAAATTTTTTTTTATAAAAAAAAGGTTTAAACGATTTTGAACCAAATGTCATTTTTTTAAATAAATCAAGTTAAAATGAAACTACTGAATGTGGGGTTCGAACCCACGCGGACATTTGTCCATTGGAACTTAAGTCCAACGCCTTAACCACTCGGCCAACCCAGTAAGTGTGAAAGGCTTGTTAAGATACTAATAAACATAAATCTAAAGTAAGCCACCAATTGTAATTGACAGCCTTATGCCTTATTATCTTTCGAAAACTTTGATTTTAAGTCAATTTTTTTTGGTTGGTTTAAACAAGGTGTTTGCGTAGCGAACTTTGTGCGTACTTTGCGCCCTACTATTTCCTCGGGGATTCTAAACTTTTTGGGGGGCTCATTTTAAAGTGGGAAATGTCATTTTGTATTGCTTTTAACGCGCATTTTATTTAAATAACACGATTAGATATATAAAACTGTTCGTATATTGCAAAACCTTTAATTTAGTAACCATAATTATTTTTGTAATTGCGACAAAAATTATTTTAAATCACTTTATTAACAAAAGTAAATTAATGTAAAAGTTGCAACAAATATTTGCAGCTGGCCATTTTGCAACCCATAACCAGAAATTCGAATTTTTATCACTTTTGCTTATTTATTAAACATATATGAAGTTTTACAGATGTGATCCTACAACTTGAGTTGTAACAAAGAATATCTATCGGCTTAGGAACAATACGCCCTTTTTCTTTTAACTTTATCAATTGTTAGTCTACAAATAAGATTCGTTTGATTAAAATTCGATAAAAAATGTTAAAATTTAAAATTTGTTTGTTTAAAATTTGACAATTTGTTCAGCAAAATTTTATAAAATTCTGTTTTTAAAAATTATGCAAATAGCATATATACCTTATTCAAATAGGAACAAAGTTAGTTGTTGGTTGTTAGAAACGGTCAAAAGAATAACAGCAATTATAACTGTTAAGAAACTGCATATCTACACATATTACTGTAAATACCTAGCTTATTGGTACCAAAATCTACACTTAACCAATAAAAATAATTAAAACACAAAAACCATAAAAAAATTACAATGCCATGGGACAAGCATTTAAATAATTGAATAAAATCACGCTAGCTGTTTTAAGAAGGAAAAGCAAGAGTTGTCGTGACCGATTGATTAAGGCTATCAAAAAGGAACCTATTCAGCTCTGCAGGCACAAGTTCAAATCCTGCCGAAAACGCATTTTTTAATTACAAATTTAATTAAATAAATACAATTTTAAATACAAAATTAATTAAAGTTACCTTGAAAAGTAAACAAAACAGTTGTCGTGGCCGAGTGGTTAAGGCAATAGACTTATAATGTTTTAGGCGCTGTCCGCACATATTCGAATCCTGCCGACAACGAGTTTTTTTAATTTTTTAACTAAAATCACGCTAGCTGTCTTAAAGGAAACAAAGAGTTTTTCCACATAAAAATAAGTAACGTTGTTCGGTGGATATCGTTGGACAGTACCTTTATAAAAAAACTTTTACTGGTCGTGCGGTAAATGATTAGGCGCTAATGGGGATCGATCCAAGGACCTCCTTTTTACTAGGCAGGCGCTTTAACACTATGTTATAATGCCTTTAAAGAAAGTCAGTTATGTCGTTACAAACAAATGTATTTAAAATAAAGTATTTCAATATTTAAATTCTTGTTGAAAACTCCCAAATTGAACGATCTATGCATCATAACGTTAAAACGCACGTCGAAAATAAAAAAACTATTTCTACACCGGAAATCGAAGCCGGGCCGTCTAGGTGAAAACCAGAAATCCCAAGCTTGACAAGCATAAACTTTACCACCGATGTTTGATATTGTCTCCAAGATAAGTTATGTTAAGAATGGAGTGTAGTAAATTTATTATTTAATAACTGCCTTTAGTTGTCGGTTGTTTACAAGAATATAAAATTCTGTCTAATTTTCTTCAAAATTAAACGCTAAATTAAGTAATGTCTAAATCCATGTTTATTGAGTGGCTTCTGTTCAGTAGAACGAAATTGCCCTTCGTCTTTAAAACAAACATTTGCCTTTAATAAAAAGCTAAAATGAATCGTTAAAATAATGGTTTAATTTCAGAAAAGCGAAGTTAGAGGTTCCATGTGAAAAGAGTTTCAAACAAATTTGCAAAGAAAAATTTTTTAAATATAAAGAAAACTATTTTTATCTCTGGGTTGGCCTTTCGGTTAATAGCCAAATGCGCCAACCGATGTAACACAACAACAACTGATTCGCGACACTTTTATTAAATTTGCAAAACATCATTATGGTAATGAAAATGAAGCAAGATCAAAATTATAATAATAGAAATGTTTAACAAAATAAATTTGGCCCTTGGTGGACTTAAACCTTCAAACTTTCTCCTAACAGCTGAACGCCCTAATTGATTGCGCGACAGAGACGATTATTTCGCCCACTTTGTTTAAATTTGCAAAGCAAAATTAATATAATGAAAATGTAATAATATATTTCGTTTATGAATGGGCCCAAACCTTCAACCTTTCGGTTAAGAGCAAAACGCGCCAATCTATTGCGACACAAATACGACTAATTCGCGACATTTCTACTAAATTTGCAAAGCAAAATTATAATGATAATAAAAATGGAAAAAAAATAGTTTCGTCCTTAGGCGGGCTCGAACCTCCAACCTTTCGGTTAAAGAGCTAACGCAAATTTGCAAAGCAAAATTGTAAAAATAAGACGATTATATATTTGACCCTGGGTGGACTCGAACCGCAATCTTTTAAATTAAATAGAAAATAATAATGATAAACATTTATCTAATAATTAAATACATAAAATTTGATTTAATAATTTAGTTGATAATCTTAATTAATTAATGTTCATGATTGTCTTTATTTATTAATAGAGATTAATTTTAAAATTGATTAAATTATTTTAAATCGTATTTTATTTATTAAATAAATCTAGTTGTAAGTATTTTTGCTTGTTGTGATGATGAATTTAAAATTACTTTGACACAATTATTGCATTCTTTAAAAAAAAATAATTGTATGGGGGATATCACCCTTTTCAATATAAATATATCAAAACAGTTTTACAAACGTTAACATGTGCATCACCAGCTTTTTTTAAACACCTTTAAAAAACGGAAATAATTTTATAAATTCAAAATCAGATGATTGATTTAATGGAAGTTAATAGTTAATAGCCGAATGCGCCAACCATTGCAACCCAACTGATTCGCGACATTTTTATGAAATTTGCAAAACATTATTATGGTAATAAAAATGAAGCAAACAAAAAATTCGTCCCTGGGTGGGCTTGAACCACCAACCTTTCGGTTAACAGCCGAACGCGCTAACCGATTGCGCCACAGAAACGACATCTATTGCTACACTTGGATTGAATCTGAAGATTAAAATTATAATAATAAAAATGTAACAAAATATATTTGACGTTGGGTGGACTCGAACAACCAACCTTTCGGTTAACAGACGAACTCGCTAACTGATTGCGCCATAGAGACGACAATTTTTGTCACACTTGGTCTAAATATGGAGATCAAAATTATAATAATAAAAATGTAACAAAATAAATTTGACCCTGGGTGGACTTAAACCTTCAAACTTTCTTCTAACAGCTGAACGCCCGAACCGATTGCGCGACAGAGACGTTTATTTCGCTTTTCAATTTTTTGAATTTGCAAAGCAAAATTAATATAATAAAAATGTAATAATATATTTCGTTCATGAATGGGCCCGAACCTTCAACCTTTCGGTTAAGAGCAAAACGCGCCAATCTATTGCGACACAAATACGACTAATTCGCGACACTTCTATTAAGTTTGCAAAGCGAAATTATATTAATAAAAATGAGAAAAAACTAGTTTCATTCTTGGGGGGGTCGAACCTCCAACTTTTCGGTTAAAGAGCTAAACGCGCCAATGATTGCGACACAGAAACGACTGATTTGCGACATTTCTATCAAATTTGCAAAGCAAAATTGTAAAAAAAGACAATTATATTTTTGACCCTGGGTGGACTCGAACCGCAATCTTTTAAATTAAATAGAAAATAATAATGATAAACATTTATCTAATAATTAAATACATAAAATTTGATTTAATAATTTAGTTGATAATCTTAATTAATTAATGTTTATGAATATCTTTATTTAATAATAGAGATTAATTTTAAAAATGATCAAATGATTTTAAATCGTATTTTATTTATCAAATAAATCTAGTTGTAAGAATTTTTGCTTGTTGTGATGATGAATTTAAAATTACTTTGACACAATTATTGCGTTCTTTAAAAAAAATAATTGTATGCGATATCACACTTTTCAATATAAATATATTAAAACAGTTTTACAAACGTTAATATGTGCATCACCAGCTTCTTTTAAACATCTTTAAAAGACGAAAATAATTTTATAAATTTAAAATCAGATGAGTGATTTAATGGAAGTTAAAGAATCTGTATTTTTTTCATTAATCTTAAAGGTTGATGAACTACTTTTGGCTATAAAAAACTTGGAAAGTACACCTTTATCTTTTTTAAAAGACAACGTTTAACAAATCTTGCTAGATGATGGACTAGATTGCAGAACAAATCTTAAAGGTCAGTGTTTTTTAAAACTCCTTTTTATTACCCACCACTTGCCTGAACATTACCAGACAGGATTGCATAATTAGTAATAACAAATTTTATCTTGTTTAAAAAAACTTTTGAATCGAATCAGTATTTTAATCATTTAGTTACCGAGGCTTTTATGCTTATAATGAAGCGTCCGTCTCGTAAACAGGAGATCCTGGGTTCAATTCCCAGAAACGCCTAATATTATTTTACTATAATGAAGTTGGTAGTTATTTTAAAAATAATTTTTTCTGATTACTTTAAAATAATACGTTAAATTTTAAACTCCACGAAGATTTGTAAACCTAACCTGACGTTTATGTTAAATTAGGCTTTTGTTTATCTTTCGACTGTAATTAATAGCTTATGCAAATTCTAACTCGCGAATGTAAAATAAGTCTACTAAATTTTAATAGTTTTTTGTACTTTTTTCTTGATATTCTGTGCAATGTTTTTGCACAAGTAGCAAATTTAATAATTTTGATTGTTCTTAAAGATTGATTGTGTACAAGAATATGAGATTCCGACTATTTAAAAAAATTTAACACTAAATTTACTTTGAAGTCCAAATCCATGTTGTTTGGACAGACTTAGCATTTTTAAAGTTTTGATTAAGAAAACATTATTTATCAAATTGGACATTGCGGGTGGGTGGCGCAATGGATAACGCGTCTGCCTACGGGGCAGAAGATTCCAGGATCGAGTCCTGGCGCGCTCTTATTTTATTTAGCAAAATTGTTCCTACTTTAAGTACGTGAAATACTTATTTATGCTTAAGACATATTTATTTGTTCACTTTTCATCACACACAGAGTTACGGTTGCTTATTGAATCACACGATGCAATTGATAAAGTCGGTTTCATTCCACAATGGCATTGTGACGTTATATAAAAGGGCAAAAAATTTGTACCTTTTTGCATAGGAAAGGGTGACCCTTGCCTAATTTTTTTAAAATCATTTTAAAATTAATAAAACAAAAATAAACAATTAGATTAGGTTAAAGTAGTGATTGGGCTTCGTGAATAATAAAAAAAGTGGCAATAAAGAGTAGGAAATGTATGTAATAAAAAAATTACATATAATTTTTTTATACACTATTTGAAGCGATTTTATTGCATACTGTACAAAATCGTAAAACATTCTCGTTGGGTTAATAAGTTTGCTTTGTTCTTTAAAAACCCGATTAATAACGATAAAATTGCATCGCAGCGAAACAAAGTCACGTGTATTATAAGACGTCTTATATTTCTAGTTGTTGTTAAATTGTAAAAAAACTTGTAGTTTTTAAACATCAAATTTAATTTTCATACACAAAAGGTAAGTATTCTTTTTCTAAAATTATTTTTAACTAGGAATATTCTCGGATAGACCATAAGCCAATTTTCCAATTCGGTAAAGGATTGGTTTTGTGATAACAAACAAGGAGATGCCTAGAATAAACATCCTTATATTGCATAGTCTGAATAGGGGTTGCGTTGATCGGTTTTGCTACGCTTTGCAATAAAACTTGCAAATGCTTACTAGCAAGATTTATCACCGTCAACATTGTCATCATACCAAGGAGCACAGTTTCAGTCGATACTTTTTAGGATTAAAATTTCTTGACCTCACTCCCTACAAGAGTCTTTCACAGCGTTTATTTGTTCAGGCAAATGCTCAAAATACCAAAAACAATTTACTTAAAGTGGTAAAGGTTCATGATTTTTACTTTGGGTATATTGTCAATTATGCTTAAATACTTGCTTGATTAATAAAAAATAAGATAAATATTTTGCTTTTAAATTTAGTTTGATTATATTATACGACATCGATGCGTGTTTGTTTGCTGAAATTTAGTCTATTTATTATAAAGGTTATATTTTAATTTACTGTGTAAATTTTTTTTTATAAAAAAAAGGTTTAAACGATTTTGAACCAAATGTCATTTTTTTAAATAAATCAAGTTAAAATGAAACTACTGAATGTGGGGTTCGAACCCACGCGGACATTTGTCCATTGGAACTTAAGTCCAACGCCTTAACCACTCGGCCAACCCAGTAAGTGTGAAAGGCTTGTTAAGATACTAATAAACATAAATCTAAAGTAAGCCACCAATTGTAATTGACAGCCTTATGCCTTATTATCTTTCGAAAACTTTGATTTTAAGTCAATTTTTTTTGGTTGGTTTAAACAAGGTGTTTGCGTAGCGAACTTTGTGCGTACTTTGCGCCCTACTATTTCCTCGGGGATTCTAAACTTTTTGGGGGGCTCATTTTAAAGTGGGAAATGTCATTTTGTATTGCTTTTAACGCGCATTTTATTTAAATAACACGATTAGATATATAAAACTGTTCGTATATTGCAAAACCTTTAATTTAGTAACCATAATTATTTTTGTAATTGCGACAAAAATTATTTTAAATCACTTTATTAACAAAAGTAAATTAATGTAAAAGTTGCAACAAATATTTGCAGCTGGCCATTTACCCACAACCAGAAATTCGAATTTTTATCACTTTTGCTTATTTATTAAACATATATGAAGTTTTACAGATGTGATCCTACAACTTGAGTTGTAACAAAGAATATCTATCGGCTTAGGAACAATATGCCCTTTTTCTTTTAACTTTATTAATTATTAGTCTACAAATAAGATTCGTTTGATTAAAATTCGATAAAAAATGTTAAAATTTAAAATTTGTTTGTTTAAAATTTGACAATTTGTTCAGCAAAATTTTATAAAATTCTGTTTTTAAAAATTATGCAAATAGCATATATACCTTATTCAAATAGGAACAAAGTTAGTTGTTGGTTGTTAGAAACGGTCAAAAGAATAACAGCAATTATAACTGTTAAGAAACTGCATATCTACACATATTACTGTAAATACCTAGCTTATTGGTACCAAAATCTACACTTAACCAATAAAAATAATTAAAACACAAAAACCATAAAAAAATTACAATGCCATGGGACAAGCATTTAAATAATTGAATAAAATTACGCTAGCTGTTTTAAGAAGGAAAAGCAAGAGTTGTCGTGACCGATTGATTAAGGCTATCAAAAAGGAACCTATTCAGCTCTGCAGGCACAAGTTCAAATCCTGCCGAAAACGCATTTTTTTTGCATTTTTTAATTACAAATTTAATTAAATAAATACAATTTTAAATACAAAATTAATTAAAGTTACCTTGAAAAGTAAACAAAACAGTTGTCGTGGCCGAGTGGTTAAGGCAATAGACTTATAATGTTTTAGGCGCTGTCCGCACATATTCGAATCCTGCCGACAACGAGTTTTTTTAATTTTTTAACTAAAATCACGCTAGCTGTCTTAAAGGAAACAAAGAGTTTTTCCACATAAAAATAAGTAACGTTGTTCGGTGGATATCGTTGGACAGTACCTTTATAAAAAAACGTTTACTGGTCGTGCGGTAAATGATTAGGCGCTAATGGGGATCGATCCAAGGACCTCCTTTTTACTAGGCAGGCGCTTTAACACTATGTTATAATGCCTTTAAAGAAAGTCAGTTATGTCGTTACAAACAAATGTATTTAAAATAAAGTATTTTAATATTTAAATTCTTGTTGAAAACTCCCAAATTGAACGATCTATGCATCATAACGTTAAAACGCACGTCGAAAATAAAAAAACTATTTCTACACCGGAAATCGAAGCCGGGCCGTCTAGGTGAAAACCAGAAATCCCAAGCTTGACAAGCATAAACTTTACCACCGATGTTTGATATTGTTTCCAAGATAAGTTATGTTAAGAATGGAGTGTAGTAAATTTATTATTTAATAACTGCCTTTAGTTGTCGGTTGTTTACAAGAATATAAAATTCTGTCTAATTTTCTTCAAAATTAAACGCTAAATTAAGTAATGTCTAAATCCATGTTTATTGAGTGGCTTCTGTTCAGTAGAACGAAATTGCCCTTCGTCTTTAAAACAAACATTTGCCTTTAATAAAAAGCTAAAATGAATCGTTAAAATAATGGTTTAATTTCAGAAAAACAAAGTTAGAGGTTCCATGTGAAAAGAGTTTCAAACAAATTTGCAAAGTAAAAATTTTTAAATATAAAGAAAACTATTTTTATCTCTGGGTTGGCCTTTCGGTTAATAGCCAAATGCGCCAACCGATGTAACACAACAACAACTGATTCGCGACACTTTTATTAAATTTGCAAAACATCATTATGCTAATAAAAATGAAGCAAGATCAAAATTATAATAATAGAAATGTTTAACAAAATAAATTTGGCCCTTGGTGGACTTAAACCTTCAAACTTTCTCCTAACAGCTGAACGCCCTAACCGATTGCGCGACAGAGACGATTATTTCGCCCACTTTGTTTAAATTTGCAAAGCAAAATTAATATAATGAAAATGTAATAATATATTTCGTTCATGAATGGGCCCAAACCTTCAACCTTTCGGTTAAGAGCAAAACGCGCCAATCTATTGCGCCACACATACGACTAATTCGCGACATTTCTACTAAATTTGCAAAGCAAAATTATAATGATAATAAAAATGGAAAAAAAATAGTTTCGTCCTTAGGCGGGCTCGAACCTCAAATCTTTCGGTTAAAGAGCTAACGCGCCAATGATTGTGACACAGAAACGACCGATTTGCGACATTTTTATCAAATTTGCAAAGCAAAATTGTAAAAATAAGACGATTATATATTTGACCCTGGGTGGACTCGAACCGCAATCTTTTAAATTAAATAGAAACTAATAATGATAAACATTTATCTAATAATTAAATACATAAAATTTGATTTAATAATTTAGTTGATAATCTTAATTAATTAATGTTCATGATTGTCTTTATTTATTAATAGAGATTAATTTTAAAAATGATTAAATTATTTTAAATCGTATTTTATTTATTAAATAAATCTAGTTGTAAGTATTTTTGCTTGTTGTGATGATGAATTTAAAATTACTTTGACACAAGTATTGCATTGTTTAAAAAAAAATAATTGTATGGGATATCACCCTTTTCAATATAAATATATCAAAACAGTTTTACAAACGTTAACATGTGCATCACCAGCTTTTTTTAAACACCTTTAAAAAACGGAAATAATTTTATAAATTCAAAATCAGATGATTGATTTAATGGAAGTTAATAGTTAATAGCCGAATGCGCCAACCATTGCAACCCAACTGATTCGCGACATTTTTATGAAATTTGCAAAACATTATTATGGTAATAAAAATGAAGCAAACAAAAAATTCGTCCCTGGGTGGGCTTGAACCACCAACCTTTCGGTTAACAGCCGAACGCGCTAACCGATTGCGCCACAGAGACGACATCCATTGCTACACTTGGATTGAATCTGTAGATTAAAATTATAATAATAAAAATGTAACAAAATATATTTGACGTTGGGTGGACTCGAACAACCAACCTTTCGGTTAACAGACGAACTCGCTAACTGCTTGCGCCATAGAGACGACATTTTTTGTCACACTTGGTCTAAATATGGAGATCAAAATTATAATAATAAAAATGTAACAAAATAAGTTTGACCCTGGGTGGACTTAAACCTTCAAACTTTCTTCTAACAGCTGAACGCCCGAACCGATTGCGCGACAGAGACGTTTACTTCGCTTTTCAATTTTTTGAATTTGCAAAGCAAAATTAATATAATAAAAATGTAATAATATATTTCGTTCATGAATGGGCCCGAACCTTCAACCTTTCGGTTAAGAGCAAAACGCGCCAATCTATTGCGACACAAATACGACTAATTCGCGACACTTCTATTAAATTTGCAAAGCGAAATTATATTAATAAAAATGAGAAAAAACTAGTTTCATTCTTGGGGGGGTCGAACCTCCAACTTTTCGGTTAAAGAGCTAAACGCGCCAATGATTGCGACACAGAAACGACTGATTTGCGACATTTCTATCAAATTTGCAAAGCAAAATTGTAAAAAAAGACAATTATATTTTTGACCCTGGGTGGACTCGAACCGCAATCTTTTAAATTAAATAGAAAATAATAATGATAAACATTTATCTAATAATTAAATACATAAAATTTGATTTAATAATTTAGTTGATAATCTTAATTAATTAATGTTTATGAATATCTTTATTTAATAATAGAGATTAATTTTAAAAATGATCAAATGATTTTAAATCGTATTTTATTTATCAAATAAATCTAGTTGTAAGAATTTTTGCTTGTTGTGATGATGAATTTAAAATTACTTTGACACAATTATTGCGTTCTTTAAAAAAAATAATTGTATGCGATATCACCCTTTTCAATATAAATATATCAAAACAGTTTTACATACGTTAATATGTGCATCACCAGCTTTTTTTAAACATCTTTAAAAGACGAAAATAATTTTATAAATTCAAAATCAGATGATTGATTTAATGGAAGTTAATAGTTAATAGCCGAATGCGCCAACCATTGCAACCCAACTGATTCGCGACATTTTTATGAAATTTGCAAAACATTATTATGGTAATAAAAATGAAGCAAACAAAAAATTCGTCCCTGGGTGGGCTTGAACCACCCACCTTTCGGTTAACAGCCGAACGCGCTAACCGATTGCGCCACAGAGACGACATCCATTGCTACACTTGGATTGAATCTGAAGATTAAAATTATAATAATAAAAATGTAACAAAATATATTTGACGTTGGGTGGACTCGAACAACCAACCTTTCGGTTAACAGACGAACTCGCTAACTGATTGCGCCATAGAGACGACATTTTTTGACACACTTGGTCTAAATATGGAGATCAAAATTATAATAATAAAAATGTAACAAAATAAATTTGACCCTGGGTGGACTTAAACCTTCAACCTTTCGGTTAAGAGCAAAACGCGCCAATCTATTGCGCCACACATACGACTAATTCGCGACATTTCTACTAAATTTGCAAAGCAAAATTATAATGATAATAAAAATGGAAAAAAAATAGTTTCGTCCTTAGGCGGGCTCGAACCTCAAATCTTTCGGTTAAAGAGCTAACGCGCCAATGATTGTGACACAGAAACGACCGATTTGCGACATTTTTATCAAATTTGCAAAGCAAAATTGTAAAAATAAGACGATTATATATTTGACCCTGGGTGGACTCGAACCGCAATCTTTTAAATTAAATAGAAACTAATAATGATAAACATTTATCTAATAATTAAATACATAAAATTTGATTTAATAATTTAGTTGATAATCTTAATTAATTAATGTTCATGATTGTCTTTATTTATTAATAGAGATTAATTTTAAAAATGATTAAATTATTTTAAATCGTATTTTATTTATTAAATAAATCTAGTTGTAAGTATTTTTGCTTGTTGTGATGATGAATTTAAAATTACTTTGACACAAGTATTGCATTGTTTAAAAAAAAATAATTGTATGGGATATCACCCTTTTCAATATAAATATATCAAAACAGTTTTACAAACGTTAACATGTGCATCACCAGCTTTTTTTAAACACCTTTAAAAAACGGAAATAATTTTATAAATTCAAAATCAGATGATTGATTTAATGGAAGTTAATAGTTAATAGCCGAATGCGCCAACCATTGCAACCCAACTGATTCGCGACATTTTTATGAAATTTGCAAAACATTATTATGGTAATAAAAATGAAGCAAACAAAAAATTCGTCCCTGGGTGGGCTTGAACCACCAACCTTTCGGTTAACAGCCGAACGCGCTAACCGATTGCGCCACAGAGACGACATCCATTGCTACACTTGGATTGAATCTGTAGATTAAAATTATAATAATAAAAATGTAACAAAATATATTTGACGTTGGGTGGACTCGAACAACCAACCTTTCGGTTAACAGACGAACTCGCTAACTGCTTGCGCCATAGAGACGACATTTTTTGTCACACTTGGTCTAAATATGGAGATCAAAATTATAATAATAAAAATGTAACAAAATAAGTTTGACCCTGGGTGGACTTAAACCTTCAAACTTTCTTCTAACAGCTGAACGCCCGAACCGATTGCGCGACAGAGACGTTTACTTCGCTTTTCAATTTTTTGAATTTGCAAAGCAAAATTAATATAATAAAAATGTAATAATATATTTCGTTCATGAATGGGCCCGAACCTTCAACCTTTCGGTTAAGAGCAAAACGCGCCAATCTATTGCGACACAAATACGACTAATTCGCGACACTTCTATTAAATTTGCAAAGCGAAATTATATTAATAAAAATGAGAAAAAACTAGTTTCATTCTTGGGGGGGTCGAACCTCCAACTTTTCGGTTAAAGAGCTAAACGCGCCAATGATTGCGACACAGAAACGACTGATTTGCGACATTTCTATCAAATTTGCAAAGCAAAATTGTAAAAAAAGACAATTATATTTTTGACCCTGGGTGGACTCGAACCGCAATCTTTTAAATTAAATAGAAAATAATAATGATAAACATTTATCTAATAATTAAATACATAAAATTTGATTTAATAATTTAGTTGATAATCTTAATTAATTAATGTTTATGAATATCTTTATTTAATAATAGAGATTAATTTTAAAAATGATCAAATGATTTTAAATCGTATTTTATTTATCAAATAAATCTAGTTGTAAGAATTTTTGCTTGTTGTGATGATGAATTTAAAATTACTTTGACACAATTATTGCGTTCTTTAAAAAAAATAATTGTATGCGATATCACCCTTTTCAATATAAATATATCAAAACAGTTTTACATACGTTAATATGTGCATCACCAGCTTTTTTTAAACATCTTTAAAAGACGAAAATAATTTTATAAATTCAAAATCAGATGATTGATTTAATGGAAGTTAATAGTTAATAGCCGAATGCGCCAACCATTGCAACCCAACTGATTCGCGACATTTTTATGAAATTTGCAAAACATTATTATGGTAATAAAAATGAAGCAAACAAAAAATTCGTCCCTGGGTGGGCTTGAACCACCCACCTTTCGGTTAACAGCCGAACGCGCTAACCGATTGCGCCACAGAGACGACATCCATTGCTACACTTGGATTGAATCTGAAGATTAAAATTATAATAATAAAAATGTAACAAAATATATTTGACGTTGGGTGGACTCGAACAACCAACCTTTCGGTTAACAGACGAACTCGCTAACTGATTGCGCCATAGAGACGACATTTTTTGACACACTTGGTCTAAATATGGAGATCAAAATTATAATAATAAAAATGTAACAAAATAAATTTGACCCTGGGTGGACTTAAACCTTCAACCTTTCGGTTAAGAGCAAAACGCGCCAATCTATTGCGCCACACATACGACTAATTCGCGACATTTCTACTAAATTTGCAAAGCAAAATTATAATGATAATAAAAATGGAAAAAAAATAGTTTCGTCCTTAGGCGGGCTCGAACCTCAAATCTTTCGGTTAAAGAGCTAACGCGCCAATGATTGTGACACAGAAACGACCGATTTGCGACATTTTTATCAAATTTGCAAAGCAAAATTGTAAAAATAAGACGATTATATATTTGACCCTGGGTGGACTCGAACCGCAATCTTTTAAATTAAATAGAAACTAATAATGATAAACATTTATCTAATAATTAAATACATAAAATTTGATTTAATAATTTAGTTGATAATCTTAATTAATTAATGTTCATGATTGTCTTTATTTATTAATAGAGATTAATTTTAAAAATGATTAAATTATTTTAAATCGTATTTTATTTATTAAATAAATCTAGTTGTAAGTATTTTTGCTTGTTGTGATGATGAATTTAAAATTACTTTGACACAAGTATTGCATTGTTTAAAAAAAAATAATTGTATGGGATATCACCCTTTTCAATATAAATATATCAAAACAGTTTTACAAACGTTAACATGTGCATCACCAGCTTTTTTTAAACACCTTTAAAAAACGGAAATAATTTTATAAATTCAAAATCAGATGATTGATTTAATGGAAGTTAATAGTTAATAGCCGAATGCGCCAACCATTGCAACCCAACTGATTCGCGACATTTTTATGAAATTTGCAAAACATTATTATGGTAATAAAAATGAAGCAAACAAAAAATTCGTCCCTGGGTGGGCTTGAACCACCAACCTTTCGGTTAACAGCCGAACGCGCTAACCGATTGCGCCACAGAGACGACATCCATTGCTACACTTGGATTGAATCTGTAGATTAAAATTATAATAATAAAAATGTAACAAAATATATTTGACGTTGGGTGGACTCGAACAACCAACCTTTCGATTAACAGACGAACTCGCTAACTGCTTGCGCCATAGAGACGACATTTTTTGTCACACTTGGTCTAAATATGGAGATCAAAATTATAATAATAAAAATGTAACAAAATAAGTTTGACCCTGGGTGGACTTAAACCTTCAAACTTTCTTCTAACAGCTGAACGCCCGAACCGATTGCGCGACAGAGACGTTTACTTCGCTTTTCAATTTTTTGAATTTGCAAAGCAAAATTAATATAATAAAAATGTAATAATATATTTCGTTCATGAATGGGCCCGAACCTTCAACCTTTCGGTTAAGAGCAAAACGCGCCAATCTATTGCGACACAAATACGACTAATTCGCGACACTTCTATTAAATTTGCAAAGCGAAATTATATTAATAAAAATGAGAAAAAACTAGTTTCATTCTTGGGGGGGTCGAACCTCCAACTTTTCGGTTAAAGAGCTAAACGCGCCAATGATTGCGACACAGAAACGACTGATTTGCGACATTTCTATCAAATTTGCAAAGCAAAATTGTAAAAAAAGACAATTATATTTTTGACCCTGGGTGGACTCGAACCGCAATCTTTTAAATTAAATAGAAAATAATAATGATAAACATTTATCTAATAATTAAATACATAAAATTTGATTTAATAATTTAGTTGATAATCTTAATTAATTAATGTTTATGAATATCTTTATTTAATAATAGAGATTAATTTTAAAAATGATCAAATGATTTTAAATCGTATTTTATTTATCAAATAAATCTAGTTGTAAGAATTTTTGCTTGTTGTGATGATGAATTTAAAATTACTTTGACACAATTATTGCGTTCTTTAAAAAAAATAATTGTATGCGATATCACCCTTTTCAATATAAATATATCAAAACAGTTTTACATACGTTAATATGTGCATCACCAGCTTTTTTTAAACATCTTTAAAAGACGAAAATAATTTTATAAATTCAAAATCAGATGATTGATGTAATGGAAGTTAATAGTTAATAGCCGAATGCGCCAACCATTGCAACCCAACTGATTCGCGACATTTTTATGAAATTTGCAAAACATTATTATGGTAATAAAAATGAAGCAAACAAAAAATTCGTCCCTGGGTGGGCTTGAACCACCCACCTTTCGGTTAACAGCCGAACGCGCTAACCGATTGCGCCACAGAGACGACATCCATTGCTACACTTGGATTGAATCTGAAGATTAAAATTATAATAATAAAAATGTAACAAAATATATTTGACGTTGGGTGGACTCGAACAACCAACCTTTCGGTTAACAGACGAACTCGCTAACTGATTGCGCCATAGAGACGACATTTTTTGACACACTTGGTCTAAATATGGAGATCAAAATTATAATAATAAAAATGTAACAAAATAAATTTGACCCTGGGTGGACTTAAACCTTCAAACTTTCTTCTAACAGCTGAACGCCCGAACCGATTGCGCGACAGAGACGTTTATTTCGCTTTTCAATTTTTTGAATTTGCAAAGCAAAATTAATATAATAAAAATGTAATAATAAATTTCGTTCATGAATGGGCCCGAACCTTCAACCTTTCGGTTAAGAGCAAAACGCGCCAATCTATTGCGACACAAATACGACTAATTCGCGACACTTCTATTAAATTTGCAAAGCGAAATTATATTAATAAAAATGAGAAAAAACTAGTTTCATTTTTGGGGGGGTCGAACCTCCAACTTTTCGGTTAAAGAACTAAACGCGCCAATGATTGCGACACAGAAACGACTGATTTGCGACATTTCTATCAAATTTGCAAAGCAAAATTGTAAAAAAAGACAATTATATTTTTGACCCTGGGTGGACTCGAACCGCAATCTTTTAAATTAAATAGAAAATAATAATGATAAACATTTATCTAATAATTAAATACATAAAATTTGATTTAATAATTTAGTTGATAATCTTAATTAATTAATGTTTATGAATATCTTTATTTAATAATAGAGATTAATTTTAAAAATAATCAAATGATTTTAAATCGTATTTTATTTATCAAATAAATCTAGTTGTAAGAATTTTTGCTTGTTGTGATGATGAATATAAAATTACTTTGACACAATTATTGCGTTCTTTAAAAAAAATAATTGTATGCGATATCACCCTTTTCAATATAAATATATTAAAACAGTTTTACAAACGTTAATATGTGCATCACCAGCTTCTTTTAAACATCTTTAAAAGACGAAAATAATTTTATAAATTTAAAATCAGATGAGTGATTTAATGGAAGTTAAAGAATCTGTATTTTTTTCATTAATCTTAAAGGTTGATGAACTACTTTTGGCTATAAAAAACTTGGAAAGTACACCTTTATCTTTTTTAAAAGACAACGTTTAACAAATCTTGCTAGATGATGGACTAGATTGCAGAACAAATCTTAAAGGTCAGTGTTTTTTAAAACTCCTTTTTATTACCCACCACTTGCCTGAACATTACCAGACAGGATTGCATAATTAGTAATAACAAATTTTATCTTGTTTAAAAAAACTTTTGAATCGAATCAGTATTTTAATCATTTAGTTACCGAGGCTTTTATGCTTATAATGAAGCGTCCGTCTCGTAAACAGGAGATCCTGGGTTCAATTCCCAGAAACGCCTAATATTATTTTACTATAATGAAGTTGGTAGTTATTTTAAAAATAATTTTTTCTGATTACTTTAAAATAATACGTTAAATTTTAAACTCCACGAAGATTTGTAAACCTAACCTGACGTTTATGTTAAATTAGGCTTTTGTTTATCTTTCGACTGTAATTAATAGCTTATGCAAATTCTAACTCGCGAATGTAAAATAAGTCTACTAAATTTTAATAGTTTTTTGTACTTTTTTCTTGATATTCTGTGCAATGTTTTTGCACAAGTAGCAAATTTAATAATTTTGATTGTTCTTAAAGATTGGTTGTGTACAAGAATATGAGATTCCGACTATTTAAAAAAATTTAACACTAAATTTACTTTGAAGTCCAAATCCATGTTGTTTGGACAGACTTAGCATTTTTAAAGTTTTGATTAAGAAAACATTATTTATCAAATTGGACATTGCGGGTGGGTGGCGCAATAGATAACGCGTCTGCCTACGGGGCAGAAGATTCCAGGATCGAGTCCTGGCGCGCTCGTATTTTATTTAGCAAAATTGTTCCTACTTTAAGTACGTGAAATACTTATTTATGCTTAAGACATATTTATTTGTTCACTTTTCATCACACACAGAGTTACGGTTGCTAATTGAATCACACGATGCAATTGATAAAGTCGGTTTCATTCCACAATGACATTGTGACGTTATATAAAAGGGCAAAAAATTTGTACCTTTTTGCATAGGAAAGGGTGACCCTTGCCTAATTTTTTTAAAATCATTTTAAAATTAATAAAACAAAAATAAACAATTAGATTAGGTTAAAGTAGTGATTGGGCTTCGTGAATAATAAAAAAAGTGGCAATAAAGAGTAGGAAATGTATGTAATAAAAAAATTACATATAATTTTTTTATATACTATTTGAAGCGATTTTATTGCATACTGTACAAAATCGTAAAACATTCTCGTTGGGTTAATAAGTTTGCTTTGTTCTTTAAAAACCCGATTAATAACGATAAAATTGCATCGCAGCGAACCAAAGTCACGTGTATTATAAGACGTCTAATATTTCTAGTTGTTGTTAAATTCTTTTTCTAAAATTATTTTTAACTAGGAATATTCTCGGATAGACCATAAGCCAATTTTCCAATTCGGTAAAGGATTGGTTTTGTGATAACAAACAAGGAGATGCCTAGAATAAACATCCTTATATTGCATAGTCTGAATAGGGGTTGCGTTGATCGGTTTTGCTACGCTTTGCAATAAAACTTGCAAATGCTTACTAGCAAGATTTATCACCGTCAACATTGTCATCATACCAAGGAGCACAGTTTCAGTCGATACTTTTTAGGATTAAAATTTTCTTGACCTCACTCCCTACAAGAGTCTTTCACAGCGTTTATTTGTTCATGCAAATGCTCAAAATACCAAAAACAATTTACTTAAAGTGGTAAAGGTTCATGATTTTTACTTTGGGTATAAAATTAGGTATTTTATTGTCAATTATGCTTAAATACTTGCTTGATTAATAAAAAATAAGATAAATATTTTGCTTTTAAATTAAGTTTGATTATATTACACGACATCGATGCGTGTTTGTTTGCTGAAATTTAGTCTATTTATTATAAAGGTTATATTTTAATTTACTGTGTAAATTTTTTTTTATAAAAAAAAGGTTTAAACGATTTTGAACCAAATGTCATTTTTTTAAATAAATCAAGTTAAAATGAAACTACTGGGTGTGGGGTTCGAACCCACGCGGACATTTGTCCATTGGAACTTAAGTCCAACGCCTTAACCACTCGGCCAACCCAGTAAGTGTGAAAGGCTTGTTAAGATACTAATAAACATAAATCTAAAGTAAGCCACCAATTGTAATTGACAGCCTTATGCCTTATTATCTTTCGAAAACTTTGATTTTAAGTCAATTTTTTTTGGTTGGTTTAAACAAGGTGTTTGCGTAGCGAACTTTGTGCGTACTTTGCGCCCTACTATTTCCTCGGGGATTTTAAACTTTTTGGGGGGTTCATTTTAAAGTGGGAAATGTCATTTTGTATTGCTTTTAACGCGCATTTTATTTAAATAACACGATTAGATATATAAAACTGTTATTATATTGCAAAACCTTTAATTTAGTAACCATAATTATTTTTGTAATTGCGACAAAAATTATTTTAAATCACTTTATTAACAAAAGTAAATTAATGTAAAAGTTGCAACAAATATTTGCAGCTGGCCATTTACCCACAACCAGAAATTCGAATTTTTATCACTTTTGCTTATTTATTAAACATATATGAAGTTTTACAGATGTGATCCTACAACTTGAGTTGTAACAAAGAATATCTATCGGCTTAGGAACAATATGCCCTTTTTCTTTTAACTTTATTAATTGTTAGTCTACAAATAAGATTCGTTTGATTAAAATTCGATAAAAAATGTTAAAATTTAAAATTTGTTTGTTTAAAATTTGACAATTTGTTCAGCAAAATTTTATAAAATTCTGTTTTTAAAAATTATGCAAATAGCTTATTCAAATAGGAACAAAGTTAGTTGTTGGTTGTTAGAAACGGTCAAAAGAATAACAGCAATTATAACTGTTAAGAAACTGCATATCTACACATGTTACTGTAAATACCTAGCTTATTGGTACCAAAATCTACACTTAACCAATAAAAATAATTAAAACACAAAAACCATAAAAAAATTACAATGCCATGGGACAAGCATTTAAATAATTGAATAAAATCACGCTAGCTGTTTTAAGAAGGAAAAGCAAGAGTTGTCGTGACCGATTGATTAAGGCTATCAAAAAGGAACCTATTCAGCTCTGCAGGCACAAGTTCAAATCCTGCCGAAAACGCATTTTTTTTGCATTTTTTAATTACAAATTTAATTAAATAAATACAATTTTAAATACAAAATTAATTAAAGTTACCTTGAAAAGTAAACAAAACAGTTGTCGTGGCCGAGTGGTTAAGGCAATAGACTTATAATGTTTTAGGCGCTGTCCGCACATATTCGAATCCTGCCGACAACGAGTTTTTTTAATTTTTTAACTAAAATCACGCTAGCTGTCTTAAAGGAAACAAAGAGTTTTTCCACATAAAAATAAGTAACGTTGTTCGGTGGATATCGTTGGACAGTACCTTTATAAAAAAACTTTTACTGGTCGTGCGGTAAATGATTAGGCGCTAATGGGGATCGATCCAAGGACCTCTTTTTTACTAGGCAGGCGCTTTAACACTATGTTATAATGCCTTTAAAGAAAGTCAGTTATGTCGTTACAAACAAATGTATTTAAAATAAAGTATTTCAATATTTAAATTCTTGTTGAAAACTCCCAAATTGAACGATCTATGCATCATAACGTTAAAACGCACGTCGAAAATAAAAAAACTATTTCTACACCGGAAATCGAAGCCGGGCCGTCTAGGTGAAAACCAGAAATCCCAAGCTTGACAAGCATAAACTTTACCACCGATGTTTGATATTGTCTCCAAGATAAGTTATGTTAAGAATGGAGTGTAGTAAATTTATTATTTAATAACTGCCTTTAGTTGTCGGTTGTTTACAAGAATATAAAATTATGTCTAATTTCTTTCAAAATTAAACGCTAAATTAAGTAATGGGTAAATCCATGTTTATTGAGTGGCTTCTGTTCAGTAGAACGAAATTGCCCTTCGTATTTAAAACAAACATTTGCCTTTAATAAAAAGCTAAAATGAATCGTTAAAATAATGGTTTAATTCCAGAAAAACAAAGTTAGAAGTTCCATGTGAAAAGAGTTTCAAACAAATTTGCAAAGGAAAAATTTTAAATATAAAGAAAACTATTTTTATCTCTGGGTTGATCTTTCGGTTAATAGCCAAATGCGCCAACCATTGCAACACAACAACAACTGATTCGCGACATTTTTATTAAATTTGCAAAACATTATTATAGTAATAAAAATGAAGCAAGATCAAAATTATAATAATAGAAATGTTTAACAAAATAAATTTGACCCTTGGTGGACTTAAACCTTCAAACTTTCTCCTAAGAGCTGAACGCCCTAACCGATTGCGCGACAGAGACGATTATTTTGCCCACTTTGTTTAAATTTGCAAAGCAAAATTAATATAATAAAAATGTAATAATATATTGTGTTCATGAATGGGCTCAAACCTTCAACCTTTCGGTTAAGAGCAAAACGCGCCAATCTATTGCGACACAAATATGACTAATTCGCGACACTTCTATTAAATTTGCAAAGCAAAATTGTAAAAAAAGACGATTATATATTTGACCCTAGGTGGACTCGAACCGCAATCTTTTAAATCAAATAGAAAATAATAATGATAAACATTTATCTAATAATTAAATACATAAAATTTGATTTAATAATTTAGTTGATAATCTTAATTAATTTATGTTTATGATTATCTTTATTTATTAATAGAGATTAATTTTAAAAATGATCAAATGATTTTAAATCGTATTTTATTTATCAAATAAATCTAGTTGTAAGTATTTTTGCTTGTTGTGATGATGAATTTAAAATTACTTTGACACAATTATTGCGTTCTTTAAAAAAATAATAATTGTATGGGATATCCCCCATACAATAATTTTATAGATATTAATTAATTAAAATCGCGCTAGCTGCTCGAAGAAGAAAACTTAGTATAGACTTGATTTCTTTTAGGCTCTGCCCGCGAAGGTTCGAGTCCAGCCGATAACGCATTTTTATTTCAGTTTTATTACAAAATTAATTTGAATCAAGCTAGCTGCTCCGAGAATCCAACATAACAGTTGTCGTGGCCGAGTGGTTAAGGCGATAGACTTGAAATCTAATGGGCTCTGCCCGCACTGGTTCGATTCCTGCCGACAACGCATTATTTTATTTTAGTTTAAATACAAATTTAATTAACTAATTAAAATCACGAGAGGTGCTCCGAGAATGGAACATTAGAGTTGCCGTGGCCGAGGCTATAGGTTTGAGTTCTTTGAGGCTCTGCCCGCGCAGTTTCGACTCATGCCAACGCTTTATTTTATGTTTTAATAAAACTTTAAATAATTTGATTAAATCACGCTGGCTGCTCCGAAAATCCAAAATACGAGTTGGCGTGGCCGAGTCGTTAAGACAATCCACTTGATATCATTTGTGCTTTGCCCGCGAAGATTCGAATCCTGTCGACAACGGATTTTTTTAATTTTTTTTACTAATTTTTTAACTAAAATCACGCTAGCTGTTTTAAAGGGAACAAAGAGTTTTTCCACATAAAAATAAGTAACATTGTTCGGTGAATATCGTTGGACGGTACCTTCATAAAAAAAACTTTTACTGGTCGTTCGGTAAATAATTAGGCGCTAATGGGATCGATCCCAGGATCTCCTTTTTACTAGACAGGCGCTTTAACACTATGCCATAAAGCCTTTAAAGAAAGTCAGTTATGTCGTTACAAACAAATGTATTTAAAATAAAGTATTTTAATATTTAAATTCTTGTTGAAAACTCCCAAATTGAACGATCTATGCATCGTAACGTTAAAACGCACGTCGAAAATAAAAAAACTATTTCTACACCGGAAATCAAAGCCGAACCGTCTGGGTGAAAACCAAAAATCCCAAGCTTGACAAGCATAAACTTTACCACCGATGTTTGATATTGTCTCCAAGATAAGTTTTGTTAAGAATGGAGTGTAGTAAATTTATTAATTAATAACTGCCTTTAGTTGTCGGTTGTTTACAAGAATATAAAATTATGTCTAATTTCTTTCAAAATTAAACGCTAAATTAAGTAATGGGTAAATCCATGTTTATTGAGTGGCTTCTGTTCAGTAGAACGAAATTGCCCTTCGTATTTAAAACAAACATTTGCCTTTAATAAAAAGCTAAAATGAATCGTTAAAATAATGGTTTAATTCCAGAAAAACAAAGTTAGAAGTTCCATGTGAAAAGAGTTTCAAACAAATTTGCAAAGGAAAAATTTTAAATATAAAGAAAACTATTTTTATCTCTGGGTTGATCTTTCGGTTAATAACCAAATGCGCCAACCATTGCAACACAACAACAACTGATTCGCGACATTTTTATTAAATTTGCAAAACATTATTATGGTAATAAAAATGAAGCAAGATCAAAATTATAATAATAGAAATGTTTAACAAAATAAATTTGACCCTTGGTGGACTTAAACCTTCAAACTTTCTCCTAACAGCTGAACGCCCTAACCGATTGCGCGACAGAGACGATTATTTCGCCCACTTTGTTTAAATTTGCAAAGCAAAATTAATATAATAAAAATGTAATAATATATTGTGTTCATGAATGGGCCCGAACCTTCAACCTTTCGGTTAAGAGCAAAACGCGCCAATCTATTGCGACACAAATATGACTAATTCGCGACACTTCTATTAAATTTGCAAAGCAAAATTGTAAAAAAAGACGATTATATATTTGACCCTAGGTGGACTCGAACCGCAATCTTTTAAATCAAATAGAAAATAATAATAATGATAAACATTTATCCAATAATTAAATACATAAAATTTGATTTAATAATTTAGTTGATAATCTTAATTAATTTATGTTTATGATTATCTTTATTTATTAATACAGATTAATTTTAAAAATGATCAAATGATTTTAAATCGTATTTTATTTATCAAATAAATCTAGTTGTAAGTATTTTTGCTTGTTGTGATGATGAATTTAAAATTACTTTGACACAATTATTGCGTTCTTTAAAAAAATAATAATTGTATGGGATATCCCCTATACAATAATTGTATAGATATTAATTAATTAAAATCGCGCTAGCTGCTCGGAGAAGAAAACTTAGTATAGACTTGATTTCTTTTAGGCTCTGCCCGCGAAGGTTCGAGTCCAGCCGATAACGCATTTTTATTTCAGTTTTATTACAAAATTAATTTAAATCACGCTAGCTGCTCCGAGAATCCAACATAACAGTTGTCGTGGCCGAGTGGTTAAGGCGATAGACTTGAAATCTATTGGGCTCTGGCCGCACTGGTTCGAATCCTGCCGACAACGCATTATTTTATTTTATTTTAGTTTAAATACAAATTTAATTAACTAATTAAAATCACGCGAGGTGCTTCGAGAATGGAACATTAGAGTTGCCGTGACCGAGGCTATAGGTTTGAGTTCTTTGAGGCTCTGCCCGCGCAGTTTCGACTCATGCCAACGCTTTATTTTATGTTTTAATAAAACTTTAAATAATTTGATTAAATCACCCTGGCTGCTCCGAAAATCCAAAATACGAGTTGGCGTGGCCGAGTCGTTAAGACAATCGACTTGATATCATTTGTGCTTTGCCCGCGAAGATTCGAATCCTGTCGACAACGGATTTTTTTAATTTTTTTTACTAATTTTTTAACTAAAATCACGCTAGCTGTCTTAAAGGGAACAAAGAGTTTTTCCACATAAAAATAAGTAACATTGTTCGGTGAATATCGTTGGACGGTACCTTCATAAAAAAAAACTTTTACTGGTCGTTCGGTAAATAATTAGGCGCTAATGGGGATCGATCCCAGGATCTCCTTTTTACTAGACAGGCGCTTTAACACTATGCCATAATGCCTTTAAAGAAAGTCAGTTATGTCGTTACAAACAAATGTATTTAAAATAAAGTATTTTAATATTTAAATTCTTGTTGAAAACTCCCAAATTGAACGATCTATGCATCATAACGTTAAAACGCACGTCGAAAATAAAAAAACTATTTCTACACCGGAAATCGAAGCCGGACCGTCTGGTCGAACCTCCAACTTTTCGGTTAAAGAGCTAAACGCGCCAATGATTGCGACACAAAAACGACTGATTTGCGACATTTCTATTAAATTTGCAAAGCAAAATTGTAAAAAAAGACGATGATATGTTTGACCCTAGGTTGACTCGAACCGCAATCTTTTAAATTAAATAGAAAATAATAATGATAAACATTTATCTTATAATTAAATACATAAAATAATTTAGTTGATAATCTTAATTAATTTATGTTTATGATTATCTTTATTTGTTAATCGAGATTAATTTTAAAAATGATCAAATGATTTTAAATCGTATTTTATTTATCAAATAAATCTAGTTGTAAGTATTTTTGCTTGTTGTGATATTGAATTTAGAATTACTTTGATATAATTATTGCGTTCTTTAAAAAAACAATAAAACAATAATTGTATGGGATATCCTTTTTTTCAATATAAATATATTAAAACAGTTTTACAAACGTTAACATGTGCATCACCAGCTTGTTTTAAACATCTTTAAAAAACGAAAATAATTTTATAAATTCAAAATCAGATGATTGATTTAATAGAAAATAAAGAATCTGTATTTTTTCCATTAATCTTATAGGTTAATAAACGAATTTTCTCAGAAAAAATCTTAAAGGTTGATGAACGACTATTGGCTATAAAAAACTTGGAAAGTACACCTTTATGTTTTTTAAAAGACAACGTTTAACAAATCTTGCTAGATGGTGGACTAAATTGCAGAAAAAATCTAATAAGTGTTTTTTCAAAACTCCCTTATATTGCCCACCACTTGCCTGAACATTACCAGACAGGAGTGCATAATTCGTAATAACAAATTTTAACTTGTTTAAAAAAACTTTTGAATCGAATAAGTATTTTAATTATTTAGTCACCAAGGCGTTATAGCTTAGTGGTAAAGCGCCTGTCTCGTAAACAGGAGATCCTGGGCTCAATCCCCAGTAACGCCTTATTTTTATTTAATATAAAAAGATTGGTAGTTAATTTTAAAAACATATTTTTTGTAATTACTATAAAATATTAAGATAAATTTTAAATACCACGAAGATTTGTAAACCTATCATGACGTTTATGTTAAATAAGGCTTGATTATCTTCCGGCTGTAATCAACAGCTTATGCAAATTCTAACACGCAAATGTAAAAGAAGTCGACTCAATTTTAATAGTTTTTTGTACTTTTTGCTTGGTAGTCGGTGCATTGTTTTTGCACAAGTAGCAAATTTATTAATTTTTATTGTTTTTAATGATTGGTTGTGTACAGGAATATAAGATTCTAACTATTAAAAAAAATAAACACTAAATTTACTTTAAAGTTCAAATCCATGTTTGTTTGGTGGCGTCCGTTTAGTAAAACTAAATTTCCAGGTTTAATTTAAATATATGCACTTAATATAAAGCGTAAATGACTAGATAAAAATATGAATCAATACCAACAAAAAATGAGGTAAAGTTTTGATGCTAAAAGAGTTGTTCAATAAAAACCGCAAATTTAATAAACAAGTTATAGTTAAAAGCAATCGATATCCTTTTAAAATAGACAAACTTCCTTTAAGGTTGTTAGCAATTTTATATAAAATAAAATACAATTTCGTATAAAATCAAGATAAAATTTAAAATAAGTTTATGTGGATTTATTTAAATTAAGCTACATACAACTACATTGGCAACTGAACAAAATTTCTTATACTTTAAAAGATGACAAATTCACAGTAAAAAATTAAAATAAATCTTAATTTAATCGTGTATTTTAACAAGAAGCGAAACTTACACAAAAAATAAAATTACCACTTGACTTTAAAACTACTTGACGAACGTAACTTAAATATGAACGCATCGAAACATATTTATAAAAATAAATTATCGACCAAACAATGGTAACACTAAAAGAAGGAATGAGGAAATCGAGAAATTAACACCAAAACAAGGAAATATTGCAATACTAAAAGAAGGAATGGGGAAAGTGAGGAAAAGGAGAAAATTAAAGTTGCGCAAAACGCCGAAATTTTTTTTTTGTATTTTAAAAAAATAAATATAAGATAAAAAAACAAGAAAAAAACGAGAAACAACGAAAACAGGTAAATAAAAAAACAAGTTAAGGAATAAGGAAATCGAAGAATAGGGAAACTAAAGAAACCAAGGAATAAGAAAAATCGAGGAATAATAAAAATCGAGAAATCGAAGTATAAGGTAATGGGAAAACCAAGAAATAAGGAAAATAGAAAAACCGAGGTAGAAAGTAATAGGGAAACCGAGGAATAAGAAAAAAGAGAAACTGAGGTATAAGGTAATGTGGAAACCGAGGAATTAGGAAAATAGAGAAATCGAGGTATAAGGTAATGGGGAAAGCGAGGAATAAGGAAAATAGAGAAATCGAGGTATAAGGTAATGGGGAAACCGAGGAATAAGAAAAATAGAAAAACCGAGGAATAAAGAAAATAGAGAAACCGGGGAATAAGGTAATGGGAAAACCGAAGAATAAAGAAATAGAGAAACCGAGGAATAAGGTAATGGGGAAACCGAAGAATAAAAAAAATAGAGAAACCGAGGAATAAGGTAATGGGGAAACCGAAGAATAAAAAAAATAGAGGAACCAAGGAATAAAGTAATGGGGAAACCAAGGAATAAAGAAAATGGAGAAACCGAGGATTAAGGTAATGGGGAAACCGAGGAATAAGGTAATGGGGGAAACCGAAGAATAAAGAAAATAGAGAAACCAAGGAATAAAGTAATGGGGAAACCGAAGAATAAAGAAAATAGAGAAACCGAGGAATAAGGTAATGGAGAAACCAAGGAATAAAGAAAATAGAGAAACCGAGGAATAAAGTAATGGTGAAACCGAGGAATAAAGAAAATAGAGAAACCGAGGAATAAGGATAATAGAGGAACCGAGAAATAAGGTAATGGGGAAACCGAGGAATAAGAAAAATAGGGAAACCGATGAATGTGGAAAAAAGGAGATCGAGGAATTGGAAAACAGAAAAAACAAAAAATACGAAAATAGGGAAATCTAGAACTAAGAAAAACTAGAAAATTGAGAAATAAGAAAAATAGGGAGATTAAGGAGTTAATAGATAATCAAGAAATAAGGAAAATAAAAAAAATAAGAATAATAGGGAAATGTTAAAAAAAGAAAAAAAAACAGACTAAAAACGAGATACTTAGTATAAAGAAAAAAATTGGCATAAGGAAATGAAGAAACTGGTAATTTTTTTTTTTATTTAATCATAATTATTGTTGATATAACTATGTTTTATTGTTGCTAAACCTATGATTTGAAGGCGGGCAATCATTTAACAACATTTTTAACTAGATTTAAGTCTAAAACAAAATCATTAAAGGTAGTTTGAATTACGTTAAATGCAAAGGTGGGCACTAAACCGTTAGTGCGTTAATCTTTGATTAACGAAGTTGTTTTTTTTCGTAAAAAATGAAATTATACCAACACTAGTAAAAACAGAGGATTATTTATTTAATTTTAATTCAAAAATCGTGTTTTAGTCATTTAAAACTAATGTCAGAAGTGGGATTCGAACCCACGACTACATTCGGAGACCAGAACACCCATCACCACTCAACAGCAAAGACTTTACCTTGAGACTGGCGCCTTAGACCACTCGGCCATCCTGACATAATCCAATACAATTGTATAATTTAATATTTACAAAAAATATTGGAATAAATGGTTATTTCTGTTCAACCGGGTGCTGCATTACGAAACTCATTAAATTAAAGATATCGTGTGGCGAATTTTCTAATTATAATTGCTATTATGGGTTAGTTGATACAAAATCTTGACTTACTTCTTTAAAAAATAAACGCTAAATTTACATTATGTCAAAATTCATTTTTATTAACCAACATTTGCACATCAAAAAGGGAAAAAAAATTTTCTAGAAAATATAGACATACCAAAAAAACAAATTTAATTTAAAACCCCATTATAAAAAGATTTGCAAATATAAACCGCAAATTTTATTTATTTCCAAATCAGAAAAAGTAGACTATTTATTAAAATTATTAAATTTAACAATAATAGTTTTAAACATGAAAAGGCGTTACTGAGGATCGAACCCAGGATCTCCTGTTTACAAGACAGGCGCGTTACCACTAACCCATAACACACTTTCTGAATATTAAGGTATTGAATTAATATCAAAATAAAAAGAAGAATTTAAAATCAAAAATTTTTATCGTTTATATATTCTCGCTTATTATCGTTCAATGTTTTAAAAGTTGAAAGCTTAACAACTTATAAAAAATATAATTTTTTTTCTTTTGCACTTTAAATAACTAAACTTATTCGTATCAAATAAAGCTTAAACTTTCGTTGGAAAGTTCCAGATTAAGTAAACTTATTACCATTTTTGAAACAAATTTTATGTATTATATTGGCTTATCTGGATATCATTAATTAATATAATATATTTTAACTATATTCATTTTAAAGCACGACATTTTTTTCTATAAAAAATATTGTCTTTAAATTTTTCAAATGTTTAATAACGCATATTAAATTATTTTTTGGTTGTTCACGTTTAATTAACAAATTTAAAAACAACAGAGTCGGGTAAAATTACCAGTGGGATAATGTGGGGTTATATACATTTAATGTTTGCTTTATTGCTACATAAGTTAAAAAAATTATTTTATATTAAACTATGTATATTTTATTATAAACAATTTAACACTATTTTTGAATTAAAAGTCATGCGTCGAACGAGAGTCGAACCCAGAACCAGTGCTTGGAAGGCACAAAAAAGGCAAAGGCACATGTTTAAACTAACACGAAAGAGTTTTTTTGTGTAGACTTCATTTTTAAAACATAACAAAATTTGTATTTAGAAATATAAAGCAATAATATAAAATACTTTCAATGAGTGTGCTCACTTTTTAAATCTTTACATAATTTTGTAATGTTGAGCATAAATAATCTACTTAACAATCTTGTTTTAGTATATTTTACAAAATCACAGAAGGATCGGGATGTGTATAATTATCTATTGCAGAATGGTTTTTTTACTTTAGGTTCATTTAATAAATAAATATTTTTTTGGTCTTTGTACATTTCCAGTTCAGCGTAGGTTAAGTTTAAAGAGTTGTTCAAGCAATTAAAAAAAAGCAAAAATATCTTTAACAGTTGCACGACTAAAATAAAAAAGGTAAGTATTAATTAAATTTGTATAAATGGTAGTAAGAATATCATTTGCTTTTTTTGTCTGACGTAAACAAACATTTAAATGTTGTTTTACATTTTGGAAAATTAAGCAAGCAATTAATTTCTTTTTTTAATGCAAAACAAATTGGTAAGCATTAAAATGCTAAGGTTTAATTTGTTACTTTTTTTATTTTAATTAATCAAACTCAAATTAATTACTTTACAGTCACGAAATTGCATAGTTGTAAAGATCTTTAGGAAAAAAACAACTTTTAAAAACCTTCGGTAAGCAATTTCATCTTTAAGGTAAGATTCTTTTTTTTAACCTAAAATATTTATTTTTTTAATGCAGAGTAACCCCTTGTAAAATTATACTTATTTTAAAAAAAATACTTACTTAGAAAAACAAAAAAAAATTGCTAATTTCAATATAATTTTAAACTCTTCATAGCTATAGGCTTTAAAATCTTAATAACTTACCAGTCAATGATCTATATCAGTATATCTATAACTCTTTTTTAAAAGTTTTTAAACGATTGAACTTGTTTTGTTAAGTCCATTATTAGAAATCGGAGCGGAATATTGCAACAGACATTTTACGAAATAACTTTTACGAAATAACAAATAACTTTTTATAGTGTAACATTCTGGCATGTGTGTTTAGTAAAATTGTTTGTGAACGATACTATAATACATAATTAAAAAATACGTGTGTATGTCATTAAGTATGTTAGTGTTACATGAGTTAAACAAGTAAATTAAAAAATCAACATGTAATAATTTTACTAATTACATTGGGTGAAATTATTGTTTTATAAAAATGCATAAAAAAAAGAACACTGGTTAAAACTTATTAGTTATTTTATGAAGTTTATTCCACTGTATTTAAATCTAGTTTAAAAAAGTTTTTTTATGTAGACTGTAGAATCAATTGTAATAAGCCTATTACAATCAATTCTAAGTTCAAGCTAGTTTAATGTTATTGACCGGAAACGTACAACAATTATTCTTGGTACAACGGGCGTCAACTTCAAACAATGCAAACTAAAATCGCCCTTAACGAGAATTAGCCACGTAACATGTACGTAGAAGGCCAGCGGCTTTACATTGAACGAACTTTTATTGCCTATCGGTTTTGCTATAAATACTGGAACAATTTAAACATTCTTCACCTACTGATAGTTGGTCATCGTTACATCGTCGGGCCAATCTACCGATAGTTGGCCACCGTCGCATCTCGCAATAACTGGACCTACAAACCGTACTGTAACGTAACTTTTAATCAAACCGTGTAAGTGTTTTGCCGTATTACAATAAAAGTATTACTGTTACCGTCTTGTCGTTTATAAATAAAATTACCAAACCAAATAATCATAACGAATGAAGTCGGTAAACGGAGTCAGGTCAAATAACTATAACAATAAATCTAGTAACTCTACAAATGGTGACCTCCCGACGTGATTAAAGGTTAATAATATAGTTCCGATACTTCAAATCTTTCGATATTTTTAACCTTCCGAATTACGATTTAAAATAAGTCTCCAGTCAAAAACTTGCATAGTTGTAGAGGTCTTTAGGAAATATTTAATTTTTTAAAACCTTCGGTAAACTGTTTCATCTTTAATGTAAGACACGCATGTATCATCATGACACGCATGTATGGCATGTATCATGACATGACACGCATGTATCATCATCCCGCTTACGATTTCTAATAAAAGACTCAACAAAACAAGTTCAATCGTTTAAAACTTTTAAGAAAACAATATTTATTTATGTTGATATACTAATATGGATTAAAAATTAATTAATTTTTTAGATACAAAGTAACCCTTTGTAAAAAAATCTTAAATAATTACCAATTAGTAATCCATATTAGTATATCAACATATATAAATTTTGCTTTCTTAAAAGTTTTAAACGATTGAACTTGTTTTGTTGAGTCTTTTATTAGAAATCGTAAGCCGGATGATGATACATGCGTGTCATGACTGTCTTACTTGTTTTTATAACGTAACATTCTGGCATGTGCGCATGGTATTGTGGTATTTATTAAATTAATCTTAATAATTTATATCCATTTGTGTTTTTCTACATACACTAAAACGTTGTAGCATTAAATCCTTCATATGTTACGTGCTTTCATTTTAATCGTAAACCTACATATAAATATTTGATAGTTATGCCGCAAAACATTTCATAAAAATGATTTTATCTACACTTCTATTTGTTGCTAGCATTCGCTTTAAAAAGATAATTAAAAAGTCGAGTAAATAAATAGATATACAATAACTACAACATTTGCGCGACGAAAAATGACAAAAACAATTTAATGATTTAAATCATACTATAAGAATTAATGTTTTAATAAATATTTTAAATTATATTATAGCATAGTCACCAAACCTCAAATAGATTAAATTAATTTTAGTTAAGATTAATAAAATATTGAAAAAATAGACACAAAAAAGAAAAAAAGTTGCAATAAAAAATTTAACAAAAACACAGTATTTAAATGAACTTTAAATTAAACATAAAGGTCGCTCTTACCCCACCTAAAAGTTTATTTAAGTTAACATCTAT
Organism: Corella eumyota; assembly: GCF_963082875.1. Classification (NCBI taxonomy): domain Eukaryota; kingdom Metazoa; phylum Chordata; class Ascidiacea; order Phlebobranchia; family Corellidae; genus Corella; species Corella eumyota. The sequence continues at coordinate 10,335,598 of NC_137495.1, read as the reverse complement.
AAAAAAGTCAGTCAACAATTATTTAACTTATGTTTTCAAAATTTGTTTTGATTTTTTTTACAAAATTTTTAAAAAATGTACTTTAATATGAACTTTTGCTAAACCAACCCATAACCAAGCTTTAATTTAGCCTTTTACAAAGGACCACAAATAGGTTTCTTTTAGGTTTAACTTAGGCTCAAGATTTCGATGTTTAACCTACAGTTGGAGAAGTTTAAATGGGAGGCCTTATAGCGACCATGGGAAGCCAACCACTTCCCCGTACGTGAATATTGATTGGTTCCATAAGCGCGTTTGATCAGCTTTTAGTGACCTTGGGCCGATAGCAACACCACCGTAAGTTTTATACAATTTTAAAGGTGTGTTACAATTGGTTGACATGTTTATTCTATTGACAAAATGTTGCAATTCAGCAAACACAAATTTACTTAGAATTTTGCAAACATTGCGCAATTATTTCGCAGAATTTTTGCAATCACAACTAACACTGACCTTATAAAATCATCAAGTTATATAAATAACTTCATAATATACGTATTCGTCCTTGATGTTATCAACGAGATTCGTTTATTAATAATATTATTGATTCCCTAAGTTCAACAACCTTAATAGCATATTTGCTTACAATATAAATAAAAATTTGTTTAATGTTTTTACATGATATTGAACTATAAGGTTGTGCGTTATAGTTTTAAATCAGCTATTATAAACGAATGTTATTTTGCTGAAATGGCATATTAATTGCTAGGCCAAAGTGGTTAAGATATATAGAATAACTTTACAAAAAAAATACCAGAATTTATAAACAAAACTTATTTTTGAACAGTGATGCTCTGGGTTTATGTTGGCGTAGATAAAAAAGATGGCTCAATGGCTAATTAACTACAAAAGAAGAATAATTTCAAAAAATGGCAGCAACGCGAGATAAATCTGGCAAAATTTTTGATTAGTTGACTGTAAACACGTTCCTTTAACCATAAAGTAGTTTATAATTAGTAAAATTTTACCACCCCAGTGTTGAAAAAAGGTTAAAAACTAAGTAATAAAACATTTTAAATTTTAGTTTTTAAACCTATTTATTTACTATTAACTGCAGTTTTTATCTTGCATGAAACGTATTTTGTTTATTTAGTCCTAAAAAAACAAGTTAAGAAGTTAGTGGTTTTAACATAATTCGCCCCATAGACGAGCCTTTGTCGTAACTTTAATAGATTACAACATCACAATTGAATTAAGCGTTTCAAAAGATATCTGAATGCAACATGTTTAACGTGTTTATTATTAAATTAATTAAGAATTGTCATAAATTTGCCAAATGGTGTTCAAATTTTAACTGTAAGGTATAGCTTTAAGCCAAATTTGACGATTTTATATTTTCATTTAAACAGCCAAACAACTGGCAGTCAGACAGTTTAAGTTATTAAAAGTTAAACATAAGTTAGTAGGAGACTGTTTAATTAAGAATACGTAATTTTCCGATTTGGTGACCCACAAGACTTTCAAAAAAACTATTTTTCGAGAACAAATGTTTGCTTACAGAGTACCAGAATTTTAAAATTGTAAACCTAAGCAAACAGAAGTAGTGAACAAGTGGCATATGCATTTCTATATACTTTCAAACGAGCTACGATTTTCTGACTGCAACTTATTTCTTGCCTGTAAGCCGACATTCAACACGTCTATGTCTACAAAGCCCACAGATGGCTCGTCTACTTTTACGTCCAAGTTGGCTTACCTACGCCCACAGAGGCTAATTTATTGTCCCTTTTAAATGTCACTCGTTGCATGCAAACCCACGACACAGCCAAAGAGTAAAAAAGATCGCAACATGTCAATCAGTTCACTTTTCAATTTTCATTTGTTTTTTTCGAGGAAGGTATTAATTCTGCCTAAATTTTATATGCCAGAAATGAAACTTTTTTCAAAGGCATCGACTCACCAAACAACGCACTCTAAAATCGCCCTTAACAAGAATTTACCCCGTAACCTGTATGTTTTGCAATTGCAGCATGAACAAATACTTTGAGAGGGGAAAAGCATAAAACCATGTTTATATTAAAATAGTTCTTAACGCGTCATAGACAACGATTAATTGCCCAAAAGGCCTATTTGTTGGCAAGGCTCAAGTTGTGCGAAACCGGACATAAAAACGCGGTCATTATCTGCTTGCATCGGTTTTCGTCGCACGCAAACACATTCCTGAAGTGGTCAACCTAAATTAACTTTAACTTACTTTAATTCTATGACGTAACCTTTCTCTTTTTTTCACAGTATTTTCATTTGTATATAGCGTATATACTATATGTCTGTTTGAGCGCCATAGTGTGAAGAGGGAGAGATATAGCGGTGGTGGCCGCACAAACGGTTGTGGTGTAGAGCGAAGAAGTGTATGTTATGATAACTTATAGTTTAAAGAAATAATATTTTATACTGTAACAATTCATAATTAGTCTCTATTCTATTGTGTTTTTGCATTTTGACTCGCCAACGTATTACCAGAGTTAATGAGAAGTATTACTTGCCTGTGAAATATACAACGTTCAAGGTTATTCTGGTGTGTTGCTTATTATTAAACTTAAGCAATAACATCAAACCTTTATTAACTTAAAAGGTTAAACAATACAAAACAGTCGGTTTCACCATAGATATAATTCTAGTCGGAATATATCCCTATAAACTATTACTCAAAATAACTCTACCTACAGGATACACAATTTAACGCATAATACAGACGATTACATCATTTTTATTGCTTTTAACAACGATTAAGACTATAATCCCATTTAATTTAGTATATATTTATAATTTATATGAACCACAATGCAGACTCCCACTGCGGTCACTCCCGCTCATCACAGCTTGTGTAAAATAATTTTATCATTTGGCTTGTGAAAGCATTGGAAGTAATGTCATAAAGGCAAGTTAATTATTTAACTGTTATTAACAAAACAACTTGATTTATTTTAGAAAGGTTAACAAAAAGAGTTCGCATAAAGTTATTTATTTTGGCTGTAAATAATTTAAATAAATCAAAAATGGTTGTAAAACTTATGCAGCAGATTTTTACCACTACATAAAATAAAACAAAAATCGGTTGTTTTTAGTAATAAAACCAATAAGTAGGTTACATGTATTACTTAGTAAAATTATAAGTTGTTTTTATTAACAAGTTTAAATTACCAAAAAAGAATATCTATAACAAATTCTATTATTTAATATTTATTCAACTAAAAATAGATTAAACAATAAAAAACATAAACTATAATTCTGTTTTTTTATATGTATATCAGGACAATATTTGAAAGTTAAGCATGAGTTTTATGTTAAAACTGCAGAACAAGGTCTTATTACTAGATGTAGCAAAAAGATTTTAAACGAAGCTACAGAAACCACTTATTTACCCGCCATTTTGCCAATAGGCGGAGATGCAATCTTGTTGAAAGAAAAATCTGCCGTTAGAGTAGATGACTTTAAATATGACCAATATCGGTTTATTTACAAGGGTAACAACAAAGCATCAGGCTTGTATTTACGTTATTTTCATATTAAAGACCGTATGGGAATCGGAAGACAAACGTTGAATGGGTTTAAACGATACGTTTACTCAACCATTAATGCAGAAACGAACGAATGTAAAGAACCCACCTTAGATTTAATTCATTATGTTTCTACTATGAAATCGACCATGGATAACATTGATAAACATATAAAATTAAAACAACCATAAAGTGTCTATACAGCCCTTAATGCGGAAAAAGGTACAGGTGAAAAAGGCAGACTGACCAATGACGAATTCTTTAGCGCCAAGGAATATGCAATATATACCAAAGATTTTGTTCGTCTATTTACTGCATATCCTATTTGGTTGTTAATCTCGCGGACGTTGAAATTTTAAAAACCACCAGAATATTGTTGACCATTACTAACGACGATATATCATTTAAACAATTAATATCTTATGACACTCATTTTTTAATGGGGAACTTTTATATGTCGGTTTTGGTTTGTAGAAATGTGAATTTAGAAAATGACCCAATCGTGAATTATGTTATTCGTGATGTAGATTTTTAAATTAAAAAACACGGAGGAACATTGGATGATAAAGTGGTTTTAAAAAAATGATATTATTAATCCAATTTCAGCGAAGTCTATAAAGAAATTTAATACAAAATATGTGGTGTTATTAAGCACGTGGACGAATGAATTTAAAATTTATTTTGATAACAATTTAAAAACGGACCTTTTACACCACGGATGTGATTTTATATCCATTAAGTATGCAGCATTCAAAAATAGCCCAGCTGTTACAAACAACATAAGTGAGAGCATCACGTGTTAAAAGCTGGCGTTGATCATAAAGAAATGCCCCTTAATGTCATAACATTTAAACAAGTTCAAGATGTCTATTTATATGATTTTTAACGAGCACTAGCTAGATTTAAAGAATATTATTTAAAACAAAAATTTATATGTATGAGAATTAATCGTAAAGAAATTGTTGAAGTTTACGACTCCACGCAAAATGTTCGACTCAACATTTGATTGTCCCTTTTATGTTTTGCCAATAAAAGGTAAAAAATCATCAATTTCGAAGGCAACAACGCCAAAAAACTATAGAAAAAAACAAAAAATAATTAACCCATGGCAAAACGATGAAAATAAATGTCGGTATCGACCGTTGATTATAAGGGAATAATGGAATCCGGCTGGTTGAATGACAGAGCAATAGAGGATAGCATAACTCAATTCTTGGCTTTTTCTGAACATAGACATCTTCTTTTGAAATCGTTTTTATTTCAAAGCCGGTGTGTTAACGCAACAGATGCAATTTCTGATTTCATTTGTTTTAATAGGCCCATTAATGAAGACCAACTTTTTATGATTGTAAATCCAGGAAATCATTGGCTTTTTATTTATTTTGATTTGGATAATAAAAAAATATTGTCGTTTGATTCCTCTACAAACACCACACAGATAAAATCAACGACGTATTTAGAACTGCAATTAAAATTTTCCGTGCGTGTTATTCAGTGGCAGAAACCAAGTTTGATTTAAGCGAGTGGACTGTTGCTAAAATTGTTATGCCTCAACAAACAATTTCTGTTGATTGCGGGTTACATTTGATAATAAATGTAAATTGCGTCCCTAATCAACTTCCACTAGCTCGCGTATGTCTATCCAGTAAAATGAGAATATGGCTTCAAAATCTTTTGTATAATCGAAAAGAAAATGCCGCTAAATCTCCGAAAAGTCGCTTACAATTTTCAAGAGCTCGAGCTCGTGTTACAGTGTCTTGGAAATTTGACACTTCTACCTTCATAACTAATCAAATCTACATTGTAAATGCACCAAGTCAAACAAACGTAAGCAAATGGTCAACATGCGACGATGATTGCTGCCCCGAAAATCATCCCGCAACATCACTTGACCTTTAAACCCAGCCCCGCAACATCTCTCGACCTTTAAACTCGATCCCGCAACATTCATCGACCTTTAAACTCAGCCCCGCAACATCCCTCGGCCTTTAAACTCAATCCCGCAACATCCCTTGGCCTTTAAACTCGACCCCGCAACATCTCTTGGCTTTTAAACCCAACCCCGCATCGTCCTTCGGCCTTCAAACTTGATCCCGCATCATCCCTCAGCTTTTAAACTCAACCCCGCAACATCCGTCGGCCTTTAAACTCAACCCCGCAACATCACTTGGCTTTTAAACTCGACCCAGCAGCGTCACTTGGTCTTTAAACTTAACCCAGCATCGTCCTTTAAACTTGACCCCGCAACATCCCTCGGTTTTTAAAATCCCCCCCATTATTTCTCAATTTTTAACTTGATCCTGCATCATTCCTCGGCCTTTAAAGCAAGTTCTGCAATAATTTTCGCCCATCCCGCATTAAATTCTGTCTCGTCCCGCACTCTGCAAATTTTTGTTAACTTTTCGCACCCCGCGGTTTAGTATGTTGGCTTCCCGCATCCCGTACTTTAGTACTATCCATTATTTCTACCTGTAAGACCTGGCGCAAAACAATTTCAATATCTTGAGATCTTATAACGATAAATTTTAATTGTCTCAGCTTTTCTAACATTTAACAAACTCTTTATTGCAATTAAACAAAAAAATTAACTTAACATTTTTGCAAAAATATTGCTTAGTCACATGTTATTACTCACCATAAATTACGTCAAATTATTTGATTAAATTTCGATATATCCTTGATGTAAGATGTTCGCCTTTAAGCATTGATCATAAGTTAAATAAAAGCTTTAGGTTATTAAAAAATTGTATTATTATATAAATGAACTTAAATTAAAAAAAACACAAAAGTCAAGCTAGTTTAAAGTCATTGACCGGACACGTACAACAATTATTCTTGTAACAACAGGCGTCCAAACAACGCATTATAAAATCGCGCCTAACGTACGTAGAAGGCCAACGGCTTAACAACAAACAAACTTTTATTGCCTCTTTGTTTTGGTATTAATACTGAAACAATTTGAACTTTTCCTACCGATAGTTGGTCATCGTCGCATCTTGCAATAGCTGGAACTACGAACCGTGCTATTTTACTGTCAGAACCGTAACGTTAGTCTGGCTGATCTTGTAACGTAACTTTTATAATCAAACCGTGTAAATGTTTTTCCGTATTACAATAATAGTATTACTGTTACCGTTGTGTCGTCTATAAATAAAACTTAAACAAAATACTAAACCATATAATTATAATAAAAATGGAGTCGGTAAACGGAGTCAAATCAAATTAAACAATTAAACCAAATAAACAATCAAAATAATTGTAACGATAAATTACGAACGGTTAGAAAGGCCGGGTCCAACTTCAAACCTTTTTCTTATTGCTCTCTCTTAGACATGCGCCAATGATTATGATTTTCAATACGAACTGCTATTTTGACGTAACAGTTGTCATTTCAAATTCGTTAAGCTCGTATATTAATTCATTAATTTTTTTTATTTTAATTAACATAAAACATGGTCAAAGCTAAACAAAACATAATAAATACATTTTCAAGACTGTTTTTTGATAAACCACATATATATATACAATTTTATACTACATGCATACGGGTAAGAAATAATTTAAATTTCTTCAGACCAAATATTAAGTAAAGCCACTTTTAATGCAACATAAAATGTCGCAAAAAAAATATCTCTGTAAAAAGTGCCTTTAAAACCAGCAAGAAATCGACTTTTTACTATCATTTGCAAGGTAAATTTAGAAAAGTCCATATACAAATTAAAACCTAAAAAAGAAAGTAAATGTAACATATACTAAAGAATAATAATATAAACCAATACACAAGCTTTTTGAATATTTACATATCTAGGTGAAACAATTTAATGTGTTCTGCAAAGAAAATAATTGTAACAAAGGTTTTATGTTTACCGATGGTTTACGTAATCACCTTAAAATTGAAGGAGAAGAATTAAATCCAACATTTATTACACAAGAAGGTTCTAAACTTAAATTAATAATATTGAAAAAACAACTATTCCTTTTAAAAAATTTTACAATCTTATAATTGTAAAAAAATTCACAGATTTTCTAAATTGGAAAGTTGATGTAGAAAAAAAATGCTTTGTATTTTGTACAAAAGACGCGACAAAGGCATTCAATGGGATTTAGTTTCAAATATAAATGCAATAGGCGTGGTTCTTTCAAAATTACTTCTGTTGAGGGTAAGCGCCATTTAAAATCGCAGGGTACTCGAAAAATAGGACAACTGTGTACCGCGGGTTTACTTGCAAAACAACTTTGGAAAAGTGCAAGTCATTGAGTCACTGCTGCACTATAGCCACTGCATACGTTTAGGTCACATTTCAGTTCCTAAAATGGACAAAATTAAATTACAAGGTACATTTATTCCTACAATAATTGTTATGATTTTTATTGCTTTAAAATTTTAAGAAAATAAATGGTTATTTCTAGAAAAATTAGATATTGGTGTCACCTCAAAAGGAATTTTAAAATATATAACCAAAATTTAAACAATTTTTAAAATTTATTATATCTAAAGAACTCTATGAAACATTCCAATGATTGCTTGAGTGTTGGGATTCTGGTAAAAGAAATAAAAAAGGCAAAATGTGATAATACAAAGTTTAAAATTTAGTTATATTACTATAACAAAAAATGCAAAAATTAGGCTTGAATTAGAAACAGGTTAAAAAACTAAAATTAATTAATTATTATCCATTGTATTTTTGGAAAAGCAGAGCTTTAAAATTAATAGTTACAATTATAAAATATTACTTAAATAAATATTTTTTTAGAACCTGAAGTAACTGAAGAGAGGGATAGTTACCCAAAAAACAAAAAATAAACAAATTAAAGCAAAATACGTAAGTATTACACTGGTTGCATATCAGACTGTACTAAATGGGTATATTTTATTTATTAATGTTCTCTGAACAAAATTATAATTTAGATTATGGTTGCTGTAGTGTTAGCAATAACGCAAAATGTGAGTAAGTAAGAAATATCTAAATAACATTTTAACCACTTTTTATTAGTAAGTCTAGTTAGCATGAAATACTACCATATGCTTTAACTTGATAGCTCAACACAAACTGGAGATTGATACCGACTCATATATCTTCACTTTGTTTTTTTCATGAAAAGTTTGATAAAAACTTGAAGGAAAATAGCAAGTTGGTAAGACAATAAATATATTTATATAACGATATATATGCAAAGTTTCTACAGATTTTTATAGAAAATATATTGGAAACATGTTATTGCAGTTAACAAGTATGTTTAAGGAATAATAAACCTTAAAGAGACAAATAGTGGCAGGAAGTCCTAAAGATATTAAACAAGGTTTAATTTAAAGTATTTAGCGAAGTTTAAATCTAAAATAAATTTATATGTACGTTTAAATACTACAGGCTTTAATAATAAAAAAAAGACTTACGTGTTTCTGTGTTCATTGCAATAGCAACATTGAACTTAACAATTCTTCGTGGGTAAGTTAAGCATACATGTTTAATTTTTCCCTATATTGTGTTTAGGTTCAATGCAAATGTTGCTCTCGTTGGGTACATTTTTCTTGGACAGAAAAAAATTTGGAAGCCATGAAACATTTTTATGCCATCACTGCAAACATTAAAAAAAGATTAGTTTTAATACAAAAAGTCATTACATGATTTGATGCTTGTTTAGAATAACAACAAAGAGTAACATCAGTTACTCATACTCACACATTAAATTTATGATGAAAAGGTTGTTCTTAAGCGTTAAGCCTCGCTAAAGCTAAAACAACAAGTGTATGCTAAAATTGTATGTTAATTAATGGTTTTAAATTTGATTTAGGCTTTTTTTAAAGAAGTTTTTAAAGAAAATCATAAAAGATTTACTGCCTGACAAGTAGACTCAAGGGCAGTTTGCCTGTCTGTCAAAAGAGCATAAAAAAAGTTTGCCAATGAAAAAAACATGCAATGTACATAGTTTACTAGTGACTGTAAATATTTAGTCATAGATTAAGATAACTGTTGAAATTCACAATGCTGAAAGAAAAAAGACACATTCTAAGTAACTTAATCAAACTGCTGACATTTTGTGATGAGCGTAGATTGATATGTAAGAAGATAATTAAACAGCAAACTTTTGTAATTGAGGAATAATTTGGTTAATTTCAGCTAATAGCTTAGTTAGACATCTTTTTACAGGACCATTCGGTAAGTGCAACAGTCAGTAAATACACTTTTTTGTCTGTCTGTTTAATATTAAAACTGGGTTGGTGGAATACACAAACAAAAGTAAAGTTGATTTTATTGCAGCTCAGGCAGATAAATCGATTAATATTATCGTAAATGGGTATTGTGTTTAACAGTTTTTGTTATATGACAAGGCCAATAATCCTACATAATAAACATGTGCAATGGGTGGAAAAGTTGTTTTCAAAATTAAAGTAAGCTATGTAAAAATAAATACTTTTTGAATAGCCTATTTTTAATGCAAACATAGGCTATTTATGAATAGTTATGTACATTACACAAACACTTAAGCAATAAGAGTAGGACAACAATATATACATGGATTGATGTTTTGATTGTGAAGAAAAGAGAATGGAAATAGGGAAGAATGACTAGGAAAAAGAGGAAGGAGAGGGGGTGGTGGAGATTTAAGTATGTGGAGAAGGTGAGAGAGATTTGTGATATATGATATTTATGTTTTTATTAAAAAAACTTTAAATAATTTTTAAATTTTACATTTTAGTTTTAAACTTAATAGACGCTTATAAAAAAAAATCTGGTATGCTATTTTGCTTTTTATTGTGTAAATTCACGCTCTTTTGGAATCGGAATTTAAAAATATAAAAATACGTTTTACATTGAAAAAAATTGACGATAATAAATAAATAAAAATGTAGTTAAAAAACTAAGATAAAAATCTTGCTAACTTAATATTTATTAGTAATTTTTTTAATTGTTTTCAACACTGGGTAGGGGAAAATTTTTAACTTAACGCCCGTTCACACGACAGGCAACTTTGCGCTGCGTTACGAGTTCTAGGAATTTCTTTTTAACGGGTTGCATAATCAAAAGAGAATTATTTGTGATGAAATACGTGGTGATTTGTTGGAGAAATAATAAACTCAAATGCCGCTGGCACGGGCAGCGGCGATAATTAACATTACAAATCTCTTCATTAAATCACCTGCCCAAACGCCAAAAACAGAATATTTAACGCCAAAAACAGAATAAGACATGAACAGATGGTAATCAATATTCAACAAAACTGTCCATAAACCCATTTAAAATTATGAACAGAACAACATTTTTAAGTAGCGCTTTTATGGTGCTATAAGGAACAAACCAAGAAAATGATTAAACCCAAACTAGCCCTCGACTCGTTAAAAACTCGTGCGTCAATCACCACCCGTCATGTACAACACCATTTCGGGTATATGAACCCAGTCATATTCTAAAAGAATATAGAAAGGTTTAGAATAAAATATTGTCAGAAGGCTGCGGCGACAAAGAGGAAAAATTGGTATCAGAGAAACTTGAGATGGAGTAAATGCTGATCTAGATTAATTAGTATACCGGTCTCTACCCGGACGTCGACTAGCAGCCCTGACATAATATGGCACAGTTATCGCATAATGTTAGTTTTATTAATATTGTATTTAGTAACAAGTTTAACGCCCTTTTGTAGTGTAATGTAACTTTTATTGAAAATGTATTAAGTTAGATGTATGATGTAGTTTTATTTAGCTATTTTCACGTTCGTTAATATAATCCGTCACACAAGATCTTACAACAGTTAAACAATTAAGTTAGTAGTCTTAAAAAACTTAAAAGAATAATAGATTGTTAAGTCAATATGAACTCTTAATTTAATGCTTAAACTTAACATATAAATTAACCTTCCGATTAGGGGTCTTAAACAAAACCAAACCAATTAATAATCATTCTATAATCATGAAAGATATAAGTTTGATAATAATAAACTATTATAATTGAATAACTGACCACAAGTCCTACAAAATTGGTAGACACCCGTCCAGTGATTTTACAATTAAATATACGGTTTGTGGGCTCTGTTAAACTTTAAACACGCAACTTCATCTTACGAACTGGTAAACCGATTTTATTTTTAATACATTTTTGGTAATTATTAAGCTAGCCAGGATATTTTTTTTGTTATTGTACGTTTTTTTATAATCCTTTAATTTTAATCGGCTTTTGAACTGTTGATTTGTTTTGGTCATTGTAAAGTCTTTGTTAAAATTTGTTTCAGCAAACGATATATTTTTGTATTTTGAAACAATAGTTTCTTTGTAAGTTTTCTAATTTGAATTAATTGGTTAATTGCATATTTGGTATTAGTTTTTCTTGTTATTTCTATTTTTTGGAATAATTGCGTGTTCGAGGAACATTTTTTGTAACATTATGGACAAGATTTTCAGCAAGCTTAGTGGTAGTAAGAATAAGGCAAACCCTGAAGCTGTTTTTCAGTTTTCCACTGAAAATAATAACTTTGAGACTATTTAGAAACCCATAATGTTGTTGCCAGTACTAAACTTAGTCCCTGATTTCCTAACAGCCCCGATAACTACACGAGTATTTCCACTCAGGCTAACCTTTCTAGCCAGTCTAATTTAACGACCTCGGCACATTTAGAACCAGGACCTTCTCATGTGTAGGATAATTCGGATATTATCCTAGCATAAAATCACGTGTTATATCAAAAGAGGCACACCACGTCATAAACTTTGAATTATAGCCCGAAAGGACTTTTTTGCTGCACAGAACTTCAAGTCGTGTTAGCCGGACATACCAAGAGGTCGTTATCTACCTGCATCGGTTTCCTGTTGCACGCAAACACGTTCTTGACCTGGCGGCCCAAATTAACTTTAGTTTGTTTTAAATATATGACGTAGCCCTTTTTCTAAATTTATTCCCCCTTTTTCAAAGCATTTCTTATTATTGTATTATATATGTGTATGTCGAGAGACCTCTAACGGTCGTCGTAGGTGTAGAGCGGAGTGTATGTTATACTAATAATTTGTTGTAATATAGTATATATATTATCGTTTTTTATAGTAAATATTTATAATTTGTAGTAGTACTTTATTTATGTATTGTTTTCATCTTTAAATAAAAATAAAAACAGGTTTAAATTTGTGGTAAAATACATTTAGAAAAAACATGAAATAATAATTAAAAGGTGAAAAACAAAAATAAAATAATATTTACTTATTTAACAATTTCGTTTTTAAGGCGTTGTTGTTCATTGTGTTTAACTTCCTTCCATATATGTTTCTTTTCCTCCCACTTTTGTTTCCTTTTCTTCCATATTTTTTTTTTTTTCTAAATTTATCTTTTTCTTTCTGGAATTCATTTTCCTTTTGAAGCAGAGAAAGGCGTAATTCTGCTTCCGATTTGGCCAGTCTTGAATTTGAAACATTTTTTGTTGTACCTATTGCAATTTTTTAACATGAAAAAAAACATTCAAAAAAAATAGATATATTTTATGAAAAAAAATCACCTTGAGCAAAAAAAACGTCATCCAAAACAGGAGTAAATATTTACTTGAGACTTGATCCGACATTGTTTCAAGCGCAGGGGATGGTTTCCCTCCTCCGGTCTTAAAAATTTCCCTTCGTTGGAACTTTACATCCTCTTTGGTTTTTTTTTAATGTTTATCGACAATTGCTAAGTTTGAGCCGTTTTCTTGTAAGTTTTGTGTTTGAAGCATTATATAGATTTGTAATTTTTTCCCAGCTTTTGTTTTTTTGTAACAGTTACAAAATCAGTTTTTTTACATTCTACGATGTTAATGAACTTATTTGTATCTTCGTTTAAAATATTTATGAGTAGTTGCCTGTCATCGCAATCAAAGTTTTTTCCCCGTTTTTTTAGTTACTAATTTCATTTTGTTTTAATTATTTGAAAATATTTGGTACACAGTTTTTTTGTAAACACAATTGTAACCATAGAGATACTAATATATACACTAGAGTGGGCATCACAACAATTTTGTGTCGAAAATTGAAGACCGATTTGCCATACTAGCCAGAGTTGCCAAAAAATTATTATTTAACAATTATTATTTTTTGTTTTGTTAAATAAAGTAAACATTTTATTTTGTTTATAAAAAATATACTCTAAATTAAATTGTTTTAAATTAAAGTATGTTTTAAAAATATTAATATTTAAGAGGATTTGGCCTTGTCGACTGGTTTCGTGATTTACCACGCGGCTCGATAAATGTGCGCATTTCTTTAAGCTTCTCGTAAATTTTTAGCTATACGATATTAAAAATAAGCTTTATTGTATAAATCTATACAAAGCAGCTGTTTTCCAGAGTAAAGGTTAGACCGTCAAAAAATAAAAAACCGGCAGCGTGGCGTGGTGGTCAAAAGGCTTCACTTCCAAAGATCCTGGGTTCGATCGCCACAGCTCTATAGCATCTTTATGTGAAGCGCTATAAACGGTATGAACTAATGCCTAGCCAACACTTTATCAGCAACCTAGTTTTTACGTAGGTATAATTTATAATATTTCAAACTGCCAAAGGCAACTCGAGACTGGGTCAGGTTAATAGATGTTAGTTTAAGTTGATTTTCTCACATTAAGGGTGGAGTTATTAAAGTCGAGTTAACTTAATCCCCGATTAGGCTTAATCCCAAAGTAACTGATCCCCGATTAACTTTTTATTTTTTTTTCAAAATAAGGGTATTTTCCTATGTCTGTCAGCAACTTACGATGATGACGTTGTGCGTCACGTGACTCGCGAGCGATTTAGAATATTTACCTTTAAATCCTAATATCTTAAAAACGACTTGACCAATTTTAAAAATAATGGTATCGTAGTGCAAGTTGGAAAAATTCCAACATAATTAAAAAAGAAACTCTGTAAAATAAGCGAAAATATATAAACAATAAATTTTTTTAGTGGTAAAGCGCCTGCCTTGTAAACAGGAATCCTTGTTCGATTCCCAGTAACGCCTATTCATTTTTTAAACTATTCTTATGAAGTTTAATAAATTTAAAAAAAAACTTTATATTTCCTGATTTAGAAACAAATAAATTTCAAATTACTTGGGTTTTTTAATAAGGTTGTTTATTTTATTTCAACAGTTCGTACAAACTTAAGAGGGGGTGAATAATAAAGTTTCACGCTTTGAAATTTCTACCACTTCAAAATTTAATAAATTGAGTGATTTACATGAACTTATATATTTTTTTGACTAATGATTTATTTAAATCTGATGGTGTATTCATACTTATGTTCAATTGGGCCAGTTCTTTAAAGTCGAATGGTAATTTTTGTGGTGCAATTTTTGTTTTTTGTTTAAAAAAGCACAGGTAAATTAAAATTTATTTTAAAGTTGTTATTATAGTTACAAGGAGTTTAGCTTAACTAAACAGGAATTTTATTCAGTTTTCATTCTAGTTAATTGGGGGATGTAGCTTATTTTAAATAAATCCACCACAGCTTCTTAAATTGTTTTTTTAATGTTGATTTAATACGAAATCGTTATATATGTGCTTACAAACCTTAACGTAGTTTTCTATTTAGGTTTAAGTAATTTTTGTCTTCCAGCAAGGATATTGTTACGTCGTCCTTGCAGTAAGTGCAGCTTTGATACACTCAGACAAGTAGCAGAAATATTCAATTACTAATACCAGACTAGTTATAGTTATTAACTCGTTTAGACATAATTTACACCAGTTTATCTTTCTTTGAACTTATTATTGTCAGCCCTTCGTATGACGCAACAATAGGGGCACAATTTCAACACAATTCTTGTAACGAAAAAACGGTGCACAAAGATCGATGAAAAATACGGTTTCTAAAACAAAAAAACATATATAAGCTACTTATAATCCAAAATACCCTACAAAATAATCTTAAGATAACAGTAAATAACATAAAACACTTAAATTAACAGTATTGAAAACATTATAAAACACGTGTCTACCAAACTATACTGGGTGATTATTGACAAGTTTGAGAAACTTAATATTAGTCTGTGTAACATCACAGAAGTTGGTGGATTTGCCATTGCTAGAGCTTGTTTAAAATTAAAAAATTCTGTGAGTATCTTACTTTATTAATCAGTATTTTTAAATTGATTTTTGCAATTGCTTTATGTTAAAATAAAACTTTAATTTTTTTGTTTAATTTTATAAAAATATAATTTTTCTTTATATTTTATAGAACAAATAAAAAGGTAACACTGCCTTAAAGCATTAACAATGGTCTATTGTTAAGTTACAATCTATTATAAAATTTAACTTTAGCATTTTCCTTATTTTAAAATAATTAAAAATTAATAAAATATTTTATTATTAAATTTCTTGTTAATTTAAGAATATTGATGAATTTATTTTATTAATATTATGTTTAATTTGTGTTAATTAACAGTTAAAATTTATTTTCTTTTAAACCAATAATTCAATAATTATGGGATTAATAGTTGTTTTAAATTAATTATTTGAATTAGAGTGATTTTTAAATTCAGTAAAATAAAAATTTTGTTTTAGATAAAGTTGTGCAATTGATATTAAAATTAATTTGTTTAATTAAAACTTTAATTTTGATTAAATTTTTAATTTATTTTCTGCAAAATATAAATTTTGAATTCTGCAAAAAAAAAACAGTCACAATGCCTATTAACTTTAACAATGGTCTATTGTTAAGTTACAATCTATTATAGTAATATTTAAAAAATATAATTTTAGTATTTTTTCAGAATCAAATTATTTAAAAATTAAAAGTTTTAAAGTATTAATAAATACAACATGTCACCTAACCACAAGAACAATTTTTATTTTCCGAAAATGTAACAATTATTACTTTTTGAAGTTATATGAAGTTTAAAAAAATTTAATTTTAAACATTTAAAATATTTTCTTAAGTTATTAAAACCCAATTTATAATTTAACAATAAAACTTTATTTAAACAATTGATGTGCTAATAATACATTTTAATTAAAGTTTAAATGTTTCAGATGCAAAGGTTGAATATTAGCGGCAACAATCTTGGATATGAGTGTGCTGTTGCTTTCTCATTATGTCTTCACAACTTTCAATACTTTTATGAATGGAATTGTGGTTTTACTGAGGATGGGGAAAAACTATTGAAGAAAGCAAGCAAAAAAGTTCCAAATATGTATCTGTAAGTTTTGTTTACTATGAAACATTATTTAAACACATTTACTATAGCACAAAACATTTTTAAGACGCACATTTACATTTTACTGAGCAAAAAGAATAATTTTGAATTATAACAGAAATACAAACTCCTAAAGAACGACATTTTAAGCCCTTGAAACACTATATTTTAAACCCTTAAAACAAGTTATTTTAAACAGATTTCAGTTTACACTATTAAACAAATTTTGATTGTTAGTTTATGTTAAAATTTTCTTTCATTAAAGCCTTTGTTTGTTTTTGTTTAGTGGTATGGGGTCCCTCTTTTCCGAGTGACTCAAGCAATTAATAATGTAAGTTTTTACTTTACCATAATTATTAGTAATTTTATACGGTTTAGGTACTTGGTAAAGTCATATTTAAAGATGTTGATAATTTTACTTCATACTTAGATTTGGATCATTTACACCCATTTATATTTAACTAGGTTGTGGCCCTGAAATTATAAAAAAACTTTATTCACTTTGGTTAAAAAGAAAATAACTTTTTTGAATATATAGAAGTAAATTACAAAAGAAATTTATAAATATTTTTATGTTTTTGTGCTTACTTTACCATTTTTACATTTGATTTTGTGGCAATATTTTTAGTTTCAAGAATATTTTAGTTTTTTGAACTGTTAAGTTTGATTGGAAAAGTTTATTTTCATTGTTAAAATATGGGGATGTAAGCAGGTGCTTTATTAATATGTAGTTTTGTGTTGTTTTTAGTAAGGTTCCATATGTGGTAATGTTGTTTCTTTAACTGTTTAATTAAATATTATCATTGGTCAAATATTAAATGGTAAACTTAATTTGCAACTATATTAGTGGGAAACCTCTCCTAATATAAAACTTTTGCATAAATGACAAAACTAGACATTATTTTACTTGTACCTTATTAACCTATCAAAACATTTTTTCCTTCATTGTTTGCCAAACACTTTGTAGAAGTGATTAAAATTTCTAATTATTCAGCAATATTATGTTTTATTTGTAACAATGTTTATAAGATCATGTTTATTCGGCAATTGTTAAATATTCAGCAATTGTTAATTAAGTCTAGTGTAGCTTATTTTGAATAAATCCACATAAGTTAACTTTGAATTTTACAATCAAATTGTTTTTTTGATGTTGATTTAAAATGGAATTGTTATTTTTATTTGCTGACAAGCTTTGACGTATTTTTTCTCCCTATTTTAACAACGAGATCTAATGCTTTTAACTATTGATTGTTTATCGAATTTTAACTCTTTTTACAGTTATTGTCATTATATTTATTATGGTTCGAATTCTTAGATTTCGAAACATATTGTTATTGTCATTATATTTATTATGGTTTGAAATCTTAGATTTCGAAACATATTGTTATTGTCATTATATTTATTATGGTTCGAAATCTTAGATTTCGAAACATATTGTTATTGTCAGTGTATTTATTATTTTTTTTTATTCTTACTAGTCCCAATTTTGGAAGAAGATAACTTTTGTTCCTTAAAGTTTGAAAATTTAAAAATTTTAGTATGTTGTGTAGTATCATAATGCGTTTCAGGCCTTCTATTTACAATATTTAATTATCACTAATTACTAATTAATAGGTGTTTGTTTATTAAAATTTAAGGGTTGTTCTTAATTTACAAATCTTGGTCAATTGTAATATGATATTAGCAAACAAAAAATGAATTAAAATTTTAATATTTGTCACTAATTACCGAATAATAGGTGTTTGTTTATTAAAATTTAAAGATTGTTAATAATTTTTCAAATCTTGGTCAATTGTTTATCATAATATTAGTAACTCAAAAATGAATTAAAATTTTAATTTTTATCATTACTTACTAGTTAATAAGTGTTTGTTTATTTAAATTTAAAGGTTGTTGTTAATTTTTTAAATTTTTGTCAATTGTATATCGTGATATTAGTAACTCAAAAATAAATTAAAATTTTAATTTTTTTCACTAATTAATAGGTGTTTGTTTATTCAAATTTAAAGATTGTTATTAGGTTTTTAAACTTTGGTCGGTAATAAATTATTATATTTATAATTCGAAAACGAATTAAAAAATAATTCTGGTTTGTTTTTTATATTTAAATGCTGGTATGTTCATTAAAAATTAAAGTTTGATATTAAGCATTAAAAATTTGGTATGATGTATTTTATAATATAGGTAGTTAAAAAACATATTTCAAAAAAAAACCTTTCGTTAATATTTATCATATTTAAATGCTTGCTTTTTGAATAAAAATCAAAAATTAATTTTACGAATTATAATATATATAAATGCTTGTTTGTTTATTAAAAGTCAAGGGTATGTAATATTCCTAGTTAATGTTTATGCATATTTTTTTTTATTTATAAAAATTTATGTTAAAAAAAATCAAATAATTTCGAACCATATTTTATTTATCAAATAAATCTAGTTATTATTATGGTTCGAAATCTTAGATTTCGAAACATATTGTTATTGTCAGTATATTTATTATTGTTATTTTTATTCTTACTAGTCCCAATTTTGAAAGAAGATAACTTTTGTTCCTTAAAGTTTAAAAGTCTAAAATTTTAATATGTTGTATAATATCATAATGCGTTTCAGGCCTCCTATTTACAATATTTAATTATCACTAATTACTAATAAATAGCTGTTTGTTTATTAAAATTTGAAGATTGTTTTTAATTTTTCAAATCTTGGTCAATTGTATATCATAATATTAGTAACTCAAAAATGAATTAAAATTTTAATATTTGTCACTAATTACCGATTAATAGGTGTTTGATTATTAAAATTTAAAGATTGTTATTAGATTTTTAAATTTTGGTAAGTTATATATTATAATATTTATAACTCAGAAATATATTAAAAATTTAATTTTTGTTTGTTTATTATATTTAAATGCTTGTTTGTTTCTTAAAAATTAAAGTCCGATATTTAGCATCAAAAATTTGGTATGATGTATTTTATAATATAGGTAGTTAAAAAACATATTTAAAAAATAATTTTTGTTTATTTATCATATTTAAATGCTTGTTTAATCAATAAAAATCAATTTTAGAAATATCAAATTTAGTAATAATGTATATCCTAATATTAACAACTTAAAATGGGTTAAATATTAATTTTTGTTTGCATAACGTATATAAATACTTGTTTGTTTGTTGAAAATTAAAGATATGTAATATTCTTAGTTAATGTTTATGCATATCTTTTTTTATTTATAAAAATTCGTGTTAAATAATCAAATAATTTCGAACCATATTTTATTTATCAAATAAATCTAGTTGTTTTTATTCTTATTTGACCGAATTTTGAGGGACGATAACTTCTGTTCTATAAAATTAAAAATTCTAAAATTTTAGTATGTTGTAAAATATCCCAACGAATCGCAAACCTACTATTCACGACATTTAATTATCACTAATTACTAATTAATATATTTATGGTTCGAAATCTTAGATTTCGAAACATATCGTTATTGTCATTATATTTATTATTGTTTTTATTCTTATTTGACCGAATTTCGAGGGACGATAACTTTTGTTCTTTAAAATTCAAAATTCAAAAATTTTCAGTATGTTTGTTATTATCCTAACGAATCGCAAACCTCCTATTTACGACATTTAAATATCACTAATTACTAATTAATAGGTATTTGTTTATTATTATTTAAAGATTGTTATTAATTTTTTAAATCTTGGTTAATTGTATATCATGATATTACTAATTATTTTTATTTTTCTTACTCATCCGAAGTTTAGTTCAAAATAACTTTTGATCTTGTTTATATAAAGTTCTGAAATTTTAGTATGTTATTTATAATAATATTGTGTTCCAATCCTCCTATTCTCAAAATTTAATTATTACTAATTACTAATTGCTTGTTTATTTATTAAAATTTAAAGATCGTTATTAATTCTTAAAATCTTGGTCAATTGTATATCATAATATTAGTAACTCAAAAATGAATTAAAATTTTGGTTTTTATCATTAATTACTAATTAATAGGTGTTTGTTTATTAAAATTTAAAGATTGTTATTTATTTTTTAAATTTTGGTTAATTGTATATCATGATATTGGTAACTCAAAAATGAATTAAAATTTTTATTTTTATTACTAATTACCAAGTAATAGGTGTTTGTTTATTAAAATTTAAAAATTGTTATTATTTTTTTTAATCTTAGTCAATATTATATTATGATATGATTTACATAAAAACGAGTTAAAAAATTAATTTTTGTATGTTTATCATATTTAAATGCTTGTTTATTTCATAAAAACTAAAGATTGTTATTTAAGCGCAGAACAAAGAAAAATTTTTAATTTTTTAGTGTAATAATTAAAAAGGTATACGAAATATTTGATTAATTAGTTTAGTTAATATTTTAATTAGGTAATGTTTGTCTATAAATTTATTTACAATAAAGATTAATTTTAAATATAATCAAATAATTTCGAACCATTTTTTATTTATCAAATAAATCTAGTTATATTTATTATTATTGTTTTTATTCTTATTTGACCGAATTTTGAAAGACGATTACTTTTGTTCTTTAAAACTAAACGTTCTTAATTTTTGGTATGTTTGTTATTATCCCAACGAATCACAAACCTCCTATTTACGACATTTAAATATCACTAATTACTAATTAATAGGTGTTTGTTTATTAAAATTTAAATGTTGTTATTATTTTTTAAAATCTTGGTCAATTGTATATCATGATATTACAAACACAAAAATGAATTAAAATTTTAATTACTAATTACTTATTAATAGAGATTTGTTTATTAAAATTTAAAGGTTGTTGTTAATTTTTTAAATCTTGGTCAATTGTATATCGTGATATTAGTAACTTAAAAATGATTTAAAATTATAATTTTTGTTACTAATCACTAATTAATAGGTGTTTGTTTATTTAAATTTAATGATTGTGTTATTAGGTTTTTAAATTTTGGTCAGTTATATCTTGTAATATTTATAATTCGAAAATGAATTAAAAAATAATTCTTGTTTGTTTGTTATATTTAAATGCTGGTTTGTTCGTTAAAAATTAAAGTTCGATATTAAGCATTAAAAATTTGGTATGATGTATTTTGTAATATAAGTAGTTATATATTTAAATTATTTGTCATAATATTATGATTCTACTCAAAAACAGGTTAAAAAATGTTTTGGTAATTTATAATAAATATTAAATTTTGTTTTTTTATTAAAAATCAAATCAATATATGGTTTTACATTTTCATCGATTAAATATCATAATACAAATAAAAGTAAGATTCCTGATTCGTTCCTAAGCTTTATGAGATGGTCACTTCTACACAGACTCATAGCAAGAGACACACCCAATCCTGTAAAAAGAAAAACAAAACTTGTCGTTTTAATTTTCCTCGTAAAATATATAATCGTACTTTTATATCTCAACCTAAAAACACAGCAAACAAATTAGAGGATGCTAAAAAAGTAGTACTTATCATTTTGGAAGCTATCAATAAGCTTAATGAGAGTAATATTTTTTCTGCATCTGAAGTTTTTAAGTTTGCTTGTATATCCCAAGATGAATTTGAAGATGCTGTTAGTATTTTAGGTACACAAAACCAGGTTGTTTTAAAACGCAATTCGAAAAAGATGTGGATAAATCCCTACAACCCAAATTTACTTCGCGCATGGAATGCAAATATGGACATTCAATCAATGTTTTAGATCCATACAAGTATTATAATAAACAGTTTTTTTAATTTTTTTATGTGCTATAAAGTGACATTTGGTCTAAACAATATTCGTTGAAGAAATCATAATTAATTTGAATTTTACAGTTGTGTTATGTACATTCTATCCTATATCACTAAAGAAGAGAGGGAGGTTGGTATGTTCATTAAACAAGCACAGAAGGAGGCGCGTGAAGGAAATTTGGATGCGATAAAAGAACTGAAGTCACTTTCTAATGTCTATCTTAGTCATCGGGAAGTGTACGTGATGGAAGATCTATCGTGTTGGGGGTTCACCATTGCAATCGTGTAAAAGTTTTCAAGTAATTTTAATATTAAATTTGTGTACTTTGTTGATTTAGGTTTTAAATATTAGGTAGGCCTATAAAAAAATATTATTGTTATTTATAGGTTATCAAAGTAAATGGGCTTTGGGTTTAAACTTTACATTTATTTTAAGAAATTCTTTAGCATTCTCAGTGTTACAATCGCAAGCGGAAGACGGCGTGAAAAATATGTGGATGACGAGTTTAATGGATCGTTATCTTAATCGACCTGATTTGCAACAATTCCAGAATCTCTTTTTGGCGGAATTTTGTTCTAAGTATAGAGTAATCTATGATGATTCAAAAGATGGAGCAGATGATGGAGATGTATTAAAGTATTCTGTGTTTTTATTAAAAAATGACATGGGTCGTATTAAGAAAAGGTAATTACATGTTTTTCATACATAATGCAATATGTTATACCTATTCCAGTTAAAACTATATAAAATAATTAAGTTTTTAAAATAATTTTTTGTCTACTTTTAAAGTAAGAATATTAAATATTCTTTTTACCGTTTGTTTATTTATATATTTAGAATGGGACGGCCTGCAGTGATTAAACACTGTAAGCTCAATAAAGAACGAGATGGAGATATATATTTTGAAAGAATCTTGCGATTGTACTTTCTTCATCGTCATTCGATGAACTCATACCTGATGGTTATAGCACTTACGAAGAATTTAGATTGGAGAAATTTTCACAACTGATTCTGTTTTGAATGTGAAGGATGTCGTAATTACTAAAATGGCAGACTTCACAAGCCACATTGAAGAAGCATTGGAAACAGAGGCAGAATCGATAGATCCAGAAGATTTGAAAGATGCAAATTTAGCTCCCCAAACTGAATCTGAGCGACTGGAATCGAAGGGTCTTAAAAAATCTGCTGTTGTTGATGGTGAAGAAGAAAAGGTGCCGGCTGAACTGGCTGTTGTGAAAAATCTCCCAACTTTCCAATTTTCCTAATGTGTGAGTGCTCAACTATCAATAGCTTTTGCTAAAGGTATAAAAATGATACGAACTTTAAATCTTAATCAACATGCTATTTTCGTGCATTTTTGGTGTTTAAAAAAACTGCACAAAGATTCTCATAATCCACTTAAATTTTTTCTGACGGGTGGTGCTGGAACTGAAAAAAGCCATATTATTCACTGTTTATATTTTGAAATGCAACGTGTTTTTCAACGAGCAGTTGACACTCCAGATAATACTTCTGTATTATTGGTAGCTCCAACAGGTGTTTCTGCTTTTGCCATAGGGGGTCAAACTATTCATTATGCTTTTCGCATTAGTCCAGGAATGAGGCTGAATCACATGAAAGGTCTTACTGAAGAAACTGCAAACACACTACGATCACGATATCAAAATCTCAAACTTTTAATTATCGATGAAATTTCACAGGTCAGCAAGGAAATGTTAGGTGTTATAAGTGAACGTCTTAATCAAATTCTCCGACCAAATTTAAAAAATTCTTCTTTTGGAAATGTTGGTGTGATTGCAGTAGGTGACTTTCATCAGCTTCCTCCTGTCAAAGATCGTGCTCTGTATGATGTTGATCCTGGCTCCCTTCTTCCTGAACACTGGCTTTATTTTAAAGTTCACCATCTGGATGAAATTGTTTGGCAGAAAGGTGACCTACAGTTTGCGACAATGCTTAATAGACTTCGAGTCAAATTTGATACAATCATTAATAAATCGAAAACAAGGATTCTATTTTTGGTGATAATATCTTGCACATTTTTGGCACTAATCGTGAAGTTAATATGCACAATTCTAAAATTATTAAAAAACTGGACAATTTGAAAGCTGTGGACATTTCAAAAAATTTAAGCGGAAAAACTTCTATTGAACCTGTTAATTTCAATTATCCTGCTGCAGCCTATCAAAAAACTATAATTTTTAATGAGGTTATTCAAGTTGCCGTTGGATGTCGTGTTATGATCTTGGTGAACATAGACGTAGCTGATGGTATCTGCAACGGTTGTATTGGAACTGTTAAGTGAATCGTTGAAAGTGGAAAGAAGTATGATCTTCCATAATACATCGGAATCACATTTGATTCTCCTAAGGTTGGAGAAATCGAAGATTAAAACAACCGTCCTACAAAGAAGTTGGTGAAGATTGTCTTTTGATCGAACCATATCTTTGCCAACCTATCAGATCTGGGACCAAAACATACAGCAGATACCAGTTTCCAATACGTCTGTGTTATGCCTGCACTGTTCATAAAATCCAAGGGATGACACTTCAAAACGCAATAGTTGACATGGCTAAAATTAATCGTGCATATAATTTCATTAGTTTAGTTTAATTTTTGTATGTAAATTAATATAAAGTCAATTTTTCTCGTTAATCTACTTTTCTAATTTAATTAATTTATGTTTTTAGGCAAGCTTATGTAGCATTGAGTCGATGTCAACAGTTAGAAGGATTGCATCTTAAAAATTATAATTCGGACTTTATTCATACTAAACATTTAATTATTCAAGCTCTGGAAAAATGCCTAAAATTCTATCGCATTAAATATTCCCGTTTCAAGATCTTAAACAACAGAATTCTCATTTAGTGATAACTTCAATTAATGCACAATCTTTATCTCTGCATATCGATGATTTCAAATCCTACCATAAACTTTTAAAATCCGATGTAATTTGTGTCAGTGAAACATGGTGTAATAAGACAGATTTAACTACGAGATACTTTCACTTTATTTAGTTATCTATATATTTACTTGTTTGATTTAATAATTTTAGTTAGTGAACTAATAACATCTTATAGTCGTTTATTAACTCAATTTACAATATTTTTAGGTTTCATATTGAGAGTCATTTCCTTTTGCGTTTCGATAGAAACAAAGGATCGCGAGGTGGTGACATGATAATTTACATAAAGAACAACTTAAATCAGTGGTTTTCAACCTGTGGGCCATAAGAGTATTTAAAAAATTGGATATTTTGTTAAATAAAAAGTTTAATTTGATCTACAAAAGCTTGTATTACACTTCTACTCTATTCAATAGTTTAGTTCGAAGCAGTAATAAAAGAGTGTATAGCTAGTTATGGTGTTTCTACCACTTGATACCATAAAGATAAACGCGAACATAAACATCCGGTTTTTCATAGTTTTGCATCATTACAAAAAAAATCATTAATAACTATTTTCCTCGCTCGATTGACTTTAATAATTGACATCATAAATGCCCATAACTAAAATTTTCTAGATAAGAAGTCTCTGTGATGAAATAAAAATCTCATGTGCTATCATTCGAAATTTTGTGCTGTGCCATATAGAACTAATGAGTTTAGCAAACGGCAGAACAAGTAGTCTCGCTTTAGATAAGATTTTCAACTTTAAATTTTAGCCAAAGTATGAGTAAAAACGCAAAAGAGGATGGAGTGATGAGTATATTCAGTATGGTTTTGAAATCTTCAGTGACAAAGATGCCCAGAAATTGAAGGGCCAATGTGTCATAATGTTGCAAAGTCCTTGGAAACGATTCGCTTCGTCCAAGTAAATTGTCGAATTATCTGTTAAAAATCCATCCTGAAAATAAGAACAAAGGTATTGCTTGTTTTGAAAGGAAACGAGATGAACTTAATCGTGCTAAATTGGACTTCAGCGGAACATTTTTCAAAGAAAATATTTCACTAGTTGAAGCTTCTTATGAAGTTGCACTTCAGGTAGCAAAACAAAAAAAACCTCACACAATAGCTGAAAGTCTTGTAAAGCCATGTGCTATAAAAATGGTAGAGCGTGTGTTTGGAAAGCAAAGCAGCAAAAAAGTTAGAAGCACTATCTCTTTCAGATAATACCATACAGCGCCGTATAACCGAAATGGCGGAGGACATTTCTTCTCAGTTGATTTCAAAGTTAATAGTATGTTTTCTATTCAGTTGGACGAATCAACTGACATTTCAAATGTTTCCCATCTAATGGTTTTTGTGCGATGGGCTTCAAATACCAGTATAGAGGAAGCCATTCTTTTCTGTTCTCCTCTAGAAAGTACAACACCAGCAGTTGACATACTACATAAAGTGGATGATTACTTCAAAAAATCTATGTTCTGTTTGTACAGACGGGAGCTCCCGCAATGATTGATGCACGATCAGGTTTTGCGAAAAGGGTCAAAGAACTAGCACCTAGGGCAACTTCAGTCCGCGGACCATACTACACTCTTATACCACACAGATGTGCGTTGGCTTTCAAAGGGCAACATGCTGTCCAGAGTGTTTATTAGGCAGGCACAAACAAGAACTGGCCTTTTATTTCAGTAATCCTTTGTTCATACAACGCTTGGCATATTTAGCGGACATCTTCGAAAAATTAAATACGCTAAATTTATCCATGCAAGGGAGTAAAACCAATATGATAAATCTTTACGACTCACTTGATGCCTTTGTGGACAAATTAGCGTTGTGGAAAATGCATGGTATGAAAGACGTTTTTGTCATGTTCGACAGGCTCTCAGTTCTAACCACAGCGAATAAATCTGTAAATATTTCAGCAGAAGTCACAGAACATTTGTGCAAATTGGACGAAGAACTAGACTACTACTTTCCAGAGCGCACAGATATGAATGAGAATCTCAAAATAGTGAGGAATTCGATCAATGCAAACTTTTCTTCCCTGCCCATGCATCTTTAAGAAGAATTTATCGATTTAAAAAGTGATTCGACTATGAAGACCGCATTTGAGAATTCTGAATTAACAACGTTTTGGTGTAATGCCTGTGCTTCTTATCCCCGAGTAGCCAAATATATAATGAGCAAGCTGCTTCCATTTGGATCAACCTACTTATGCGTAGCCGCTTTTTCAGCTTTTGTTTCATTGAAAACAAGATCTAGAAATGCCAGGTGTGTGGAAAATGACTTGATTTGTGCATTGTCATGCATTGAACCTCGTATTTCCCTTCTGGCAAAGAACAAACAAGCTCAGCCATCGAATTAACTGTTGTTAATGTAGTTGTTCTTTTTAGTTTGTTAATCGCATATAACGTGTTGCATACAATAATTTATATTGCCTTTTGCATTGTTTACCTATTTACGTAAGTGCTCGTGAGCTACACGTAAATGTACATTCTCTTTTGTTAAGAGATGTTTGAAGTTAGATAATTATCCTGTGAAAACATTGATGAACTAACTCTGCCTTCTTTTTCTCGTCCTCGTATTATACGCGTTACCGCCAATTGCTGTATTATGACACTCAGCCCTTTTACATGGGCGCTGAAATGCGTTCCGAATCAGTTTCACGAAGCCGTTTAAAAAAAGAATTAGCGAACCGTGACGAACGCACAAAAGCGGCATATTTACATGGGCGCTTTGCAAACGCGTTTCATATAGTTCAATATGATTTAAACAATGGATAGTGACATGTATGCTTTATCCCATTAGCCCTTTCACACAGAAAGTTATTTGTGAGTAACTATTATACTTTTATGATAAACTAAATAACACACAACGATACATTTACTACAAACCTGCAAAACTTTGTTTTAAATATATATAGCTCTTTTTCCCAATGAAATCAATTCACTGCATAACAGTTTTGATGACGATGCCTTGCCGATTCTTGGATCTTACTGGTAGCGACCCCAGTCATGATCAAGTTGTTGGAGACATTTTTATAGCCTGTGAAGAATTACCAAGTTAAATTTTATGTTGTGAATATTATTACCATTAAAGGGTTCGAGTTTTAAAAAAGGATTAACAAATGTTTATTTTTAAATTATGTTGTAAAAAAGTAATACCAGTCTGCTGTTTAAATAATTTTGAAGAAAAAAAGTCTTTAAAAAGAAAAAGTGAATCTGGTGACATATAGGAGACAAAAATGTTACTACTTAGGCAGGAAATAGAAAATAA
Source organism: Corella eumyota (assembly GCF_963082875.1). Taxonomy (NCBI): domain Eukaryota; kingdom Metazoa; phylum Chordata; class Ascidiacea; order Phlebobranchia; family Corellidae; genus Corella; species Corella eumyota. The sequence goes on along the minus strand of NC_137495.1, from coordinate 10,307,047 downwards.
AAAAGAAATTCACATACTAACCAAAAAGTCACTAATAAAGGACCAAGAAATGAAAATTAAAGAACATGATCTAAAAATGAAAGGACTTGAAATAAAAATAGAGTACTACAAACAAAATATTAAAGAGCAGTAAAGCAAGTTTGAACAACTTTTATAAGTTTTACTAGTTACTTTATCTATAAAATTTAAATAAAGGGGTTTGTTTTCCACTTTGCATGAATATAATAATGAAGCTTTACTAGATTTAAAAATATGATACCCTGTCCAAAATAGGTATTACTGAAAGCAAAATGCTTAAAATCATCATTGCACATTTCTTGTTTAGCCAAGCCAGGGTAGACAGTTTTTAATTTCAACATCAAAAAAGTATTCTTTAAACTTTGTGACTTGCCCATTTTTAGGGATTGATAGGATGTTTGTAATTTTAATAGCTACAATGAAGGTTAAATATATTGGTTCTGTAACAACTTAATAAAATACTACTTAAATAGGTAATTATAAATCTTTTAACCAAACTTATTTTTCACAGCCCATATAAAATTTACGTTGTAACTGACCATACACATTTTATATGCAATTAACAGGAGACGAAAAAGGGTAAAATACCTTACAATGATACGTCCGGTGCATCACTGACAGATTTACTGACTGACAGACAGACTATCAAAGCCATTACACAACCAGTACTAACTTACTAATTGTACAACTTTACTTTTCTGTTGTATTGTTTTCCATAAGCTACCTATGAACCCTATTGACTCTGTCCAAACGACACAACGACTTTTAGGCCATTCTAGTGCTACAATTAAACTGATGTCGTATTTTTTTAAACTACGAACTTAAAATGAAAACGTTGCTGTTTCAGCAAAAAATGCACCGCACGTGTTAAAAAGTTACGAAGCTGATTGACCTAAAAACCAATGAACCATATAACAACAAGAAAATATATTTTTGATAAAGTAGTTAATGAATTTAAAGTTAATCTGAGTTTAACCCACCTGTATCGGCAGGTTAACTTTTTAGCTATTTAACTCGACTTTGATAACACCAAAAAAAAGTTAACTCGAGTTTAATCCGCGATTAGGTTAATCTGGGTTTAACTCAACTTTAATCACTCCACCCTCAAGCTGGATTAGTTAATCCAAAGTTAATCCACGTTGGTGAATACCGTTTTGAAGATCGGATTAAGTCAGGATTAGTTAATCCTAGATTAGGCCTAATCGAGGATTAACTTAATCCAGGTTGGTGAATACCACCCTTAGCTTCAACGCATTACAACGTTGGAATACTTTCAGACTAACTCCACAAAACTTGTATAAAAACGAATAACATAAATATTTTACCTTTCGGATTATCAAACAGTGCAGCATTATTTGTGAAATTCATGTTTCACGTTTTATGTCGTTTATAAACACTGTCAATCTGCTAGAATTTTTTTTTAAATCCTGGCAGAACTCCGCATTTTTCCACAAAATGTAAAAACGACAATACAAAAATGTTAAGCTAGTGAAGAAATCATTACTTACTATTGTTTAACCTACTATTGAATAAAATGTTTATTTTCTCGATTGTTTTACAGAAGGTGTTTTTTAAGTAATAAGCTCTTATAAACCAATTATAAGTTGAAGTTTTACATTCGTCATTTGCAAAAGTTGTAGAGCGACGAAAAAACATTAAAGATACCAAGATTTTCTTGGCCGTAATTTGAAATACTTTATGTATAGCTGCAGCCTCCAAGTGATAAGGTTTACGATCGCCTTTCTATAAAAAACAGCTTTATGGAGTGTTTATTTATACTAACGAAGTGCTGCCTAAAATTTTAAAATCACTAGCAACAATTGTGTTGTTTAAAAATATTTTTATTGAGCAAATGTGTGCTGTTTTGACGTGTTTTTGAGCTATCCGTAAACGCCGGCCTCAAGGGCGAATAGTGTTACGTTGGCGCGGCTCAAACACGAAACCTTTTGGCTCGTAGTCCGACGCCATGACCGGTTCGCCACACTACTGGACAAAAAGTATGTTTCTCGCCGTCAGAAATGTTTAGAACATAATAGATACCTCTTGTGGCAACATAGAAAATGTAATTCAGGCAGGCAGACTGTCGTCGTTTAAACCAAGGAGCACAGATTATTTGGATTTTAGTTGTTAAAAAACAATCTTTATAAATTGTCTAGTTTTTGCGTAATAGTATCAACAAACGTGTCTGAAGTTGCAAAAATAAAAAGTTTGTATGATTTAGTAATATCAATGAAACTTAAAAAGATTCTGAAAGTTTTTTTTTAAAAGATTAATTTAAACAGACCTCCATTAGTCGGTTTATCACAATATACAAAAAGGAAGTAAAAGTGATTCTTTTTGTAAAACACATGTATAAAAGTAAACTAAAAGTAATTTTTGGTGTAAAATGCGTATTTTTTATATAGCCAACTTTAAGATTACCAAAAATCTTAGTAAAAAAAATAACAATGTTTTTTTAGATGGGCTACATCTAGATTACAAAAAACGACGCGGGCACGCATAAAATCTTTAAAAAAAACTATGGCTCTTTGTTTTTGGCCGAAGAGTCATTCATATCCCTGGTTTTTATAGCGGACTAGAGAAAAAGGCGATGACGGAGGCAACGAAAGAGTTTATGCGGTACTTCTAATTAAATTGAAAATAGTACGTGTAACTCATCAACTTGGAGTGTATATAAAGTTTATGTAAAACATATAACGATGTTAAATGATAACATCGGCGGTTTAATAAATTTGAAAAGCCAAACATGCCTATTTATCTTTTCGTGCAACTATTAAAGAAGTCTTAAACCGCCTCTATAGTTTTAACAAATTGTTGCTTATATCTAATACATTTTTATCATAGTTTTGTGTAGTTTTTGTTTAATTTTATTTAGTTTTTATGTGTAGATTTATGTAGTTATTCACGTATTCTATTTGGATGTTAGTGTTATATATTTTGGTGTATTTTAAGTTAATTTTCGGTCTTTGTGTGTGTTTACGTTAAAATATAATTTGTAACATATTTAATTTACCTGGGTGCTATTTTATAATTAAGACAGACTTTTGCCTAATAGCGATTTATTATAGCCTTAGTTAACTTAACGCTTAAATCTGATATGTCAGTCATTTACCTTATAACATAGTTTTAAACTTCAATAAACCTTATTACTTTATCATTAAAACCGTGTGATTCAACTGTAGATTAATCATTTCAAGATCAAACCTTTGTACGAGTTTATCAAGGTCAAGACATTGCAATACGGCAGCCGCTTTATTCATGTAAGGTTTATGATACTGACCGGCCAAGCAACCCTAAAGCAATTACAGACGGTCCAACAACAAAACAATAAACGGGTTCTACTAATTACCGCACCAGACCATATTTAAAGTGTCTAAATACCGCACGGGATCATATGAAGTGTCTAATTACCGCACTGGACTGCATGGGATCATATATGAAGTGTCTAATCACCGCACTGGACCGCACATAATCATATATGAAGTGTTTAATCACCGCACGGGATCATATATGAAGTGTCTAATTACCGCACTGGACCGCATGGGATCTTATATAAAGTGTATTATAACCACACAAATAACTTTAGTTACCGCACGAGTCGCTTGCTTCTGCTCAAAAATATAAAGGTTTGGACCGCACGGGATTATATGGAGTGTCTAATTACCGCACTGGACAGCACGAGATCATATTTAAAGTGTCTAATTACCGCACCGGAACGCATGGGATCTTATATAAAGTGTATTATAACCACACAAATAACTTTAGTTACCGCACGAGTCGCTTGCTTCTGCTCAAAAATATAAAGGTTTTAGTTATTTAAGATACTTCTAATGACTAAAATTACATAAGACGACAAAGTAAATGATATTTTTTTAATGAAAGAACATATTTTTGAGTTTAAAAAAAACAAAACTACAAAAGATTCTTGCAAAACGTGTTCTTCAAACAAAGGTGTATATGCATTTAAATTTCAATATACGCAAATAATACATGACATCATGTTGGTAGTTTTAGTAATCTCGGCCATGCTTTATGAAAGGTAAAAACGAATAATTCACAGAAAATAAAATAAAACACAGGGTCAACCAAATGACGCTACAACTTATTTTAAGTGTAGCTTTCAGGTTAAATATAATTTTACTGTAAAATTTCTATCTTAAAAAGTTTATTTCAGTTCAAGTCTTAAAGATATTTATTTGATTGATTTTGAAATTCAAAACTGTAAATCATTTTTTGATTGATCTTGTCTTGCTGGAAACAATTTTCCGCGTTTTTCTTCCACCAAATTGATCTTAGTTTTTTGTTCGGAAATTTTGCATTTTAAAAACTTAATAAACAGATTTTTTCTTTGTTCATTTCCCATCTCTACCCATTCTTTGTTACTCTTCACATACGCTTTAAATTTTTCGCATACAACATAGTTTCCCGTGCCATGTAGGCTACTACGTATATCCACAAGTTGTGTTTTGACAATGTTGTACAACTTCTCAATAAGTATCGGTAAAGAACGCGGCTTCCAATTAATGTCCAGTTTAATTATGTTGTTGATACTCTCACAGTTGTTGTGTGTCCACCATCCATCTTCCTCATTAAAACGCTGGGGACAAATAACAAACTGGAAAAGACGATGTTTTAAATGGACCGTAAAATAATTTTCAAAATGATCCAGTTCTTTGTTTTTTTCGAGGATTTGATTTGCCTCTTTTTCAAAATTTTCTTTGTTTTTTTTTTGAAACAAGCCCAGCTTTACCAAAAATGCTGGAGATTATTTCATTCCTACGTTTTAAGTCCACACCTTTCTTGTCCTGCAAAAATTTTGTCACGTTATCTTTGACATGTTTGATGCAAAGAAAACGCGTTGGATTTTTGAAACATATGTCCAATGCTTTGGTCACAGCTTTCTTATTGTCGTTTCCAATTGGAACTTTGACGTTAACATTCAAGTCGTTACACTCTAATTTAACATTAAGGTGGGAAAAAAATGAACAATATGTACTGCATTTTTCATCCCAATGTAAGAATAATGGACCAACACAAATGGGGTGATCTTTGGTTTCCTTGCTGTTTACTTTAAGGTTTTTGAACACAGTAACTGTTACTAAAAGTTCTATCAACTTCTAGGACATATTATTTATTGTCGTTGTTGGTGAGAAAGTTTTGAAACATCAGCATCTGCTCGTTAGTGTATAGGATTATGCATGGCGGTTTTTCTGAACTGTTGTGTATAATTTCTTGAATAAAAGGGTGATTGTCGCTCATCATTGAAAATACTTCCAAAACCTCATCTGCGACGTTTTTAACAGAAGGTTTATTTTTATTTAAATTTTGTCGCGCATTTCGAATTTGGCGAAAATCTCGTGGACCGTTAATCGAATCTTCTTCTTTTAAAGTTGTGTATATTTCCCTGGTTGGAATATTGTGTTTGATCTTGTCTTTAATTTTATCCATAATTTTAGGATTTCGTTCACTTTGAATTTGTTTAGAAAGTTGAATGCTTGAGAGATCAGTTTTCTGACTTTTTATGTAAGTACCGAAGCCTACTACGCCTTCGTACGGCGAAGAATGGGAGATAAGTTCAACGTTATGTCGAAGTGGCACAAAATGATTAGGAAGCCAAATTGAATTCTGAGAAGGACCATCTCTTGTCCACATAATCCAAAGTGGCATAATCCAACGTCAACGTATTCATCCTCTTCATCCATTCGAATATTCAAGATTTGAACCACTTTATCATTAGGTCCATTACATGGTGGGTATACGCTTACGATAGGCCTGTTGATGACATTACTTAAAGCAAGCATTGTCCATGCTAAAGAATATTCTGAGTTTTTCGAGCAATCTATACAAGCTTTGCTAAAATCGGGAGAAACTATGCTAAAATCAGTAGAACATAAATGATTTACATATTTTTTTTCATTTAATGCCATTTTTATACAAGTTCGCACTCTTAATTCAAGTGCCAAATTAAGTGTGTTTAAAAAAAGGCAATTGCCGTCACCAGGAGTATATAGTGGTACCTTTTCAGGCATTCAATTTTCCAGTAATTTATTGGAGTAGGGGTGTATATCTAAATCTGAGAGATAATCTTCGTGTGAAACAAACGCCTGGTTTTCGCTTTTTAAAAGAAATGATTCGCGCAAAGCACACCTTTTTAATTTCTCGTATCCACATTTTGAAGCCTGTGTAAATGAATAATAGTAATTTTTAGCTTAGCATTAAATTAAATTATGACAGTTACTTTAAGACACGTTTGCAAACGATACGCCGTTGACAATAAAAAAATTGGTTCACGTATGTTGTCCGACTCTAGACAAAACAACGTGTTGTTTACCATAAAAGAGAATTCTCTCGAACCGTAATCCGTAGGTGACAAGACCTATTGTTTTAAGTTTGCCACTTTACTGAACACCGACGGTTGTTTTACTTCTGCAGACATCATCTAAGTCTGCAAATATATATTCCCTTACCACAACCCTAGGCTCCCAACGAAGAGAAAACAACGTTCCGTTCTACATACGTAAGAATTCTCTCGCACCGTAATCCAGACGAGAATTTTCGCTTGTATTTATTTAGTAATTGGCAGGTTATTAAGAGGTCGGACAATAGAAAAATGAATACTGCAAGGTTATTTCTGATATTTCTTTATACAAATAGTGTCCATAAGATGCTCAGGCCAGTTAAGACAGGTAATACGACGGCCTCTATAAGAAAATGGAAACGTAGGCAGCAAAGAAGTCGTTTTTTTATGTTGTTTATTGTAACTCAAATAAAAAAATTTGAAGAAAGAACTAAAATGTCTCGACGATTTTGGAAATTAAAAAGGTAAATAAATTACTTTTAAAAGAAATATTTCAAACTTTTTAACAACCTGCCAACTAATTAGATCAACTGATTGGTGGGATTTCGCTGAAAAAAGTTATGGGGATGAATTTTAGTTAAAAGATTTCCGAATGACAAAAGCAACTTTTTTTTAAAATCGTCGACGTTATTAGAGAGGACATGAAACCAGGTAATTTCAAAAAATTTTTGTGCAACACTAAACAGCTAAGGGAAATTTCTTTAACCATCTGACCATGTCATTTTTAACACTACAAATTTGTTTATTATTTTCAATATTAGATGAAAGATCTGTAAGAAGGCCAATTGCAACCGAAAAAAAGAGTGGCTATAGCTATTTTTCAATTGGCCTCGTCAGGTGAATATCGGACAACAGGGATTGTGTTTGGGGTATCCAAAGTTTCCGTTCACCGTTACGTAAACTTGTACGTTTGTTCCAAATTTTAGCTAAATGTTTATGTAAAATAATAATAAACATTGCTTTAAATAAGACATTTATTTTCTAGGTCTCAGGAGGTGAATAATGAAGTGCCAAATGACAGAACAAATGTAGTTCGAAGTTCTAAGAACTAGTAGTAGATTTTAATTATGTGTGATTTTTGTTTTGTACTTCATATAAATTAAAGCTTTTTTATGAACATTTCAGAGTTTTCTAATTTTATCACAGAAAGAAGTATTGTTTTATTTGTTTTACTACCTTTCAAATAAAGTGTAAAATCTATATTTTTTTAAAATTTTTATTAAAAAAAGTAAAAACCAATTGCACACAAAAAACATTAGAAAAAAATCGCACACAAAATACACTACAAAACACAGTAATTTAAAACAATTAAAAAAAGGCAAACAAAATTTATTTTGGCATATTTATCAAGGCAGTAATTAATTTGTTATTTTCCTCGCTAGCAAACGCTAGCTCCTCTTTGCGGGCCTCTCTTTCTTTGGCATTCTCTGCCTCCTGAAACTGACGGTCCTTTTCTGATTGCTCTTTAAACATTTCGAAGCAGGCCTTGGATACAGTTTCAAAATCTGCAACTGAAAAATAATAAAAGTTTATACTTACATATAAATAGTTGTGTTTTTTGAAGTAAGTTGTGCTTAACATTTTTTTTAATTTTTTAATGGTCTGATATTATTTTTTACCTTTTTGGTCTTTTTTTATGTCGCAAAACATTTTTTTAAATTTTTTAATGGTCTGATATTATTTTTTACCTTTTTGGTCTTTTTTTATGTCGCCTTTGCGACTTCTTTGATGTACCTATACAAAAATAAAATCTGCAATTACTAAAACCTCTTTTAATTTTATTCTGCTCTGCATCGTTGTCACTTGCTAACACTTATTTGTACCTGAGACACCTGGCAATGAACTGGTAGAAGCAACATCAGGTTCTGCAGTTATAGTTGGGCCTTCCTGATTGCCACTTGTTGAAGGGACACTACTAACATCCTGTGATGTTACTGGCACTTCTAATTCAATATAGGCCAATTATTATTAAATAAAAACTATATATACAGTAAAAATATAGTAATAACCTATATTTACCTTCAGAAAAATCGATAAGGTTTTCCAGAAGAACAACTGCAACATATAAAATAATGGTTAAAAAGAATGGGTCAATTGTGTATTTTGTAAAATATTTTTAAAAACAGACATTCAAGAATTACACACCATTATCTGCGTCTTGTATTTGGAAGCCTACAGCTTCTACATTTTCTAAAAAGCTCGGCAATCCACAAGCTACATAAAAGATATAAACAAATTAAACACTTTGGTATATATAAGTAAATACAAAAAATAGGTACTTACGAACTGACTCTATTGCCGTACTTCCAACAGTTGTCTATTAAAACAAGATATCAAAATTTAAAACAAAAAAGCATAACAACAAAAATAAGCTAATAAAAAATTTACTTACAATGCTTCTTGGTCTCGTGCCATAGATGGCATGCATGCCCTCAAAAAATTCCCACCTCATTGGGCCCGAGTCAGACCCCGATCTACCTAAACTGTTTAAAACTTCTTGTGGCCTGTCAAAAATATGATGTTAAATGATTGTTTTTGCAAGTGTTTAAACAACATTTTAAATTACTTTTAACATAACAACTTACATTGAAAAATTGTAACCATGTTTTTCCATTTTTTCGACCACTTCTTTAAAAAAAAGCATTGCGAGTCCATCTTCCGGATTTACAATGTTTTCATACATTACCCCCTCTATCCACAGAGTACTGTTTGGCAGTTAACAAGTTGATACCTTATGTAAAAATAAATATCATTTAAAGATGACTATGCTACAGTTTTACATGTATATATTCAAGTTTTATAACTAAACTATCTAAAAGCAATTTAGTATAGAAATTAAAGTTTATTTAACTATATAGTTTTTGGTAAAATTACTCACAAGTATATGAAAACTACTCACAAGTATATGAAAAACAGTAAAACATTTTCGGCAGGAAATTTATTAAATTTTACTTACATTTAAAATAAACTGATCGTAACGCTCTCCAAAGTGTAATGAAATCAGCATAAGAACACCAAAAATTTCAGCCCTGCTGGACTTTTCTTATTTTTTTGCGGAATCAATCTGTTGATATTAATAATTGAACCCTTGAAATTTTCAAGTGTTTTACCCATAATTAAGAAAAGGTACGAAAAAATTCCAGCTTTTGTAAAAAGAATGGGCAAATCTTTTTTTATTTCAACCAATGGCATCTGATTTATTACCACTTTGACAGTAGTTACGACTTTTTTTAGCTCTACTATTATTTTCTCTTGGTCTTTAACCCCGTCTTCGTAAAGACCATAAAGAATTTATCTTTGCTTTTCCGGGCAAACCGTAGATGTTTCATCTACAAAGTTCTTTTTTCCATAAGAAACCCTGACGGCTTCTTTTCAATCCTGGGCATTCTTCACCTGAACTCGAGAATGGTTGGCAACGCGTCGTTCAAGCTGAAGCAAAACAGACATATTTCCATCTCCAACAATTTTGTTTAACGATGTATTTTCAAGAATCTTTTTAGTTTGGAATCCAACAACTTTTTCAGTATTGTGCTGTTCAGAGCTATAGTGCGATTCAAAACAACTTAAAATTTTGGAAAAAAATTCTTTTTTGTGGAACTAAAAGTTTACTCTCCAATCTAGATAAAAACAGAGCAAAAAAATGTAGGATATTATTTTTTACAAGTGCAAACAATTGCAATTCCTTGATTAATATGCCCCTTGAGGTGTTTAGTAAGATCAGAAAAGTGATCGAAGTCTTTATTACAAAGTTGGTATGTGCAAGACGGTTTCTGCTGCATAAGCAACTTTATTGGGGAAGCAGTAAGGGCAACATTTGGTTTTTGATAGGGTGAGACACTATTATGTTTTCTTTTGAAATGGGAATGTATAATTTTAAAAAGACATGTTGCAAGTACCAACACCACATTTAAAAATATAGTTATGCACATTTCGATGATGAGAAATATGTTTCATGTAGGCTTTAATAGATTTTGCAATATATTCACCACTAAAATCACAAGACAAAATAAGCATTTAAGCAATTACAAAAACCGCAACAATAACAATTTTAATAGTTCACAGGTATAAGATAGGCTTAACCCGGAGCTTGCTTTTATGAAGCTCGAAATTAAGTTTTAAAATTTAAAGCTTCGTACAAGTTTCTAATTTAGTTACCTAAAATACCAACTTATATAATAATTTTAATAGCCTACGAAGTAAATAAGGCAAGACTTTACTACTTAAATGACAACAAAAATAAACTATGCACAAATAATGCTAAAAAATAATTTTAGAACATATGGGTGATAGGTAAGGGTAACATAACCAAGCACAGCTAAAATATAAAAAAATATTAAATTTTGACCCCCAGTAACGTTTATATAAACATCATGTTTTTACATTAAATTTACAGCTGGCGGATCACATGGTAAAAAATTCTACATGTGTTTACAAGGTTCAAAAAAAATGATTGTCCTGTTACTATACAGATTTCATATGGTACTCTTTTTCCTGATTTTAAGGTTTGTAATGGACACTTGCTGCTTTTTAAATTACAAAAGGCCTTGCCAGAAATACTAGTAATCAGAAAAATAAACAAATTTATTTTAGATGGAGTCCAAAGAAAGTGGAAACAAGTTAAGGTATCTAAAAGACCTTGCCAGCAAAAAAATTAGAATTCGTTTAAAAGGTTCATCTGAATTATTAAAATCCACCGTTTACAGAATTACTTTTCCACCCATTAAAGCTCATGTTGGTCATGTTATTGGAAAGGTAATTTAAATTTTTTAAATTACTAATTTAAAAACAAATAACTAAAAAATGTCCCTCGTTACTATTCTTAATAATGTAGCCTTTTTGCAAGATTTATTGTAGGTGGTGTAATGGGTATGCAATGTATTGTTTAAACACAATTTTTTGGAAACTTATGCTATTTTTAGCATAATATATGTTACGTATTACTTTTTAGCAATCTGGATATCAACAGATAGTTGATAAACGAATAATTGCTGAAGTTGGAAAACTTGTTAATGATGGTGTTAGTATTGTTCGTGAACTAAGGCGGGCAATTGATCTTTACGTTAAACATGATTTATTTAAGGGTCAAGAACCACACTGCCAATCAAATCGAAGATTTAATCCAACAATGAGGGATTTAAAAAACAGTTTTTATCGTGTATTTGTGAATCGAAAACTATCAAAATTTGATCAGACAAATGTTAAACTTTTGATTGATGAGTGGAGAAAGAAATATGGTACTGATGACAATATTTTGTATCTACCATATGTTGCAGGCGAAGCAATCAACATGGAAGAACATGAGAGTAAATGGGATGAAACCCCTTTTATCAAATGAAAACAATCGCTTCTATTTGTTCATCAATTTTCATGGCAAAAACAACTGTTAGAAAGAACGATATGGTCAGGAAATCTGCCTTCTAGATGTACTTAACTACCGAGTTGTTGGGTCTTTTATTTTACAAAATGAGACAGCTGATGATATTCAAGAGGCACTTAAAGTTTTGCAAAAATGGTGAGTTTTTCTTTCAAGTTATTGTGACTCGACTTAGTCAAGGTTTTCTTTAAGTTATTGTGAATCGATCTAGTCGAGTTTTTCTTGAAGTTATTGTGACTCGATCTTGTCAAGTTTTTCTTTAAGTTATTGTGACTCGATCTAGTCGAGTTTTTCTTGAAGTTACTGTGACTCGACCTAGTCGAGCTTTTCTTTATGTTATTGTGACTCGACTTAGTCAAGTTTTTTTTTAAGATATTGTGACTCGACTTTGTTGAGTATTTTTCTTAAAGTTATTGTGACTCGATCTAATCGAGTTTTTCTTGAAGTTATTGTGACTCGCTTCATTCGGGTTTTTCTTAAAGTTATTGCGACTCGCTTTAGTCGAGTGTTATTGTGACTCGACCTAGTCGAGTTTTTCTTTAAGTTATCGTAACTCGCTATAGTCGAGTTTTTCTTTAAGTTATTGTGACATGACTTAGTCATATTTTTAGTCCAGGTTTTCTTATATGTGAATGACTATTTTAATTTTTTGTGACACTGAGATTTTGTTTAATATAGTAAAATTATTGACTTAATTTTTTTAACTATTTGTTTAGCATTTTAATTCTCATTACATATTTATCAATGTTATTATTCCTAAAATTATTTTTACACAAAAATTGTTGATCTTGCATAAAATTTTGTTTTTAAAAAATTGCTAATAATTTTTTTATGTTTTGCAGACTTTTAATTATATAAATAAAATTTCTAACAATGAATACATCAAGCCTGACGATCAATACCGGGGGGGGGGGGGGGGGGGTGACATCAATAATTCAATAATTATTATAATGGGCAAGTTGATCTTTTTATGCAAATACTATTAAAGCTACAAAAAATAATTTTTTAATTTTATTTATTATATGTAACATACAATTTGAGCAGAAACCCTAATGGAAAAAACAAAAAAAACACAAACAAAAAGCAAAACAACAACAAAAGCAATAAGGGTGGTGTTCGGAAGAGTAAGGGGGCAAAGTTAAGGAGGCACTCCAATAAGGTGGATGCCCGCAGCATGATCACTGTCGCAAAGTATAAATTAGTCAATACAGAGATATGACTTATTTTTACTATTTATTTATTAAACTTATTATTTTTTTTTTGTTTTTCTAATAAAATTTATAAGACATATAAAATCTTCTTGTGAATATTTTACAGAGAACGAACAAGTGCTAGCCTGGAGCCAGGAAACAGCTCCATTCTTTACGAAAGATCGGAAGGGTTCCAGGCTAGCGAGCCTCTTTAGCCAGTTTCGAGGGTCTCCCTTCATCCTAGAGACAGGACAAAGAGGAGCCCTTGGTCGAAGAGGCAGCGACAGTGGCGGGCCTCCACCAACAAGGCGTGCCTTAGACTTTTACCCCCCGAACTTCAATTGGTACAATTTTGTTCAGCCTAATTCAGACCAATAACCCTCCCTCCACATAATCTTTTCCCCGGACCCTTTTATTGCCATTTTTAGGTGATTTATGTTTTAACAACGTTATATATTTATAACCCATTAACGAAACAATAGATTATTAAAAATAATCTTTTGTATGTATAGTGACAAAACAATTACTAAGAAAATCAATTGTTACGCAACAGTAGCTATTGTTTTTGTTTTTTTGCCGAGTAGAAATGGTGGTCAAACCCATAGAGATATTATTGCATGTGTAGTCAAGTCTTGTAAAAGCCGAAAAATAAAGAAGTCTGCTATTAGTTTTCACAGGTGTTTAAAAGTGGTCAAATAAATATAGAATAAAGTTCAGTAAGTTTGTTTTGTAATAACACCAGATAACACAAAAAAAAGAAATGGTGTAAATACAGTTTTTAGTAATATATAAGTGTAAATGCAGTTTCCAGTGGTATGTCTAGTAACACGTTTTTTAGATTTCCCAAGTCAGATCCCAAGTTACTGCTAGAACGACTCTCTGCAATTCAAAGAAAAAATTTAAATTAGTGATATTTAAATGTCGTAAATAGGAGGTTTGTGATTCGTTGGGATAATAACAAACATACCAAAAATTAAGAACGTTTAGTTTTAAAGAACAAAAGTAATCGTCTTTCAAAATTCGGTCAAATAAGAATAAAAACAATAATAATAAATATAACTAGATTTATTTGATAAATAAAAAATGGTTCGAAATTATTTGATTATATTTAAAATTAATCTTTATTGTAAATAAATTTATAGACAAACATTACCTAATTAAAATATTAACTAAACTAATTAATCAAATATTTCGTATACCTTTTTAATTATTACACTAAAAAATTGAAAATTTTTCTTTGTTCTGCGCTTAAATAACAATCTTTAGTTTTTATGAAATAAACAAGCATTTAAATATGATAAACATACAAAAATTAATTTTTTAACTCGTTTTTATGTAAATCATATCATAATATAATATTGACTAAGATTAAAAAAAATAATAACAATTTTTAAATTTTAATAAACAAACACCTATTACTTGGTAATTAGTAATAAAAATAAAAATTTTAATTCATTTTTGAGTTACCAATATCATGATATACAATTAACCAAAATTTAAAAAATAAATAACAATCTTTAAATTTTAATAAACAAACACCTATTAATTAGTAATTAATGATAAAAACCAAAATTTTAATTCATTTTTGAGTTACTAATATTATGATGTACAATTGACCAAGATTTTAAGAATTAATAACGATCTTTAAATTTTAATAAATAAACAAGCAATTAGTAATTAGTAATAATTAAATTTTGAGAATAGGAGGATTGGAACACAATATTATTATAAATAACATACTAAAATTTCAGAACTTTATATAAACAAGATCAAAAGTTATTTTGAACTAAACTTCGGATGAGTAAGAAAAATAAAAATAATTAGTAATATCATGATATACAATTAACCAAGATTTAAAAAATTAATAACAATCTTTAAATAATAATAAACAAATACCTATTAATTAGTAATTAGTGATATTTAAATGTCGTAAATAGGAGGTTTGCGATTCGTTAGGATAATAACAAACATACTGAAAATTTTTGAATTTTGAATTTTAAAGAACAAAAGTTATCGTCCCTCGAAATTCGGTCAAATAAGAATAAAAACAATAATAAATATAATGACAATAACGATATGTTTCGAAATCTAAGATTTCGAACCATAAATATATTAATTAGTAATTAGTGATAATTAAATGTCGTGAATAGTAGGTTTGCGATTCGTTGGGATATTTTACAACATACTAAAATTTTAGAATTTTTAATTTTATAGAACAGAAGTTATCGTCCCTCAAAATTCGGTCAAATAAGAATAAAAACAACTAGATTTATTTGATAAATAAAATATGGTTCGAAATTATTTGATTATTTAACACGAATTTTTATAAATAAAAAAAGATATGCATAAACATTAACTAAGAATATTACATATCTTTAATTTTCAACAAACAAACAAGTATTTATATACGTTATGCAAACAAAAATTAATATTTAACCCATTTTAAGTTGTTAATATTAGGATATACATTATTACTAAATTTGATATTTCTAAAATTGATTTTTATTGATTAAACAAGCATTTAAATATGATAAATAAACAAAAATTATTTTTTAAATATGTTTTTTAACTACCTATATTATAAAATACATCATACCAAATTTTTGATGCTAAATATCGGACTTTAATTTTTAAGAAACAAACAAGCATTTAAATATAATAAACAAACAAAAATTAAATTTTTAATATATTTCTGAGTTATAAATATTATAATATATAACTTACCAAAATTTAAAAATCTAATAACAATCTTTAAATTTTAATAATCAAACACCTATTAATCGGTAATTAGTGACAAATATTAAAATTTTAATTCATTTTTGAGTTACTAATATTATGATATACAATTGACCAAGATTTGAAAAATTAAAAACAATCTTCAAATTTTAATAAACAAACAGCTATTTATTAGTAATTAGTGATAATTAAATATTGTAAATAGGAGGCCTGAAACGCATTATGATATTATACAACATATTAAAATTTTAGACTTTTAAACTTTAAGGAACAAAAGTTATCTTCTTTCAAAATTGGGACTAGTAAGAATAAAAATAACAATAATAAATATACTGACAATAACAATATGTTTCGAAATCTAAGATTTCGAACCATAATAATAACTAGATTTATTTGATAAATAAAATATGGTTCGAAATTATTTGATTTTTTTTAACATAAATTTTTATAAATAAAAAAAAATATGCATAAACATTAACTAGGAATATTACATACCCTTGACTTTTAATAAACAAACAAGCATTTATATATATTATAATTCGTAAAATTAATTTTTGATTTTTATTCAAAAAGCAAGCATTTAAATATGATAAATATTAACGAAAGGTTTTTTTTTGAAATATGTTTTTTAACTACCTATATTATAAAATACATCATACCAAATTTTTAATGCTTAATATCAAACTTTAATTTTTAATGAACATACCAGCATTTAAATATAAAAAACAAACCAGAATTATTTTTTAATTCGTTTTCGAATTATAAATATAATAATTTATTACCGACCAAAGTTTAAAAACCTAATAACAATCTTTAAATTTGAATAAACAAACACCTATTAATTAGTGAAAAAAATTAAAATTTTAATTTATTTTTGAGTTACTAATATCACGATATACAATTGACAAAAATTTAAAAAATTAACAACAACCTTTAAATTTAAATAAACAAACACTTATTAACTAGTAAGTAATGATAAAAATTAAAATTTTAATTCATTTTTGAGTTACTAATATTATGATAAACAATTGACCAAGATTTGAAAAATTATTAACAATCTTTAAATTTTAATAAACAAACACCTATTATTCGGTAATTAGTGACAAATATTAAAATTTTAATTCATTTTTTGTTTGCTAATATCATATTACAATTGACCAAGATTTGTAAATTAAGAACAACCCTTAAATTTTAATAAACAAACACCTATTAATTAGTAATTAGTGATAATTAAATATTGTAAATAGAAGGCCTGAAACGCATTATGATACTACACAACATACTAAAATTTTTAAATTTTCAAACTTTAAGGAACAAAAGTTATCTTCTTTCAAAATTGGGACTAGTAAGAATAAAAAAAAATAATAAATACACTGACAATAACAATATGTTTCGAAATCTAAGATTTCGAACCATAATAAATATAATGACAATAACAATATGTTTCGAAATCTAAGATTTCAAACCATAATAAATATAATGACAATAACAATATGTTTCGAAATCTAAGAATTCGAACCATAATAAATATAATGACAATAACTGTAAAAAGAGTTAAAATTCGATAAACAATCAATAGTTAAAAGCATTAGATCTCGTTGTTAAAATAGGGAGAAAAAATACGTCAAAGCTTGTCAGCAAATAAAAATAACAATTCCATTTTAAATCAACATCAAAAAAACAATTTGATTGTAAAATTCAAAGTTAACTTATGTGGATTTATTCAAAATAAGCTACACTAGACTTAATTAACAATTGCTGAATATTTAACAATTGCCGAATAAACATGATCTTATAAACATTGTTACAAATAAAACATAATATTGCTGAATAATTAGAAATTTTAATCACTTCTACAAAGTGTTTGGCAAACAATGAAGGAAAAAATGTTTTGATAGGTTAATAAGGTACAAGTAAAATAATGTCTAGTTTTGTCATTTATGCAAAAGTTTTATATTAGGAGAGGTTTCCCACTAATATAGTTGCAAATTAAGTTTACCATTTAATATTTGACCAATGATAATATTTAATTAAACAGTTAAAGAAACAACATTACCACATATGGAACCTTACTAAAAACAACACAAAACTACATATTAATAAAGCACCTGCTTACATCCCCATATTTTAACAATGAAAATAAACTTTTCCAATCAAACTTAACAGTTCAAAAAACTAAAATATTCTTGAAACTAAAAATATTGCCACAAAATCAAATGTAAAAATGGTAAAGTAAGCACAAAAACATAAAAATATTTATAAATTTCTTTTGTAATTTACTTCTATATATTCAAAAAAGTTATTTTCTTTTTAACCAAAGTGAATAAAGTTTTTTTATAATTTCAGGGCCACAACCTAGTTAAATATAAATGGGTGTAAATGATCCAAATCTAAGTATGAAGTAAAATTATCAACATCTTTAAATATGACTTTACCAAGTACCTAAACCGTATAAAATTACTAATAATTATGGTAAAGTAAAAACTTACATTATTAATTGCTTGAGTCACTCGGAAAAGAGGGACCCCATACCACTAAACAAAAACAAACAAAGGCTTTAATGAAAGAAAATTTTAACATAAACTAACAATCAAAATTTGTTTAATAGTGTAAACTGAAATCTGTTTAAAATAACTTGTTTTAAGGGTTTAAAATATCATGTTTTAGGGGTTTAAAATACCTTGTTTTAAGGGTTTAAAATATAGTGTTTCAAGGGTTTAAAATGTCGTTCTTTAGGAGTTTGTATTTCTGTTATAATTCAAAATTATTCTTTTTGCTCAGTAAAATGTAAATGTGCGTCTTAAAAATGTTTTGTGCTATAGTAAATGTGTTTAAATAATGTTTCATAGTAAACAAAACTTACAGATACATATTTGGAACTTTTTTGCTTGCTTTCTTCAATAGTTTTTCCCCATCCTCAGTAAAACCACAATTCCATTCATAAAAGTATTGAAAGTTGTGAAGACATAATGAGAAAGCAACAGCACACTCATATCCAAGATTGTTGCCGCTAATATTCAACCTTTGCATCTGAAACATTTAAACTTTAATTAAAATGTATTATTAGCACATCAATTGTTTAAATAAAGTTTTATTGTTAAATTATAAATTGGGTTTTAATAACTTAAGAAAATATTTTAAATGTTTAAAATTAAATTTTTTTAAACTTCATATAACTTCAAAAAGTAATAATTGTTACATTTTCGGAAAATAAAAATTGTTCTTGTGGTTAGGTGACATGTTGTATTTATTAATACTTTAAAACTTTTAATTTTTAAATAATTTGATTCTGAAAAAATACTAAAATTATATTTTTTAAATATTACTATAATAGATTGTAACTTAACAATAGACCATTGTTAAAGTTAATAGGCATTGTGACTGTTTTTTTTTTGCAGAATTCAAAATTTATATTTTGCAGAAAATAAATTAAAAATTTAATCAAAATTAAAGTTTTAATTAAACAAATTAATTTTAATATCAATTGCACAACTTTATCTAAAACAAAATTTTTATTTTACTGAATTTAAAAATCACTCTAATTCAAATAATTAATTTAAAACAACTATTAATCCCATAATTATTGAATTATTGGTTTAAAAGAAAATAAATTTTAACTGTTAATTAACACAAATTAAACATAATATTAATAAAATAAATTCATCAATATTCTTAAATTAACAAGAAATTTAATAATAAAATATTTTATTAATTTTTAATTATTTTAAAATAAGGAAAATGCTAAAGTTAAATTTTATAATAGATTGTAACTTAACAATAGACCATTGTTAATGCTTTAAGGCAGTGTTACCTTTTTATTTGTTCTATAAAATAAAAAGAAAAATTATATTTTTATAAAATTAAACAAAAAAATTAAAGTTTTATTTTAACATAAAGCAATTGCAAAAATCAATTTAAAAATACTGATTAATAAAGTAAGATACTCACAGAATTTTTTAATTTTAAACAAGCTCTAGCAATGGCAAATCCACCAACTTCTGTGATGTTACACAGACTAATATTAAGTTTCTCAAACTTGTCAATAATCACCCAGTATAGTTTGGTAGACACGTGTTTTATAATGTTTTCAATACTGTTAATTTAAGTGTTTTATGTTATTTACTGTTATCTTAAGATTATTTTGTAGGGTATTTTGGATTATAAGTAGCTTATATATGTTTTTTTGTTTTAGAAACCGTATTTTTCATCGATCTTTGTGCACCGTTTTTTCGTTACAAGAATTGTGTTGAAATTGTGCCCCTATTGTTGCGTCATACGAAGGGCTGACAATAATAAGTTCAAAGAAAGATAAACTGGTGTAAATTATGTCTAAACGAGTTAATAACTATAACTAGTCTGGTATTAGTAATTGAATATTTCTGCTACTTGTCTGAGTGTATCAAAGCTGCACTTACTGCAAGGACGACGTAACAATATCCTTGTTGGAAGACAAAAATTACTTAAACCTAAATAGAAAACTACGTTAAGGTTTGTAAGCACATATATAACGATTTCGTATTAAATCAACATTAAAAAAACAATTTAAGAAGCTGTGGTGGATTTATTTAAAATAAGCTACATCCCCCAATTAACTAGAATGAAAACTGAATAAAATTCCTGTTTAGTTAAGCTAAACTCCTTGTAACTATAATAACAACTTTAAAATAAATTTTAATTTACCTGTGCTTTTTTAAACAAAAAACAAAAATTGCACCACAAAAATTACCATTCGACTTTAAAGAACTGGCCCAATTGAACATAAGTATGAATACACCATCAGATTTAAATAAATCATTAGTCAAAAAAATATATAAGTTCATGTAAATCACTCAATTTATTAAATTTTGAAGTGGTAGAAATTTCAAAGCGTGAAACTTTATTATTCACCCCCTCTTAAGTTTGTACGAACTGTTGAAATAAAATAAACAACCTTATTAAAAAACCCAAGTAATTTGAAATTTATTTGTTTCGAAATCAGGAAATATAAAGTTTTTTTTTAAATTTATTAAACTTCATAAGAATAGTTTAAAAAATGAATAGGCGTTACTGGGAATCGAACAAGGATTCCTGTTTACAAGGCAGGCGCTTTACCACTAAAAAAATTTATTGTTTATATATTTTCGCTTATTTTACAGAGTTTCTTTTTTAATTATGTTGGAATTTTTCCAACTTGCACTACGATACCATTATTTTTAAAATTGGTCAAGTCGTTTTTAAGATATTAGGATTTAAAGGTAAATATTCTAAATCGCTCGCGAGTCACGTGACGCACAACGTCATCATCGTAAGTTGCTGACAGACATAGGAAAATACCCTTATTTTGAAAAAAAAATAAAAAGTTAATCGGGGATCAGTTACTTTGGGATTAAGCCTAATCGGGGATTAAGTTAACTCGACTTTAATAACTCCACCCTTAATGTGAGAAAATCAACTTAAACTAACATCTATTAACCTGACCCAGTCTCGAGTTGCCTTTGGCAGTTTGAAATATTATAAATTATACCTACGTAAAAACTAGGTTGCTGATAAAGTGTTGGCTAGGCATTAGTTCATACCGTTTATAGCGCTTCACATAAAGATGCTATAGAGCTGTGGCGATCGAACCCAGGATCTTTGGAAGTGAAGCCTTTTGACCACCACGCCACGCTGCCGGTTTTTTATTTTTTGACGGTCTAACCTTTACTCTGGAAAACAGCTGCTTTGTATAGATTTATACAATAAAGCTTATTTTTAATATCGTATAGCTAAAAATTTACGAGAAGCTTAAAGAAATGCGCACATTTATCGAGCCGCGTGGTAAATCACGAAACCAGTCGACAAGGCCAAATCCTCTTAAATATTAATATTTTTAAAACATACTTTAATTTAAAACAATTTAATTTAGAGTATATTTTTTATAAACAAAATAAAATGTTTACTTTATTTAACAAAACAAAAAATAATAATTGTTAAATAATAATTTTTTGGCAACTCTGGCTAGTATGGCAAATCGGTCTTCAATTTTCGACACAAAATTGTTGTGATGCCCACTCTAGTGTATATATTAGTATCTCTATGGTTACAATTGTGTTTACAAAAAAACTGTGTACCAAATATTTTCAAATAATTAAAACAAAATGAAATTAGTAACTAAAAAAACGGGGAAAAAACTTTGATTGCGATGACAGGCAACTACTCATAAATATTTTAAACGAAGATACAAATAAGTTCATTAACATCGTAGAATGTAAAAAAACTGATTTTGTAACTGTTACAAAAAAACAAAAGCTGGGAAAAAATTACAAATCTATATAATGCTTCAAACACAAAACTTACAAGAAAACGGCTCAAACTTAGCAATTGTCGATAAACATTAAAAAAAAACCAAAGAGGATGTAAAGTTCCAACGAAGGGAAATTTTTAAGACCGGAGGAGGGAAACCATCCCCTGCGCTTGAAACAATGTCGGATCAAGTCTCAAGTAAATATTTACTCCTGTTTTGGATGACGTTTTTTTTGCTCAAGGTGATTTTTTTTCATAAAATATATCTATTTTTTTTGAATGTTTTTTTTCATGTTAAAAAATTGCAATAGGTACAACAAAAAATGTTTCAAATTCAAGACTGGCCAAATCGGAAGCAGAATTACGCCTTTCTCTGCTTCAAAAGGAAAATGAATTCCAGAAAGAAAAAGATAAATTTAGAAAAAAAAAAAAATATGGAAGAAAAGGAAACAAAAGTGGGAGGAAAAGAAACATATATGGAAGGAAGTTAAACACAATGAACAACAACGCCTTAAAAACGAAATTGTTAAATAAGTAAATATTATTTTATTTTTGTTTTTCACCTTTTAATTATTATTTCATGTTTTTTCTAAATGTATTTTACCACAAATTTAAACCTGTTTTTATTTTTATTTAAAGATGAAAACAATACATAAATAAAGTACTACTACAAATTATAAATATTTACTATAAAAAACGATAATATATATACTATATTACAACAAATTATTAGTATAACATACACTCCGCTCTACACCTACGACGACCGTTAGAGGTCTCTCGACATACACATATATAATACAATAATAAGAAATGCTTTGAAAAAGGGGGAATAAATTTAGAAAAAGGGCTACGTCATATATTTAAAACAAACTAAAGTTAATTTGGGCCGCCAGGTCAAGAACGTGTTTGCGTGCAACAGGAAACCGATGCAGGTAGATAACGACCTCTTGGTATGTCCGGCTAACACGACTTGAAGTTCTGGGCAGCAAAAAAGGCCTTTCGGGCTATAATTCAAAGTTTATGACGTGGCGTGCCTCTTTTGATATAACACGTGATTTTATGCTAGGATAATATCCGAATTATCCTACACATGAGAAGGTCCTGGTTCTAAATGTGCCGAGGTCGTTAAATTAGACTGGCTAGAAAGGTTAGCCTGAGTGGAAATACTCGTGTAGTTATCGGGGCTGTTAGGAAATCAGGGACTAAGTTTAGTACTGGCAACAACATTATGGGTTTCTAAATAGTCTCAAAGTTATTATTTTCAGTGGAAAACTGAAAAACAGCTTCAGGGTTTGCCTTATTCTTACTACCACTAAGCTTGCTGAAAATCTTGTCCATAATGTTACAAAAAATGTTCCTCGAACACGCAATTATTCCAAAAAATAGAAATAACAAGAAAAACTAATACCAAATATGCAATTAACCAATTAATTCAAATTAGAAAACTTACAAAGAAACTATTGTTTCAAAATACAAAAATATATCGTTTGCTGAAACAAATTTTAACAAAGACTTTACAATGACCAAAACAAATCAACAGTTCAAAAGCCGATTAAAATTAAAGGATTATAAAAAAACGTACAATAACAAAAAAAATATCCTGGCTAGCTTAATAATTACCAAAAATGTATTAAAAATAAAATCGGTTTACCAGTTCGTAAGATGAAGTTGCGTGTTTAAAGTTTAACAGAGCCCACAAACCGTATATTTAATTGTAAAATCACTGGACGGGTGTCTACCAATTTTGTAGGACTTGTGGTCAGTTATTCAATTATAATAGTTTATTATTATCAAACTTATATCTTTCATGATTATAGAATGATTATTAATTGGTTTGGTTTTGTTTAAGACCCCTAATCGGAAGGTTAATTTATATGTTAAGTTTAAGCATTAAATTAAGAGTTCATATTGACTTAACAATCTATTATTCTTTTAAGTTTTTTAAGACTACTAACTTAATTGTTTAACTGTTGTAAGATCTTGTGTGACGGATTATATTAACGAACGTGAAAATAGCTAAATAAAACTACATCATACATCTAACTTAATACATTTTCAATAAAAGTTACATTACACTACAAAAGGGCGTTAAACTTGTTACTAAATACAATATTAATAAAACTAACATTATGCGATAACTGTGCCATATTATGTCAGGGCTGCTAGTCGACGTCCGGGTAGAGACCGGTATACTAATTAATCTAGATCAGCATTTACTCCATCTCAAGTTTCTCTGATACCAATTTTTCCTCTTTGTCGCCGCAGCCTTCTGACAATATTTTATTCTAAACCTTTCTATATTCTTTTAGAATATGACTGGGTTCATATACCCGAAATGGTGTTGTACATGACGGGTGGTGATTGACGCACGAGTTTTTAACGAGTCGAGGGCTAGTTTGGGTTTAATCATTTTCTTGGTTTGTTCCTTATAGCACCATAAAAGCGCTACTTAAAAATGTTGTTCTGTTCATAATTTTAAATGGGTTTATGGACAGTTTTGTTGAATATTGATTACCATCTGTTCATGTCTTATTCTGTTTTTGGCGTTAAATATTCTGTTTTTGGCGTTTGGGCAGGTGATTTAATGAAGAGATTTGTAATGTTAATTATCGCCGCTGCCCGTGCCAGCGGCATTTGAGTTTATTATTTCTCCAACAAATCACCACGTATTTCATCACAAATAATTCTCTTTTGATTATGCAACCCGTTAAAAAGAAATTCCTAGAACTCGTAACGCAGCGCAAAGTTGCCTGTCGTGTGAACGGGCGTTAAGTTAAAAATTTTCCCCTACCCAGTGTTGAAAACAATTAAAAAAATTACTAATAAATATTAAGTTAGCAAGATTTTTATCTTAGTTTTTTAACTACATTTTTATTTATTTATTATCGTCAATTTTTTTCAATGTAAAACGTATTTTTATATTTTTAAATTCCGATTCCAAAAGAGCGTGAATTTACACAATAAAAAGCAAAATAGCATACCAGATTTTTTTTTATAAGCGTCTATTAAGTTTAAAACTAAAATGTAAAATTTAAAAATTATTTAAAGTTTTTTTAATAAAAACATAAATATCATATATCACAAATCTCTCTCACCTTCTCCACCACCCCCTCTCCTTCCTCTTTTTCCTAGTCATTCTTCCCTATTTCCATTCTCTTTTCTTCACAATCAAAACATCAATCCATGTATATATTGTTGTCCTACTCTTATTGCTTAAGTGTTTGTGTAATGTACATAACTATTCATAAATAGCCTATGTTTGCATTAAAAATAGGCTATTCAAAAAGTATTTATTTTTACATAGCTTACTTTAATTTTGAAAACAACTTTTCCACCCATTGCACATGTTTATTATGTAGGATTATTGGCCTTGTCATATAACAAAAACTGTTAAACACAATACCCATTTACGATAATATTAATCGATTTATCTGCCTGAGCTGCAATAAAATCAACTTTACTTTTGTTTGTGTATTCCACCAACCCAGTTTTAATATTAAACAGACAGACAAAAAAGTGTATTTACTGACTGTTGCACTTACCGAATGGTCCTGTAAAAAGATGTCTAACTAAGCTATTAGCTGAAATTAACCAAATTATTCCTCAATTACAAAAGTTTGCTGTTTAATTATCTTCTTACATATCAATCTACGCTCATCACAAAATGTCAGCAGTTTGATTAAGTTACTTAGAATGTGTCTTTTTTCTTTCAGCATTGTGAATTTCAACAGTTATCTTAATCTATGACTAAATATTTACAGTCACTAGTAAACTATGTACATTGCATGTTTTTTTCATTGGCAAACTTTTTTTATGCTCTTTTGACAGACAGGCAAACTGCCCTTGAGTCTACTTGTCAGGCAGTAAATCTTTTATGATTTTCTTTAAAAACTTCTTTAAAAAAAGCCTAAATCAAATTTAAAACCATTAATTAACATACAATTTTAGCATACACTTGTTGTTTTAGCTTTAGCGAGGCTTAACGCTTAAGAACAACCTTTTCATCATAAATTTAATGTGTGAGTATGAGTAACTGATGTTACTCTTTGTTGTTATTCTAAACAAGCATCAAATCATGTAATGACTTTTTGTATTAAAACTAATCTTTTTTTAATGTTTGCAGTGATGGCATAAAAATGTTTCATGGCTTCCAAATTTTTTTCTGTCCAAGAAAAATGTACCCAACGAGAGCAACATTTGCATTGAACCTAAACACAATATAGGGAAAAATTAAACATGTATGCTTAACTTACCCACGAAGAATTGTTAAGTTCAATGTTGCTATTGCAATGAACACAGAAACACGTAAGTCTTTTTTTTATTATTAAAGCCTGTAGTATTTAAACGTACATATAAATTTATTTTAGATTTAAACTTCGCTAAATACTTTAAATTAAACCTTGTTTAATATCTTTAGGACTTCCTGCCACTATTTGTCTCTTTAAGGTTTATTATTCCTTAAACATACTTGTTAACTGCAATAACATGTTTCCAATATATTTTCTATAAAAATCTGTAGAAACTTTGCATATATATCATTATATAAATATATTTATTGTCTTACCAACTTGCTATTTTCCTTCAAGTTTTTATCAAACTTTTCATGAAAAAAACAAAGTGAAGATATATGAGTCGGTATCAATCTCCAGTTTGTGTTGAGCTATCAAGTTAAAGAACTAGACTTACTAATAAAAAGTGGTTAAAATGTTATTTAGATATTTCTTACTTACTCACATTTTGCGTTATTGCAACACTACAGCAACCATAATCTAAATTATAATTTTGTTCAGAGAACATTAATAAATAAAATATACCCATTTAGTACAGTCTGATATGCAACCAGTGTAATACTTACGTATTTTGCTTTAATTTGTTTATTTTTTGTTTTTTGGGTAACTATCCCTCTCTTCAGTTACTTCAGGTTCTAAAAAAATATTTATTTAAGTAATATTTTATAATTGTAACTATTAATTTTAAAGCTCTGCTTTTCCAAAAATACAATGGATAATAATTAATTAATTTTAGTTTTTTAACCTGTTTCTAATTCAAGCCTAATTTTTGCATTTTTTGTTATAGTAATATAACTAAATTTTAAACTTTGTATTATCACATTTTGCCTTTTTTATTTCTTTTACCAGAATCCCAACACTCAAGCAATCATTGGAATGTTTCATAGAGTTCTTTAGATATAATAAATTTTAAAAATTGTTTAAATTTTGGTTATATATTTTAAAATTCCTTTTGAGGTGACACCAATATCTAATTTTTCTAGAAATAACCATTTATTTTCTTAAAATTTTAAAGCAATAAAAATCATAACAATTATTGTAGGAATAAATGTACCTTGTAATTTAATTTTGTCCATTTTAGGAACTGAAATGTGACCTAAACGTATGCAGTGGCTATAGTGCAGCAGTGACTCAATGACTTGCACTTTTCCAAAGTTGTTTTGCAAGTAAACCCGCGGTACACAGTTGTCCTATTTTTCGAGTACCCTGCGATTTTAAATGGCGCT
The DNA here is from genome assembly GCF_963082875.1 of Corella eumyota. Classification (NCBI taxonomy): domain Eukaryota; kingdom Metazoa; phylum Chordata; class Ascidiacea; order Phlebobranchia; family Corellidae; genus Corella; species Corella eumyota. Next base: position 10,279,592 of record NC_137495.1, on the reverse strand, counting down.
TACCCTCAACAGAAGTAATTTTGAAAGAACCACGCCTATTGCATTTATATTTGAAACTAAATCCCATTGAATGCCTTTGTCGCGTCTTTTGTACAAAATACAAAGCATTTTTTTTCTACATCAACTTTCCAATTTAGAAAATCTGTGAATTTTTTTACAATTATAAGATTGTAAAATTTTTTAAAAGGAATAGTTGTTTTTTCAATATTATTAATTTAAGTTTAGAACCTTCTTGTGTAATAAATGTTGGATTTAATTCTTCTCCTTCAATTTTAAGGTGATTACGTAAACCATCGGTAAACATAAAACCTTTGTTACAATTATTTTCTTTGCAGAACACATTAAATTGTTTCACCTAGATATGTAAATATTCAAAAAGCTTGTGTATTGGTTTATATTATTATTCTTTAGTATATGTTACATTTACTTTCTTTTTTAGGTTTTAATTTGTATATGGACTTTTCTAAATTTACCTTGCAAATGATAGTAAAAAGTCGATTTCTTGCTGGTTTTAAAGGCACTTTTTACAGAGATATTTTTTTTGCGACATTTTATGTTGCATTAAAAGTGGCTTTACTTAATATTTGGTCTGAAGAAATTTAAATTATTTCTTACCCGTATGCATGTAGTATAAAATTGTATATATATATGTGGTTTATCAAAAAACAGTCTTGAAAATGTATTTATTATGTTTTGTTTAGCTTTGACCATGTTTTATGTTAATTAAAATAAAAAAAATTAATGAATTAATATACGAGCTTAACGAATTTGAAATGACAACTGTTACGTCAAAATAGCAGTTCGTATTGAAAATCATAATCATTGGCGCATGTCTAAGAGAGAGCAATAAGAAAAAGGTTTGAAGTTGGACCCGGCCTTTCTAACCGTTCGTAATTTATCGTTACAATTATTTTGATTGTTTATTTGGTTTAATTGTTTAATTTGATTTGACTCCGTTTACCGACTCCATTTTTATTATAATTATATGGTTTAGTATTTTGTTTAAGTTTTATTTATAGACGACACAACGGTAACAGTAATACTATTATTGTAATACGGAAAAACATTTACACGGTTTGATTATAAAAGTTACGTTACAAGATCAGCCAGACTAACGTTACGGTTCTGACAGTAAAATAGCACGGTTCGTAGTTCCAGCTATTGCAAGATGCGACGATGACCAACTATCGGTAGGAAAAGTTCAAATTGTTTCAGTATTAATACCAAAACAAAGAGGCAATAAAAGTTTGTTTGTTGTTAAGCCGTTGGCCTTCTACGTACGTTAGGCGCGATTTTATAATGCGTTGTTTGGACGCCTGTTGTTACAAGAATAATTGTTGTACGTGTCCGGTCAATGACTTTAAACTAGCTTGACTTTTGTGTTTTTTTTAATTTAAGTTCATTTATATAATAATACAATTTTTTAATAACCTAAAGCTTTTATTTAACTTATGATCAATGCTTAAAGGCGAACATCTTACATCAAGGATATATCGAAATTTAATCAAATAATTTGACGTAATTTATGGTGAGTAATAACATGTGACTAAGCAATATTTTTGCAAAAATGTTAAGTTACTTTTTTTGTTTAATTGCAATAAAAAGTTTGTTAAATGTTAGAAAAGCTGAGACAATTAAAATTCATCGTTATAAGATCTCAAGATATTGAAATTATTTTGCGCCAGGTCTTACAGGTAGAAATAATAGAAAATACTAAAGTACGGGATGCGGGAAGCCAACATACTAAACCGCGGGGTGCGAAAAGTTAACAAAAATTTGCAGAGTGCGGGACGAGACAGAATTTAATGCGGGACGGGCGAAATTTATTGCAGAACTTGCTTTAAAGGCCGAGGAATGATGCGGGATCAAGTTAAAAATTGAGAAATAATGCAGGGTCGAGTTTAAAGGCCGAAAGATGTTGCCGGGTCAAGTTAAAAGATGAGAAATCATGCGGGGGATTTTAAAGACCGAGGGATGTTGCGGGGTCAAGTTTGAAGGCCGATGCGGGGCTAAGTTTAAAGACCAAGTGACGCTGCTTGGTCGAGTTTAAAAGCCAAGTGATGTTGCGGGGTTGGGTTTAAAGACCGACGGATGTTGCGGGGTTAAGTTTAAAAGCTGTGGGATGATGCGGGATCAAGTTTGAAGGCCAAAGGACGATGCGGGGTTGGGTTTAAAGGCCAAGAGATGTTGCGGGGTCGAGTTTAAAGGCCGAGAGATGTTGCGGGGCTGGGTTTAAAGGTCAAGTGATGTTGCGGGATGATTTCCGGAGGCAGCAATCATCGTCGCATGTTGACCATTTGCTTACGTTTGTTTGACTTGGTGCATTTACAATGTAGATTTGATTAGTTATAAAGGTAGAAGTGTCAAATTTCCAAGACACTGTAACACGAGCTCGAGCTCTTGAAAATTGTAAGCGACTTTTCGGAGATTTAGCGGCATTTTCTTTTCGATTATACAAAAGATTTTGAAGCCATATTCTCATTTTACTGGATAGACATACGCGAGCTAGTGGAAGTTGATTAGGGACGCAATTTACATTTATTATCAAATGTAACCCGCAATCAACAGAAATTGTTTGTTGAGACATAACAATTTTAGCAACAGTCCACTCGCTTAAATCAAACTTGGTTTCTGCCACTGAATAACACGCACGGAAAATTTTAATTGCAGTTCTAAATACGTCGTTGATTTTATCTGTGTGGCAATTGCAGAGGAATCAAACGACAATATTTTTTTATTATCCAAATCAAAATAAATAAAAAGCCAATGATTTCCTGGATTTACAATCATAAAAAGTTGGTCTTCATTAATGGGCCTATTAAAACAAATGAAATCAGAAATTGCATCTGTTGCGTTAACACACCCGCTTTGAAATAAAAACGATTTCAAAAGAAGATGTCTATGTTCAGAAAAAGCCAAGAATTGAGTTATGCTATCCTCTATTGCTCTGTCATTCAACCAGCCGGATTCCTCTTATAATCAACGGTCGATACCGACATTTCTTTTCACCGTTTTGGGTTTGCGTCATTAAATATTTTTTTGAGGGGAAACCATTATCCCCCAACAACAAACCACTGATACCCATCTTCGAAATGGTCGTGAATTCGCGAATTTTCAAAATTTCGAGAATCATGGGTGCATTGCAGATGGCCTGGACGTTTATTAAAAAAATCCCTTGCGATTTAAAAAAAACCTCAGGGAATTCATCACCAGGGGAAACAATTGAAACATGGGTTCCGTCAATTGCCCCAAAAGTTATTTTTGTCGAATTGACATCTTTGAACTGTTTAAATTTCGGTTAATTTCTCTAATGGGTTTATCATGTCTTTTAAAGGGGAACTAAACTCATTATTTCACCCAGACTAATAAAATTAATATATTTTTTTAATTTAAATTCAAAAAAAAGTTTTTTTTTTCGGGGTAAATTTTAAAAATTACGGGGTTTTGGATTTTGCAGTGAAAAAAGTGCCTACCGCGCGTGACGTCACCGTAAAGGAGTCCGCAATTTCGGCGGTGTATTTGACCACCATTTCTACTCAGCAAAAAAAATAAAATTCGCGCCTTTTTTCCCGCCGTTGGTAAATAATATATTTTTCTCGCCGTTGTTATTTTCAGTTGCCTGTTGTAGTTTAACAATTATTTTCGTTGTTAATTTTTAAAGTTCAGTTACTAAGCCAGTCGTTGAGTTACTTAGCCAGTGATTAAATGCCAGACGAGAAATGATGCCAATGGTTTGATTTTTTTTTATTACAGATTGAATTCTACAGTTGTAACTTATTATCATTTAAAAAAATCACCAACGGTCCTCCAGTCTTCAAAAACAGCTCTTTTTAGAGCTAACTTCTTATTGAAACTTCTTTTTTAAATTTAGTGTAAAACTCACATTTAATTTATAAATCACTTTACATACTTCAAAATAGTTTTTTAAATAGCCTACATATTTCTACCAATAATTTAGTTTATATTAGATTTTACTTTGTACACATAAAAAATACAGACCATAAAACTTTTTCAATACTGTGAAAACTTTTTTTTATAACCAGTCGATTTAGATTACTTTTCAGAAAGTTTTAGCTCAATAGTTAGTACAGATTCAAAAAGGAGAAATGTACACCAGTGATATTAAATCACCTATCATTGACTCCGTAGTGCAGCCTGTGGTACAGTTGTTAAAAAATCCAGAACTAATATAAATTGTTTACTTAAATTAACTAGACTTTACAAACCATACTTTTTAGCTAGCCTATTTTATTTTAGTACGCAAATTCTCTTGGTGAGGTAGAAGAGAAAATCACTCAATTTGAGATCTCAACCTTAACAAAATTTATAGTCAGAAATAGTCATGACAGTAGTATGTGTAACAGTTACAGGTTTTCATAAATATTCTACATTTTTTTAAACTCTTATTGCTGTATATTGTATATTCAGAAGGTGAGAAGATTTTCTGGAATGAAGACTGCATTCCATTTAAATACCTTAAATGTTATATAAGAGAATACCAACACGGAAAGGATCGCAACAAATCCAAAAACAAACTTAGATGTGAAAAAGTTGTACCTCAGGTAAAAGGCAGCTAAAATATAAAAAAATATTAAATTTTGACCTCAAGTAACGTTTATATAAACATCATGTTTTTACATTAAATTTACAGCTGGCGGATCACATGGTAAAAAACTGATTGTCCTGCTACTATACAGATTTCATATATCACTCTTTTTCCTGATTTTAAGGTTTGTAATGGACACTTGCTGCTTTTTAAAAATTACAAAAGGCCTTGCCAGAAATACTAGTAATCAGAAAAATAAACAAATTTATTTTAGATTGAGTCCAAAGAAAGTGGAAACAAGTTAAGGTATCTAAAAGACCTTGCCAGCAAAGAAATTAGAATTCGTTTAAAAGGTTCATCTGAATTATTAAAATCCACCGTTTACAGAATTACTTTTCCACCCATTAAAGCTCATGTTGGTCATGTTATTGGAAAGGTAATTTTAATTTTTTAAATTACTAATTTAAAAACAAATAACTAAAATATGTTTCTCGTTAATATTCTTAATAATGTAGCCTCTTTGCAAGATTTATTGTAGGTGGTGTAATGGGTATGCAATGTATTGTTTAAACACAATTTTTTGGAAACTTATGCTATTTTTAGCATAATATATGTTACGTATTACTTTTTAGCAATCTGGATATCAACAGATAGTTGATAAACGAATAATTGCTGAAGTTGGAAAACTTGTTAATGATGGTGTTAGTAGTGTTCGTGAACTAAGGCGGGCAATTGATCTTACGTTAAACATGATTTATTTAGGGGTCAAGAACCACCCTGCCAATCAAATCGGAGATTTAATCCAACAATGAGGGATTTAAAAAACAGTTTTTATCGTGTATTTGTGAATCGAAAACTATCAAAATTTGATCAGACAAATGTTAAACTTTTGATTGATGAGTGGAGAAAGAAATATGGTACTGATGACAATATTTTGTATCGACCATATGTTGCAGGCGAGGCAATCAACATGGAAGAACATGAGAGTGAATGGGATGAAACCCCTTTTATCAAATGCAAACAATCGCTTCTATTTGTTCATCAATTTTCATGGCAAAAACGATTGTTAGAACGATATGGTCAGGAAATCTGCCTTTTAGATGCTACGTACAAGACGTCAAAGTACGCCCTTCCCCTATTTTTTCTTTGTGTGAAGACCAATGTTAACTACCAAGTTGTTGGGTCTTTTATTTTACAAAATGAGACAGCTGATGATATTCAAGAGGCACTTAAAGTTTTGCAAAAATGGTGTCCCAAGTGGAATCCTTCTTTTTTTATGACAGATAAGTGCGATGCTGCAATTAATGCACTTGAAGCTGTATTTACAGGTAAATTTTTTTAAATGCAACGATTGTTAGTATCACTTAAAGCTTAAAAAGCAAACTAAAATAAATCTTATTCTGTAAAGGCTGCAAAGTACTAATTTGCGACTTCCATCGCGAACAAGCATGGGGAAGATGGGTAAAAAAACATGAAAATGGTGTTGGCGATAAAGACAGGCAACAAACGGCTTTGAATCTTTTGCGATGCATTGCCACAGCTGATACTGCAAACAAGTTTGCATCTGGACTAAACCAATTACATTGTAGCGAGATTTGGAATGAAAATGAAAAGTTTCGAAACTATTTTAGCAAATTTTGGGAACCTATTAAGGAGGTAGATTACATCAATGACTTTACCATTTATGTAAAATATATTTAAGATATATATGCTTTTTAGACATAACATTTTATAAAAGTTATATACAATTGCAAATACTTCTAAGACTTTTTTGCAGCGCTGGGCTTGGCTTTATAGAGTAGGTCAGCTTCAAGTCATAATCAACACCAATAATGGAGTTGAAAGACAAAACAGAACTTTAAAGGAATGCCACATCAGATTTCGCACAGATAAATCATTGTCTGGTATTATCACTGTTTTACATCAAGATTTTTTACCGGAAAATTTACAAAGGTGTGAAGAACATATGTAATGTGTATGCAGCAGTTAAATAATAAATCCAGTTATAAATTAAAAAGCCTAAAAATATTTTTAGGTATAAAAACGGCAACCTTGCAGTTTCAAGCAATTTTCGCAGATATCATGATAATGTTCCATTCTTTTTACGAGATAGACCCCACTACATCATAAAACATTGCATTTCCAGAATGATCTCTGCATCAGACATTGTTTGTACATCAATATTAAGAAAAGGAGACTTTTTTAGTGTTAACAGCACATCAACAAAAGAAGTTTATGAAATTTCAATTAATTCGATTCCTAAATGTACCTGTGTTGACTTTAAAAGATATTTTTTACCATGCAAACATATGTTTAGCATATTCGAAAAATTTTCAGATGTGTCATGGAATAGTTTTCCATCATGGTACATAAATTCACCTTTTATGGTTTTGGATCCTTGGATTGTCAATCCTACTTTACCTGTAACTCAGGCAACATCTGAAGTTAAAGAAGAAAATCGTTTTTTATCCGATAAAAATTTCTCAAAAGCAAATTTACAAGGTAATGCTGACATGCCCTTGAACAAACCTTTACACACTCAAATTGTAGAAGAAAAACCAAAAAGATCAACTATAACCAGAATCTCTGAAGCCTTAACTACTATACGAGATTTATCATTTGATGTGATTTCAGAGGACGCCTTGTTAAAGGCTGAAGGGAAACTAAATGAGGTTATTAAGGGTTTAAGAATGAATTGTCAATATGATGATGGTTTGCGGGTATTGGGATTAAATAAAAATCTGAAAAAAAATTCTGAAAAAAAAAACAATCAAAACAACTAAACCAACTAAAGAGGTTTGTGACGAGCTTCCAAGAAAGCATCCCAAATCAAACAAATATGTTTCGCGGCATGGTAAACACGCAGACGCGATGCGTGATCTATATCGGGTAACTACTTTGTTTCCTAAGAAATGCAAGTTTCATAATGACGATTCTGATTTTCAAATTCCACCAACCAAAAAGACGTGTTTTCAAAACACAAAGTTATTTAGTACTGAACCAGTTGTCTTGATAAAAAAAATTACTCCACCCATAAGAAAACTAAAAAAATATGGTTTGCTAAAGAGTGCTTTAAAAAATGGTCCCCATAATATTTCAATTGCAAATATTAAATCTTTAGAACCATGTCTTTCAAAAGGTGAATTTCAAGTATTACAGTCCTATGATGTTAACTTCACAGAAGGTTGGCTGTACGATGAAATTATAAATAGTTATCTTTGGTGGTTGTGCAAAAAACATAGTCATGCCTTGTATGTTGATGCCTCAGTTGCAACAACCTTGATCAAAAAACCTTCCATTAGAAGACTGTGGAATGACGTAACTTTAGCTAATAAAAAATACATTTTTGTTCCTTGGAATTGTTCTGGGGCTCACTGGGTTTTGCTTGCTGTGGACATTGAACAGCGAGTTTTGTTATACCTTGATCCTTTGCAGGAAACAAAGGATGTTAAAACTGCTCTAAGCATGATAAATTATTTAACAGAACAAAAATTTGAATTTTCGATTGTAGAAGTTAAATGTAATATGCCACGTACTTTTCAACGAGATAGTACAAGTTGTGGAGTTTTTGTATGTATGAACAGAAAGTGGCTAACTTTAAACCAAGATCTTGTACAATCACACTGTTCTGCCTCGGCTTACCGACAAGAAATCTACACTGCAGTTGTTGGCAAGTGTCTTACAGGAAGCTACAACAAAAACGAGTGTCGACTATGTGACAACATTGATGAGAATAAATGTGACTGGGTTGAGTGTATAAGATGCCAACAATGGTACCACACTCGGTGCGTCAGCTTATCACCGACTGAAGCTAAACAAGAACACTTTTGGTGTCCTTGACATTTTTGTGATTTAAACAAATGTTTTTGATTATGTCTTAAGTTATTGCGACTCGCTTTGAAGTTATTGTGACTCGACTTAGTCGAGTTTTTTTTTAAGTTATTGTGACTCGACTTTGTTGAGTTTTTTTCTTTAAGTTATTGTGACTCGACCTAGTTGAGTTTTTCTTTAAGTTATTGTGACTCGACTTAGTCGAGTTTTTCTTGCAGTTATTGTGACTCGCTTCAGTCGAGTTTTTCTTAAAGTTATTGTGACTCGATCTAGTCGAGTTTTACTTGAAGTTATTGTGACTCGACCTGGTCGAGTTTTTCTTGAAGTTATTGTGACTCGACCTAGTCGAGTTTTTCTTGCAGTTATTGTGATTCGCTTCAGTCGAGTTTTTCTTTAATTTATTGTGACTCGATCTAGTCGAGTTTTTCTTGAAGTTATTGTGACTCGACCTGGTCGAATTTTTCTTGAAGTTATTGTGACTCGATCTAGTCGAGTTTATCTTGAAGTTATTGTGACTCGACCTGGTCGAGATTTTCTTGAAGTTATTGTGACTCGACCTAGTCGAGTTTTTCTTTAAGTTATTGTAACTTGACTAAGTCAAGTTTTTCTTTAAGTTATTGTGACTTGACTTAGTCACATTTTAAGTCCAGTTTTTCTTATATGTGAATGACTATTTTAATTTTTTGTGACACTAAGATTTTGTTTAATATAGTAAAATTATTGACTTAATTTTTTTAACTATTTGTTTAGCATTTTAATTCTCATTGCATATTTATCAATGTTATTATTCCTAAAATTATTTTTACAAAAAAATTGTTGATCTTGCATAAAATTTTGTTATTAAAAAATTGCTAATAATTTTTTTATGTTTTGCAGACTTTTAATTATATAAATAAAATTTTAATAATGAACACATCAAGCCTGACGATCAATACCGGGGGGGGGTGACATCAATAATTATTATAATGGGTAAGTTGATTTTTTTATGCAAATACTATTAAAGCTACAAAAAAATAATTTGTTAATTTTATTTATTATAAATAGCATACAATTTGAGCAGAAACCCTAATGGAAAAAACAAAAAAAACACAAACAAAAAGCAAAACAACAACAAAAGCAATAAGGGTGGTGTTCGGAAGGGTAAGGGGGCAAAGTTGAAGAGGCACTCCAATAAGGTGGATGCCCGCAGTATGATCACTGTCGCAAAGTATAAATTAGTCAATAATACAGAGATATGACTTATTTTTACTATTTATTTATTAAACTTATTATTTTTTTTTTGTTTTACTAATAAAATTTATAAGACATTTAAAATCTTCTTGTAAATATTTTACAGAGAACGAACAAGTGCTAGCCTGGAGCCAGGAAACAGCTCCATCCTTTCCGAAAGATCGGAAAGGTTCCAGGCTAGCGAGCCTCTTCGGCCAGTTTCGAGGGTCTCCCTTCGTCCTAGAGACCTTATAATTGTATTTGAGGACGAAGAGGAGCCCTTGGTCGAAGAGGCAGCGACAGTGGCGGACCTCCAGCAACAAGGCGTGCCTCAGACTTCTACCCCCCGACCTTTTCGAACACCATCCCCCGAACTTCCATTGGTACAATTTTCTTCAGCCCAATTTAGACCAATAACCCCCCCTCCACATAATCTTTTCCCAGGACCTATTTATTTGTACACTCCAATTCCCTTACCCCCCCTTAATTATAACCCAGTATTTATACATGTAGTTTTTAATAAATTCCTAAACAAATGTTTTGTGTGGTTGCTGTTAGAACTTACTCATTGAGCATTGTATAAACAAATTGTTCTGTTTGTTCATTATTTGCAAGAAAGGGTAAAGCCCTGCTGTTAAGTCTAATTATTATTGAAAGCTTAATACTTTTATCTATTTAATGTTCTTAAACAAGTAATGTGTAGTGCATTTTTTTATTTACATATATATAATTAATTTAATAATGATTTTAAACCACATTTTATTTATTTTAAATACCTAAATTTATTTTTTTGTGTTTATATTTTTTATCTTTGATGTAGAAAGGTTGACGTCATGACCCAAAAATATTGGGTAACAGAACACCTGCTACCCCAATCTGCCAGTTTAGCCTTGAGTTGACTTTGCCAGTTTGGAATATTATAAAACATATTTTCCCAGTAAATATAAGCTGCTGATTATGTGTTGGCTCAGCAGGAGTTCAGACCGTTTATAGTTCCATACTTAAACAGCATGAAAGAACTAGGGATCGAACCCAGGACCTAATGTAGAGAAGACAAGTGTTTAACAACTACCCCACGCTGCCATTTTTAGGTGATTTATGTTTTAACAACGTTAGATATTTATAACCTATTAACGAAACAATAGATTATTAAAAATAATACTTTGTATGTATAGTGACAAAACAATTACTAAGAAAATCAATTGTTTCGCAACAGTAGCTATTGTTTTTTTTTTTTTGCTGAGTAGAAATGGTGGTCAAATCCTCTTACCGAAATTTCGCTTGTTTAGTTTAGTATGTAAATGTAGTTTCAAATGAGTTTAAATCTTTTATTTTTTGCAAATGCTAAATAAAAATGTGATAAACATTTGTAATTAGGTCTACATGAAAGGTTGGTGTAAAATGTTTAGGTTTAATCCACTTATTAAGGCTAAATTCGGGTGTTTGGCTATGACTGCAAAATACCAAAATGTACATGCAGACATGATACATATGGCATAGGTGATGCACACTTATAGAAAATAAACTTACAAATGCTTACAGTTTACTATCAACTGTAATTTGTTCCTAATTAAAATTAAAAGGTGAAATTTTGTTAGATACTAAGCACAATATTTAAGTAGATTAAAGCCTGACGCCATGTCTTCAGTTCTTGATTTTAGCTCGTATGATTTTAAAAAAACTGGCCTTCGACATCTTCACCAACTCAGGAATCTACAAGAACTACGCGATATAAATATAGGCAAAGCAAAATGGTATGTAAAATGTAATTTTTTAGATTAAATATGAACATAATTTTATGATTTCGAGATTTTATTAAACTTCTAACTTACACATGACTAAACAATAACTGTTTTTACCCAACAAATGTACAGACATTTTTTTTGAGAAATATGTAACAAAACTTACTAACTGCATCTATATATACTTTAAAAAAGATACTACAAACACGAGACATGGATTCAAATCGAGCTCAGGAACAGGAAATTTCCCTTTTATCGGAAGATGTAAGAATATACTCATTTTATGTAAAATCATTAATGTTAATTTGGTCTTATGAACAATTTTTTTAAAAGGATGAAGTCATGACTTCTGAGATCAGATGCATAGATGCCCAAACACAGACTGAATTTGTTACAACAGCTGAAGCTGCTGTAAACGCTAACCGCCAACCTACCACATCATTTTTGAAGTTACCTCAGGATAAAAGCCAGTTTGTAGGAACTATGGAAATGGAGGTGCTATCATCATCATCATCAAACGTTAGCAAAGATGATTCATCTGCATCAAATTACAGTGAATACATGCCTTCATCAGAAGTGCCCAAAATACTGACATTGTAACAGGAATAAAAGTAATTGTTTATGTGCAGTTACTGTTAAATCTTTTTAAAATCTGTCACCACAATGGATGTGGTAAAGCTGTCCATGAAGCTCCTAAGGTTATCTATAGGGGATTTGCTGTAATAATTACAACAGATTGCATAGCTGGACATTCCCATACATGGCGTTCTCAACCGGTGACCAACAAATGTTTTTCCTGCAATTTTTTAATACCATTAACATTGTTTGTTATTGGAAATAGTTACTCAACATTTTTAAGCTTTTGTCAAACTGTATATTAAATGTGAATCTGAGAAAAGTTGTTATAATGTACAAAACCTTTTTATTATTCCTATCGTTAATCAAATGTGGAACCGGCATAATGAGTCAATTTTGGCAACCGTAGCTGGCAAGGGAAGAGTAGTCACTTGTAGTGTAATACTACCCCCAGCACAGTTAGCAAACGTAATGAAGCTGTGTGGGTTCAAGGGCGCATAGCTATCGTGGTTGGAGGGTTTTAACACCAAGCCACACCCAGCGACTAGAGCTTGATCACTTAGCTTGGCAAAACCACTTCGCAATCGGCGGGAAAAATTTCACAAAACCCTTTCCGATTGCTGTGGCTGCTTTCGCTTGTGAGCTGCTAGCTATGTACCAGAGTTCAGCGGGCAAACAATGCATAACATGTGTGCAAAGTGCAAAGTGCTGAGTGAAAGTGAATGTCAGCAATGTGAGCATACTTTCATCTGGCGTGATCGTTTCTCAGTCTTTGGGTCTTAGATCCAGCAATAGTGCCAACGACTTCACTACACTTGATCTTAGCCCTAGGGGCCGAGAAGCGATTATGGGGATTCAAGATTTGATAGCCCAGGACATAACGCAACATTTGGCACATACACTCTTCTTGATAAAGAATCTAATTTAATATTGGCACAAGAAACTATCCACGTAAGCGATGTAAAAAACAGTTACTGGCTGGAAATTGAAGAATTAAAGAAAGCTTTATTATACCTAAATGTGAGTTGTTACACCTAATTTTTATGTTTCGTAAATACACAGTTGTGAATTGCACTGAACAAATAGCACTGTGTTATAATTACAGTATAAGTTTTTAAAAGCAACATTTTATGGCTGATTGTTTTGTATTTATCATGTTTTTTTTCTTACAGAATTTTGGTGTAGAGGTCCAGAGCATTGCCACTGATATGCACTCTGGAGTTCAAAAAATGCTGAGAGATGATCTTTCTCAAATAAATCACCAAAAATTTGAAAAAGCGTCTAGTAAAATCTAAAAGTCCTTTGGTCTTAAAGTGGACAAAGGCTATAATTAACCACTTATGGTATTCTGTGTCTACTTGCAATAAAGATGCTCTATTGTTAAAAGAAAAATAGTGTTCCATGGTTTACCATATTCAAAATAAGCACAGTTGGTTATTATACGAAAACTTTCATGCATGTGATCACCCTCCATATGTAACTGATTAACAAAGAAATAAAGAATGGCTGCACCCATCAGGCATTGCTATGGAAATAATTAGGTCGGCAGTTATAAGACTGGCTTTACTGAAATTCCTTGAAAAGGTATTTATATTACTTTAGTTTTTGGTCAGCTGTATATAATTAGAAATTTAAAAAAAAACCTAGCCAAACTGTATAGCCTGTTTATGATTTTATTTTAGGTTACAGAATTTATTCATACTGGAGAATTGGAAAGTTTATACTCTTTGTACACTAAATTTTGTCCGAAACGAAAAAAAATTTCAAAAGAAGGTCTACAATCTCGTTTAAGGGTGGCTGCAATGGACCACAACAATGCTGTGGACCGTGTGCATGCAAAAACAAAAAGTGGTGATCCCCAGTACAAAATTCAATATTCTAAACCTGCTGCTGGCTTTGTGGCTAAAATTGTAAAAAAAACAAATCTTACGAATTTCGTAATGATCTAGTTAAAGAAATTTTCGAGTACAGCTGTGGTAAGAAACTTTATGTTAAATAGTAAAAACAATTAAATATCTTTTTATTTGAATTTTATTTACACATAACAAAAAAAGCAATAATGTTTTTTTAGAAAATGTAACGCTAGACCTTGTGGAAGCAGAGGAAAGCCCACAAGCACTTGCTCAGCATGCTGGAATAGAATGACCCCCACGGGATGTAGTAATTGAATCAATGAAGAGCAGATTCTCGACTGCAAATAATTGAACACTGTTTTATAAATGTAATAATGCTTTTTTTTCTATACTGGGTTTTCTATTTATGTGTTTTTACAATTACAATCAAATATTTGTAAATCAAGTTTGCAGCTATGCCTTATTAAATTTTTTTGTAAAATAAATAACCTAATTACCTTGATGAGTAAGAAAATCCAGTATACTCACCACTTGTTTTAGGATAATTTTCACGAATTTTATTAGTTACACAGGCAGGTATAACAAAATGCACCTTTCCACCCAACTTGCCTCGAGCCAACATTGTAAATTGCCAGTAACAACTCAATCGCTATGTTCTAAAAGACAATTTTAGTTTAAATTTGAAACAACAAATAAAGTCAAAAAGTGTGTACGATTGATTCACCTAGAAGATAAAGGTCGAGTCAAAATGCTATCACCACAAAGTTCATGCATGGTTAACAGTGCTACTTCATTTACTTCTCTGTTCAAGCAAACCATGTTAAATTCAGGATTGTCTGTAATACATCGAAAACCAACAAGTGTACTTTGACGGCGAAATACTTGGATTTCATTGCAGCATAAACATTCAAGAGGGTTGTTCATACTTTTGCATTTTAAGCAAGTGCACCATGATAAATTTTCAATTCTTGAAGACTGCAAAACTTCAGGATTGTTGTCATCGTTATCACTGTCGATATTGTCATTTTCAGATAATCCTGAAGTTTTTTGTGGTTCAACTGCATATGGTTGGAATGCCAGATATGCCAGGCCAAATTTTTTTTTTCAAAACAGCGGGGATTTTGCATTTTAATTACCGCGAGAAATTTTATTTTCGCGTAGTTATATACATATATACAGTTTTTTAGACAGTATTTGAAACAAAATAAGTAATAAATTAATATTTTTTTTTAATAATAATGTGCAATAACATGTTATCTTTCTTTTGCCGTGTCAATTTTATAATTTTACAAACTAATACCTATAAAAAACTAATTTTGAAAGCGCGCGCCTGGGGAATAGGTTGATAAATATATCTTTTTTTTGCGAATAAGGAAGGAGGTGGGGGTTGGGGGGGTGACAATTGTTGAAAGAATATTAGAAGAGTTTTTGGGTGGTGTCCGAGTGGGCTTTGGGGTCGATGTGGAATTCACGCCTTTTCGGTGAATGCCCGCCTTTCCGGCCGAGGGCTCCTCTCCGTCGATGGTGAAAGTTGTTTGGAATCCACGACGAGGAGAGACCCCTGAGACTGGCCGAAGAGGTTGGTTAGCCTGGAACCTTTCTGATCTCATAGAGAAGATGGAGCTGCTTGGTGGCTCCAGGCTAGCACTTTTTTGTTCTCTTTAAAATATCTATATTAGAAGTCCAAATTACTTGCATTAGATTTCAATGGTAAAGCAAAAAAATGATCGTGATTATCTTTATTCATAGTTGTTTATATAATATTGCCTAAAATATACTTTGCGGCAGAGATAATGCTGCGGGCATCCACTTTTTGGGCGCGCTTTCTTATTTTCGCCCCATTTTCCTTTCGGACACCACCTTTAATTGTTTTTTTGTTGTTGCTGTTGTTGTTTTTTTGGGGGGGTTTGTGTTTCTGTCTAAATTAAATACTAACATTGTTAATAAAACTGTTTATTAATATGCTTTAGCAAGCAATTTTACATATCAGTAAATATGAATGTTAACTTACCCACTGTAGTAACTATTTGTGATTCCCCCCCCCCACCTGTGTTGATTGTTATATTGTTACAATTCATTTTTTTTAAATTATTATGATAAATAAATCTGGAAAACAAAAACT
This sequence comes from Corella eumyota, assembly GCF_963082875.1. Taxonomy (NCBI): domain Eukaryota; kingdom Metazoa; phylum Chordata; class Ascidiacea; order Phlebobranchia; family Corellidae; genus Corella; species Corella eumyota. The sequence continues at coordinate 10,263,713 of NC_137495.1, read as the reverse complement.
CAAAATTAACAATAAACTTTTGACTTTATGAACAAAAAACGACATAGTTAACATCTTTTAACACTAAAAAATTATGTGAAGAATGATGGTATGAATATTAAAACAGATAAACAGTCAAGAAAACCATGATAAAACCTGATGTCCAGATTCTTTGAAAACAATCAAAAATATAGTATTTATATAAAATAAAATCCTTAAAATTATTGTAATTATATAAACCTAAACATAGCCAGAAAAACTACCTTCCCAACAAGATGCCCAACGTGCTCATCATTTGAGGGAAACTCTATTTTAAAAAGCACTATGCTTTTAATTTGTGATCGTGAGTTTAATTTTTTTTTGTGCTAGCAAGTCTTCTTTTATATTTAAGTTGGTCCGTTGAAAGTTTTAGGTCATTTTCCTTTTCATCTGGACCAATCTAAATGTTTTTAAAATTAGTAAAAAACTAATATATGTAAAAATATTTTTAACGCTGTCAACCTTAAACTCTAAAAAGTGCATAACTTTACTAATGTAGAGTTTAGCAGGGCAGTTATTTTTTTGGTTCCCTGCAAGCACATGTAGGTTTTTTTCACAAAGTGATCAGCCAACTAAAAAATGATCAGATTTAAAAAAAATGCACAAAGGCCTAAAATATATATAAACATAAACTTTTTTTCTTAATACCTAGGGATTGATAAAGTATCTTTTTGGATTTTTGGTTTTATTTCGATCTTTTGCATGCTGGCACTCCGTTACAATATTATGCAAGTACATAAACGGCATGTCGTTATGGTTCCAGTAAATTCTAATTTTTTTCCATTTACTTTCATCATGTTCGCTTGCAGCACATTTACGATCACTTAATTTAATAAATTTTGAGGTGGTAGAAATTTCAAAGCGTGAAACTTTATTATTTGCCTTCTCTAAAGTTTCTACAAAATGTTGAAATAAAATAAATACATATATAACTTTAACAAAACTTGAGAAATTTAAGTTGTTTGTAAATAAGTAAACAGCATCTAAAACTAGGAACACAATCATAAAAACCTGATGTTAGCATTTTTTAACGTTTAATTTCTAAAAAATTACAAGGATTTTTAACGTTTAATTTCTAAAAAATTACAAAACTAAATTTTGGTGTAATAACACAGCAAAGTTAAAAAATTTTAGGTCTAAAATAGATTTAATGTATAAAACTGTTAAAAAATAACATCGTTTTTAAATAACTAAACAAAGTAATTGTTTATATGTTGTTAACATTAAGTTTGTTTTAACAAAATAAATTTTAGTGAACCATGTTGACATTATGTTAAAGATTAAGTTTTAAAAATCTATAATTAAAGTCTAAACTTACGATTGTAGATACCCCAATAGTTAGTTTTACATCACAGGCAATCGCAGACATCCTCGTAGTAGCTTCTGTATTCTTTTCAAAATTCTAAAAAATAACTTTATAAAGTAATAATAAAATTTTAAAATAAAGACAAACCAGTTCAAATTCAACCTTTTAAAAATAGTAAAAAGTCTAATTTTTTAAATTTTAAACCAAACTCTACAGATTATTAGCTTAGATTTATAAAAATAAAACGGTACAGCCAAATAAAATTAATGTAACTTAAAAAATAGGTGTTTTATTCGTATTTATAGGCTAAAACTGCAGATTAGTAAAAAAACGTAAATTTAGTCCTAAAAAGGACTGTTTGATAAAACAAGTTTTAAAATAGAATGCAAGAATGATAGTTTCTCGTTCCATTTAACTAAATAAAGATTAAACAGTCTACAAAACAAGATACCAAATAATTTAATTTGCCCTAGGGTATACAAGTAAACTCCGGGTTCATAGTCGATAATCCAACGAATAAACTCGTTCCCTTTTTTACATTGTGTTCTCATGTATTCTAAGTTTAAAATCCAACTGTTAGAATACCGATCGCATAAATTACCCCTGCTTTTGATATTTCTTAAAACAGACTGGGCTGGGACATATGTTTGGGCACCAAGAAAACGCTCTTCTTCTGTTAAGGTTTTATTTAGGTAGCGAGACGCTTGCGCAGTTGTTCTGTTTAACAATATTTCTTTAATTTCTTCAGTTTTTGATCCACTTACTCGCCTGCTTTTAATGCATCCTAGAACGTGACGCCTCTTTCCAGGTATTACCAATGATGCTTTGACGTCGTCAATGCGTGAAAACATTTCAACACTTCCTTTAACATCACACCCGCAACATTTTGAATGGCTGCAATAAAATATAACTTTTCCTTCATAATAAGACTCGTCAGTTTCTGTTATTTGCAAAGTCGAATCCCTTTTTCTTAAATAATTGTACCTAATATTAGGAACACATTCCTTATATTCATTATGAATTCCTTTAATGAGAACAGATTTGTATTTCTCAGTACCAAAATGAATATTTTTTCGATTAAATATCATTTGCTTCCATACACTAAGGGTGATGTAAAATGAAGTGGAAATATTAATATTCGCATCTCTGCGTTTTTCTTTATCAGAAATTGGCTCCGTCATATAACCTAAAAACTCTAAAGTATCATCTTTAATCCAGCTTTTTCTTGCATCATTTTTATTTGAGGTGCAGGTATGCTCAGAGGCCAGACTACTGATATCAGTATCAGAAGCCGCGTAGGTAGAATGTATAGAAGATTCATCACAACTTGCACTGATAGAAACAACACTTAACATATCTGTTGCAGAAAAAAAAGGCTTAATAGCTATCTCGGCTTTCCCGTCATTTACAACACTATGTGTAAATGCTGGAAAAACAGGCTCACTTACACTTACATCAGCTATCTCAGCCTCCCCGTCATTTACAACACTATGTGTAAATGCTGGAAAAACAGGCTCACTTACACTTACATCAGCTATCTTGGGCTCCGCGTCATTTACAACACTATGTGTAAATGCTGGAAAAACAGGCTCATCTACACTTACATCAGATATCTTGGGCTCCGCGTCATTTACAACACTATGTGTAAATGCTGGAAAAACAGGCTCACTTACACTTACATCAGCTATCTTGGGCTCCGCGTCATTTACAACACTATGTGTAAATTCTGGAAAAACAGGCTCACTTGCACTTACATCAGATATCTTGGGCTCCGCGTCATTTACAACACTATGTGTAAATGCTGGAAAAACAGGCTCACTTACACTTACATCAGCTATCTTGGGCTCCGCGTCATTTACAACACAATGTGTAAATAGAACGCCAGAATTTAAATTGTTCGTGATTCTGCAAACTAATCTACAAAGTTTCCATTGTTCTAAGCTTAAATAAAATCCAAGATCAAGGTTAGAAAAAATACAAGTTGGATGAAACCATTCGTCGCATGCTTCGCACATTATCATTAAATCGCCTTCTTTCCACCTATTTCGACAAATACAATACGATGTGTCTTCCTCAAAGGATTTACTCCAATCGTATAATTCGTTTGATCGACTGTCATTTTTTTTAAAACTTGAAACGGTTTCATTGTTATCACAGTGAGTAAACACATGGCGTGTATGCTTGATATTTTCCTTCTGAGAGTTAAAACATACCAAAGCACAAAAAGACCACTGTTGTTGATTGAGTGTTGCCTTAAAGGATTTAAAATTATGTATACATTTTAAATGAAACCTTTGTTTACAAGTTGAACATTGAACAGTAAATTGGTCGTTTAATTTACATATTATACATTTTAAACTGTTACATAAATTGTTATTTTTGATTGTTTGGATTTTAGAAACCGGTGGTAAAGTAGTGGCCACGTAGCTTGACAAAGGTGGGTTATTGGGATTAAAAAATACAGAAACTGGTGGAGATTTTGGGGTAACATTGGTGGACAACGGGAACGGGAAGAAGGTCGGGAAGGGAACGGGAAGAAGGTCAACGGGAAGAAGGTGATCAGGACAATGTTGATTTAATGCAAATATATCCAAATTTTCCAAAGGATTCAACTTGATAAAGATTTCTTCAACTTCTTTTCTCAGGTGATGATTTCTTTTCCATTCTCTTGTTAACCTTCTTATTGATTTGTTGGTGCAGGGCAGTCTCCTAGATAAAAAATATATTGAAGCGCATCTTCGAGGTAATACCTCCGGAATAACATCCTCAGTTAAAAATACAGCCTTGGCAATATCAGTGCTATAATAGGAATGTTTAAAAGATGTTACTTGCGAGTTCATACAAATATTTATTTTAGTTTTGTGTATTTCTAAAAAATTAGAAAGAAGTTTTTTTCGAGTTAATTTGGGCTTTCTGTTCCAAAAAGAATGCTTTTCTAAAAACAATTCTTTATGTATTTCCATTTTAAAATCAGTTATGTCAGTTTTTTTGAAAAAGGCAGCTATTTTTTCAACAATGTTTTTTTGTTTTTTTTTGTCAAAATGGCCGCCACAATTTGACACCGAAACGCCTATTATATTGCAGTGTTGTTTGGAAACAAAATTTTGCAAAGGTAAAAATCGATTAATGATTTTCACACTAAATTGCCTTCTGTTTAATGTGGATGTTTTTGGTTTTTAAGGGGTACAGTTCTCCAAAGGGATTTGTTGGTAATATTTGGAATACAATGCTCTTGGATTACAGTTGATACATTTTTCTGGGTCTCACTATTTGTACGTTTAAAATCTGATCGATTTTTGCAACTTATAGTCGAATGCCTAAATAATCCAAGTTTAACAACGTCGGCATACGATCTATACTTGTTTTTTAACATTGTGTCCCTCTTCACTTTACCAAATGTAGAAAATGTTGACAAGTTAAATTCCAGGCGCCCGCCTTTAATAAGGCCAAGCATGTTTTTTTCAAAAGATCGCATATATTGTTTAAGGCCATTATCTGACAAATGAACTGCATCACTCCACCATTTTTTAGTATTGTTATTAAAAGAAATATTAATCGTGGAAAGTTTAAACAAGTGACTTACACGAGTTAGAACAGAATTGGCAATGGGCACTCGAAACGCTAATTCTCCAGAACGTGGCAAGATTTTTGAAAGTACGATCTGGGCGAGAAAAAAAAGTTCTTAAGCAAAAATGTTACCACTGCTACTTGATCAAAACTTATACCATTTAATTGAAAAAAAATATTTTGTATGTATAACAGTTGTTTTACATAACTAAGTTTAACAGCAATATTATTTGTTTTTGAAATAATTTATTTTGATTCTGTAAACGACCTTTTTTAACTTTGTTACGTAAACAGTCAAGTTGAGGGTTATACAACTTGGTTTTATCTTACGTGTGTGTTGTTGTAAGATTATGTCAAATTTTATCAATTTTGGTAATGTTTAGTTAGTTTGTGATCTTCGTTTAAAACTTTATTTGACAAAAAAACGCAAGCAGTTGCTGTGTAGTAGATTATGACATCACAATCAACGTTTTAAAATATTTTTAAAAGCAAAATTAGTCTTGAATTAAAATAAGGCAATTTTGCATTTTCAAGCAACTCTTACGATATGCTTAGGCTTACAATGTAAACTAAAAAAACTTTTATCAAAATTAAAATATTAAAAAAGTTTTAAAGCGCAAAAAAACAGTGTTAAAACGTATGTTAAAGCGGCGTTTGTACCATTGTTACACCATAATTTACTACTACATTGACGTCAAATTTTTAAAATTGATTTTAAACATATATTTCAGCGTTTTCTAGCAAAACATTTCGCGTGTTTTAAATTACCAATTTTAGCACAAAAAGGAAAGCTAAGCCCAACACTTTAAATATTTTATCACGTAAGTTACGTACTATACTAAAGACCATTGCCAATTTAATTTTGGTTGGTTATTCTATATTTTATAATTAATGATATAGAACTTATTAAAATCAAAGTTTGCGCGAACCATTTTCCTGCGTAAAAATAAAAAACGATTAACTCTTATAAATTCCAAACGACTTAGCTTTAAAACTCATAAAAAGGTTATTTTTTACATAGAAAACGACGTAACAAATCCATCAACAGCAAAACGCGAATAAACAAAGGTAATTTAAATGTAATTTAAAGTTGCTTGATTATTTTTAATTATTATCTATATATATTTTTAATTATTATCTATAAATTAATAGAATTAACTCGTAAATGTATTAGACCAAACGAAAAGAAGTTGTTAAATAAAAATTTATCAAAATACTAGACTTATTGTTAATTCTATATTTAAATACATGTCATGGCACAATTTCGATTTAAGTTGAGAAAAGCCTTAAACTGAACTAAATTTTTAATAATAACAAACACTTATTATTCTTACTTATCATTAATAAGTTATTAAAGCTATTACCATATGCAGCTATATTACAACAAACAACATATAAAAACCTATTTTATTAAGGTAAAAACTTATTCTAATTAAAAATTTACGCCTACAACAATAATAATTATTTATAATAATGTTGCTGATAACAATGTGTTTCATTATGTCTAAAAAATGACTTTAAACCTGAAAGTGAATTACACAAATATATAGTTAATTACCTTGGCTAGAGGATACTGTCGTTGACAAGCGTTAATCAAATTCGTTAAATCTGTTTTGAGTTGTAACTTGAACTGAGAAATGGAGGCTAAATTTCGTAGTCCAGCATCGTTGGTACCAAGGGCCAAAACGACGTAATCAACATTTCTGAACGGTCTTCCTTTTTCAAGTTCAATTGCTCCATGACATAAACGAGCACCAGGCATAGCAATTGCGCTTAACTTGAAGGGCGCGTTGTTAGAAGGGGAAACAATCTAATTTGATATACAAAAAAATTATATTTTGAGTGAAAAAAATAAGTAAAGCCAACAAATTATTAACAAAAACCAAAACAATGTAAAATATAATCTACAGAACAATTATTTGTTTTATTTTTTTATTGTACATTCAAAAAATGTGACTACAAATTTCCAGCGCTAAAATCAAATGGAGATTTTTTAAATATAATATAAGTTAAAACAAGTAAATTTGGTTATATACTAAAGTTAACAAAATTAATAAAAATGTTATAATACCTTAGGAGACACAATGTTTCTGCCGTTACTATCTGTAACAAGCAAAACATGAGGTTTTTGGACCTGAATGGAAGCATTCAAATACGCTGTCATTTTATTGGAAACACCTAGTGGGTATTTCCAAGAACCTTTCGTTCTTCGTCCAAACGATTCATTTTGAAAGATTTTTGACATTTTGGTAATAACTTGAATAAAAAGTACAAAATATAATTGATCTTCACTCTAAATCAATTAAATTGAACTGGACCGTGAATTTGGTAAATTTGTAAAAGTAGAGCCTGCTAATCAAATTCGACGGAATTACTGATAAAAAAAATGACAAGTCTGGCGCTCTCTTTTAAAATTGACAAATGAAGCGGAACAAAAGTCATAACGCTTTAGGTTGTAATAACAAGTTTCGCAACGCGACACCTCAAAACCTCCAATTTGTGACGTCACTTAAATAGCGTATATTACGAAAATACAAAGTTTACACCTGCATTTGACCACTTTCTAATATTTTGTTCACTTTTTTGAAGATATGTCGTTGTTGGGTACGTTGTCCTCCACAAAATATCAAAAATAAATTGGAGCGACATGCTAGGTAAGTTGTCAAAACCCCCGATTTGTGACGTCACTTATATAGCGTATATTACGAAAATACAAAGTTTACACCTGTATTTGACTACTTTCTAATATTTTGTACACTTTTTTGAAGATATGTCGTTGTTGGGTACGTTGTCCTCCACAAAATATCAAAAATAAATTGGAGCGACATGATAGGTAAGTTGTCAAAACTCCCGATTTGTGACGTCACTTCTATAGCGTATATTACGAAAATACAAAGTTTACACCTGTATTTGACCACTTTCTAATATTTTGTTCAATTTTTTGAAGATATGTCGTAATTAAGTGCGTTGTTCTTTACAAAATATAAAAAATAAATTGGAGCGACATGATAGGTAAGTTGTCAAAACCCCCGATTTGTGACGTCACTTATATAGCGTATATTACAAAAATACAAAGTTTACACCTGTATTTGACCACTTTCTAATATTTTGTTCACTTTTTTGAAGATATGTCGTAATTCAGTGCGTTGTTCTTTACAAAATATAAAAAATAAATTGGAGCGACATGATAGGTAAGTTGTCAAAACCCCCGATTTGTGACGTCACTTATATAGCGTATATTACAAAAATACAAAGTTTACACCTGTATTTGACCACTTTCTAATATTTTGTTCACTTTTTTGAAGATATTTCGTAATTAAATGCGTTGTTCTTTACAAAATATAAAAAAAGAATTGGAGCGACATGCTAGGTAAGTTGTCAAAACCCCCGATTTGTGACGTCACTTATATAGCGTATATTACAAAAATACAAAGTTTACACCTGTATTTGACCACTTTCTAATATTTTGTTCACTTTTTTGAAGATAGATCGTGGTTGGGTACGTTGTCCTCCACAAAATATCAAAAATAAATTGGAGCGACATGCTAGGTAAATTGTCAAAACTCCCGATTTGTGACGTCACTTCTATAGCGTATATTACGAAAATACAAAGTTTACACCTGTATTTGACCACTTTTTAATATTTTGTTCAATATTTTGAAGATATGTCGTAATTAAGTGCGTTGTTCTTTACAAAATATAAAAAATAAATTGGAGCGACATGATAGGTAAGTTGTCAAAACCCCCGATTTGTGACGTCACTTATATAGCGTATATTACAAAAATACAAAGTTTACACCTGTATTTGACCACTTTCTAATATTTTGTTCACTTTTTTGAAGATATGCCGTAATTCAGTGCGTTGTTCTTTACAAAATATAAAAAATAAATTGGAGCGACATGATAGGTAAGTTGTCAAAACCCCCGATTTGTGACGTCACTTATATAGCGTATATTACAAAAATACAAAGTTTACACCTGTATTTGACCACTTTCTAATATTTTGTTCACTTTTTTGAAGATATTTCGTAATTAAATGCGTTGTTCTTTACAAAATATAAAAAAAGAATTGGAGCGACATGCTAGGTAAGTTGTCAAAACCCCCGATTTGTGACGTCACTTATATAGCGTATATTACAAAAATACAAAGTTTACACCTGTATTTGACCACTTTCTAATATTTTGTTCACTTTTTTGAAGATAGATCGTGGTTGGGTACGTTGTCCTCCACAAAATATCAAAAATAAATTGGAGCGACATGCTAGGTAAATTGTCAAAACTCCCGATTTGTGACGTCACTTCTATAGCGTATATTACGAAAATACAAAGTTTACACCTGTATTTGACCACTTTTTAATATTTTGTTCAATATTTTGAAGATATGTCGTAATTAAGTGCGTTGTTCTTTACAAAATATAAAAAATAAATTGGAGCGACATGATAGGTAAGTTGTCAAAACCCCCGATTTGTGACGTCACTTATATAGCGTATATTACAAAAATACAAAGTTTACACCTGTATTTGACCACTTTCTAATATTTTGTTCACTTTTTTGAAGATATGTCGTAATTAAGTGCGTTGTTCTTTACAAAATATAAAAAATAAATTGGAGCGACATGATAGGTAAGTTGTCAAAACCCCCGATTTGTGACGTCACTTATATAGCGTATATTACAAAAATACAAAGTTTACACCTGTATTTGACCACTTTCTAATATTTTGTTCACTTTTTTGAAGATATTTCGTAATTAAATGCGTTGTTCTTTACAAAATATAAAAAAAGAATTGGAGCGACATGCTAGGTAAGTTGTCAAAACCCCCGATTTGTGACGTCACTTATATAGCGTATATTACAAAAATACAAAGTTTACACCTGTATTTGACCACTTTCTAATATTTTGTTCACTTTTTTGAAGATATGTCGTAATTAAGTGCGTTGTTCTTTACAAAATATCAAAAATAAATTGGAGCGACATGATAGGTAAGTTGTCAAAACTCCCGATTTGTGACGTCACTTCTATAGCGTATATTACGAAAATACAAAGTTTACACCTGTATTTGACCACTTTCTAATATTTTGTTCACTTTTTTGAAAATATTTCCTAATTAAATGCATTGTTCTTTACAAAATATCAAAAATAAATTGGAGCGACATGATAGGTAAGTTGTCAAAACCCCCGATTTGTGACGTCACTTCTATAGCGTATATTACGAAAATACAAAGTTTACACCTGTATTTGACCACTTTCTAATATTTTGTTCACTTTTTTGAAGATATATCGTGGTTGGGTTCGTTGTCCTCCAGAAAATATCAAAAATAAATTGGAGCGACATGATAGGTAAGTTGCCAAAACTTCCGATTTGTGACGTCACTTCTATAGCGTATATTACGAAAATACAAAGTTTACACCTGTATTTGACCACTTTCTAATATTTTGTTCACTTTTTTGAAAATATGTCGTGGTTGGGTACGTTGTCCTCCACAAAATATAAAAAAAGAATTAGAGCGACATGCTAGGTAAGTTGTCAAAACCCCCGATTTGTGACGTCACTTATATAGCGTATATTACGAAAATACAAAGTTTACACCTGTATTTGACCACTTTCTAATATTTTGTTCACTTTTTTGAAAATATGTCGTAATTAAGTGCGTTGTTCTTTACAAAATATCAAAAATAAATTGGAGCGACATGATAGGTAAGTTGTCAAAACCCCCGATTTGTGACGTCACTTATATAGCGTATATTACAAAAATACAAAGTTTACACCTGTATTTGACCACTTTCTAATATTTTGTTCACTTTTTTGAAGGTATGTCGTGGTTGGGTGCGTTGTTCCTTACAAAATATCAAAAATAAATTGGAGCGACATGATAGGTAAGTTGTCAAAACCCCCGATTTGTGACGTCACTTCTATAGCGTATATTACGAAAATACAAAGTTTACACCTGTATTTGACCACTTTCTAATATTTTGTTCACTTTTTTGAAAATATATCGTGGTTGGGTACGTTGTCCTCCACAAAATATCAAAAATAAATTGGAGCGACATGATAGGTAAGTTGTCAAAACCCCCGATTTGTGACGTCACTTCTATAGCGTATATTACGAAAAAACAAAGTTTACACCTGTATTTGACCACTTTCTAATATTTTGTTCACTTTTTTGAAGATATGTCGTGGTTAGGTACGTTGTCCTCCACAAAATATAAAAAAAAAATTGGAGCGACATGCTAGGTAAGTTGTCAAAACCCCCGATTTGTGACGTCACTTCTATAGCGTATATTACGAAAATACAAAGTTTACACCTGTATTTGACCACTTTCTAATATTTTGTTCACTTTTTTGAAGATATGTCGTAATTAAATGCGTTGTTCTTTACAAAATATCAAAAATAAATTGGAGCGACATGATAGGTAAGTTGTCAAAACCCCCGATTTGTGACGTCACTTCTATAGCGTATATTACGAAATCACAAAGTTTACACCTGCATTTAACCACTTTCCAATATTTTGTTCACTTTTTTGAAGATATGTCGTGGTTGGGTACGTTGTTCTTTACAAAATATCAAAAATAAATTGGAGCGACATGATAGGTAAGTTGTCAAAACCCCCGATCTGTGACGTCAGTAATAACACGTATTTCAGTTCAGTACAAAAGTTTACTCCTGCTTTTAACAATTTTTTAATGTTTTGTTTAATTTTATTTTAATTTTAAAGTGTTAAGAACCTTGCCAACTTATTCTTTATTAGGTTTGGTTTTAATTTGTTCCCTTTAAAGGGGCTATTTTACCCCGTTATTTTTTGTATTGTACGATTATAAAATATTTGGAATCACTATTTTTTTTAATTATCCGCCCAAGCAAAATTCTCTGCTACTCTCTGCCAGCTCTCTGGCAGAAAGGTGGTGGTCTACAAACCGTATATTCAACCGTAAAATCACTTGTCGGAGAGTCACCAATTTATGTAGGGGATAAAGTCGGGAATATAAAACTTACCAGATAATATATATAAAATAACTTATAACAATTTAACTCCCAAGTAAACTGGCCTAAATTCCCAAGAAGAATATAAACATGAATTAATTGTCTAAAAATAACATTATTATATTTCTAAAATTTTGTCATGACTTAATCGTTATTTGTGTAAAACTTATTTACCACACTTAAAATCAGTATAGGTTACATTTATGAAATATAAGCGTATTATAACACTACACGCACTAAATATTACATACATAAAACTATAATACATTACGCAAAACTAACACTAATATACTAAATTAACAACACAAAGCTATATAAAACTACATTAAATAGAACTTTCGCTTAAAACATAACAAATAACTTCGGTTAAAGGGGAACTGAACTCGTTATTTCACCCAGACTAATAAAATTAGTATATTTTTTTAATTTAAATCCCCCCAAAATTTTTTTTTTCGGGGTAAATTTTAAAAATTACGGGGTTTTGAATTTTGCAGTGAAAAAAGTGCTTACCGCGCGTGACGTCACCGTAAGGGAGCCCGTGATTTCGAGACGGGCTTGCGGGTTCGTTTGGCACATGTGCCAAACAAAATGTGCTAATTGAAATGGCACATTTTATGTGCCAGAAATTGGCACATAAAAAAAATGTGCCAAGGTTGCCAAATAATTTTTATTTTTACATTTATTTTTCCTTGATGTAAGAAAGAAAGCTTAAAGACCTAAACATAGAGTAACATCAGTAACCCCGACAAAGTCTCGAGTTAAATTTGTCAGTGTGGAATATTATAGGTTGTAATTGCTCGATAATAATAAGATGCTGGTTGTGTGTTGGCAGCCGGAGTTTATACCGTTTATAGCGTTACCTCATATAGCCAGTGTTACTATAGGTATTACATGTAATGTAATTTATATAGGGCCACGCGATTTTATTTATTTATTTGTTTTAATTTTTTTATTATTATTTATTATAATAAATTGATGTTAGTGTTTAAAATCTAATTCGATTATAAATACATATATATCAAGGTAAAGGGGTTTTTAAAAATAAAATAAATTTTTATTGCCATGATTAAATCACAAAGACTTTAAAAAGTCGCACTTTTGAATATTTTATTTAAAAAAACAATGTGATTTTTGTAGAAAGGTCGAGGACGTTTGTAAATTAAAAAAAACTTACCTCAAAATTAAATTATCACTGCAAATTACAACTTGATTTTTTATTTATTTTTAGTTTACAGAAAGTTGCTTTTATTATTAATATCCACGACGTGATCTTGCAACAAACTAAAAGCCTTTATATTAAAGTATTTTCTATTGATAGATATTTATACAAACTCAAAATTAAATATTTAAATCGTATAATTTTTCTTAAATATTTTGTTATTACAGTGTTTATTGGTGGCAGAAACTTCAAATACAAATAAAAAAAATGTAGTATAGGTAAAACGCAGTATTTATACTGCAATACGTTTAAATATGTATATAACTCGTTTGTTTTCTAGTAATCTGTATTAATAACCACATTTGCTTCGATATGAAAATGCATTTGTTATTGCGTTTATAAATAACCTTAAAACATATTATGTTTTGTTGGGTTGTTTGTTGGTAAACTATATGGTACTAATAGTATTTTTTAAAAGGTGCAGTTACCAGATATATGTATTAAACTGTCTTGTTTAATAATTAATTCTACTCTATTAGTGACTTTTAATATAAATTAAAATGGAACGAATCATGCAATACAAAATCACAAACAACAAAGCACACAATAGACAAATTAAATACTAAATAATGGGCAAAAAACTAATTTTGAATCTTACTTTAAATCACAACTACTTATGAGTTTTTGCGCCCAGCAAACCAAATAAAATTTTTTCTTTATAAAAACGACAAGAAGTAAAAAATACATTACGAACAATAGAGATAATAAAAACATCTATATAAAAAGGAAATTAATGGACAATCTATGTATATTTAATTAATGGGCTTACAACTAAAATGCCAACTATAGTTTATGCCAGTGACTAGTCTTAATAAACTACTTAAAAATATTTTAGACACCTTTTATTGAAATGAGGTCATTTTCCAACTTTGAAAGTTATTTAAGTGAAAAAAAAAATCTGAATTTAAATCTTGTTAAAGGTCCAAACATTAAATCTCCTGAAAAACTTTTTGAATCTAATATATTTTGCAGCTCATTCAAGGTAAATTTCTTTTTTTTTATAATTTTTATCTTTGGTATGGAGAAGTTTGCCTTCACAACCTAAACATAGAGAAACACTGTTTACCCTAACTCAGTTTTGAGATGTTTAAGACTTATATGCATTAAGGTTTTTTAATGTGATTTTATTAAAGGTTACTAGCAGTGGTTTAGACACTAAATATCACCTCATTAGATTTTTGTATGTTTTTTGTAAATTATAATTTTAAAATCTTTCAATAACTCAAAAAAATTAGTAAAAAATTTCGCTTTTTAGAATGTTAAATTATTCGGAAAAGCGTACATAAATTTCTGGAAAAAAAAACAAAAAAGAAAACGCATATGGAATTTATTATAAAAAACAGTAATTGTTGCGCATTTTCGCAGATTTAAATATAAAATATTTTTTTAAATATAAAATATACCCACAATCGTAAATCATGAATAAATAGAACTACTGATATTTTTGAATATATAGAACTACTGATACTTTTTTTTTTCAGACCACTGATATTTTGTAATATTCCATTCAGTATTTGTTGGTTAGAACTTTTAAAATTTCAATGACGTTTGTTTCCGTCTGTCAAAGACCTTTTAATAAAATAAAAAATTCAACTACATTTATCTCTTAACTAAAAAATCGTTAAAAAATATTTTTCACAAATACTTAGTCAGTCTAGTACTAAAATTCTAACAATGCCTGTCATGTAACATAAAAAAAGGTTATTACGCAATAAATTCATATAGAATATAAATATTAGTCGCGTTTCTTTTTATTTATTACATCTCTTTGATAGCGATTTTAAAGTGATGATTGACAGTGAATCAATGTTTGCACCCCGCAATTATAAATAAAAACTAAATATTTAAAATGATCAACTAGTTATTTTGTAACAAATTTTTAGCTAGGTTTTATTATAAGACTATTAAAACTTATTCACTTAAATTTTAAAATCAATTTTAAAAATTTTTAATTTTGGTGAACAATCTAGATATTTTAATTATAACAACAAAAATAAATTTATAATTAAACTTTTTTGGTATCGCTATAGAAAAATCATGTTATCCAAAATTTATATTTTTATGTGATTTTTTAAACGTGATTAATGGTTAAACTTACGATATATAAACTATTATATTTAGAAAAATCTTTACATTATCCTTAAAATTTAAAAACTCAAAAAAAAATTTTTAACCAGCGGTTTTATTGTATTGCTTTTATATCGTGCAACAAATTAAACTTTATGCATTAATCACTAATTTTTAAAATATTAAAAAAAACAAGAAAACATTTTTAACACGTTTTATATTAAAGCATATATATTTTAACTTCATTTAAAAACGACCATTTTTTATTGGACCTGTTTTTTTAATAGCACATTTAATCCAAATTAGCATTTTTATACTTTTGACACATTTTTTAAAATTATTATTAGGTTTTGTGCATTTAATAATCATTTGACACATTCTTTTCCAAGTATTGCCCTTTTATTAAATTTGCACAATATTTTTTTTAACACACTTTAAAATCTTTTAGATTGTCCCATCTTCTCATATCGTACATTTTTTTCAAATTGACACATTTTCCAAATTGGCACACTGGCAATTCACACATCTTGTTGGATTATATCAAAACATTTAAAAAGTATATTAATAAAAAAAATCTGAAAAAAAATAAAAAACAGTTAAGTTTTAAACAGTATTTAAATATAGCATTATTTAAACATAGCTTAATTTTACAAATTGGCACATTTGATGAATTAGCTAATTTTTGCAAATTGGCACATTTTTGAGAATAAGCTCAGATTTGCAAATTGGCACATAATTCGTACTTTTACCTTAAAACATATCATTATCCTTAACAATCCACAACTTATTGGCACAAAATTAAGAATCAGTTTAGTTTTGCAAATTGGCACATAATTTATGCTATCATCTTAAAACATGTCACTAACCTTAACAATCCATAACTTATTGGCACATAACTGAAAATAAGCTTAAATTTGCAAATTGGCACATAATTTATGCTATTATCTTAAAACATATCATTACCCTTAACAATCCACAACATATTGGCACATTTTTAAAAATAACTTAGTTTTGCAAATTTGCACATAATTAAGAACTAAATCAATTTTGCAAATTGGTACATTTTAAAGAATTAGCTCAATTTTGCAAATTGGCACATAATTTATACTATTATTTTAAAACATATCATTACCCTTAACAATCCACAACATATTGGCACAAAATTAAAAATCAGTTTAATTATGCAATTGGCACATAATTAAGAATTAGCTCAATTTCACAAATTGGCACATTTTTAAAAATAAGCTCAATTTTGCAAATTGGCACATAATTTAAACCATCATGTTAAAACATATCATTACCCTTAACAATCCACAACATATTGGCACATAATTAAGAACTAAATCAATTTTGCAAATTGGCACATTTTAAAGAATTAGCTTAATTTTGCAAATTGGCACATAATTCATACTATTATCTTAAAACATGTCATTACCCGTAACAATCCACAACTTATTGGCACATTTTTAAAAATTAGCTTAGTTTTGCAAATTGGCACATAATTAAGAACTAGATCAATTTTGCAAATTGGCACATTTTTAAGAACAAGCTCAAATTTGCAAATTGGCACATAATTTAAATCATTATCTTAAAACATATCATTACCTTTAACAATCCACAACATATTTGCACAAAATTAAGAATTGCTCAATTTTGCAAATTGACACATAATTTAAACCATTATCTTAAAACATATCATTACCCTTAACAATCCACAACTTATTGGCACATAACTGAGAACTAGCTCAATTTTGCAAATTGGCACATAATTAAGAATCAGTTCAATTTTGCAAATTGGCACATTTTTAAAAATAAGCTCAATTTTGCAAATTGGCACATAATTTATACTATTATCTTAAAACATATTATTACCTTTCACAATCCACAACATATTGGAACAAAATTAAGAATTGCTCAATTTTGCAAATTGGCACATAATTTAAACCATTATCTTAAAACACACAATTACCCTTAACAATCCACAACATATTGGCACATAATTAAGAATTAGCTCAATTTTACGAATTGGCACATTTTTAAAAATAGGCTTAAATTTGCAAATTCGCACATAATTCATACTATTATCTTAAAACATGTCATTATCTTTAATAATCCACAACATATTAGCACAAAATTAAGAATTGCTCAATTTTGCAAATTGGCACATAATTTAAACCATTATCTTAAAACACATCATTACCCTTAACAATCCACAACATATTGGCACAAAATTAAGAATCAGTTTAATTTTACAAATTGGCACATAATTAAGAATTAGTTCAATTTTACAAATTGACACATTTTTAAAAATAAGCTCAATTTTGCAAATTGGCACATAATTTAAACCATTATCTTAAAACATATCATTACCCTCAACAATGCAAAACTTATTTGCAAATAACTGAGAACTAGCTCAATTTTGAAAATTGGCACATTTTAAAGAATTAGCTTAATTTTGCAAATTGGCACATAATTTATGCTATCATCTTAAAACATATCATTACCCTTAACAATGCACAACCTATTGGCACATAATTAAGAATCAGTTCAATTTTGCAAATTGGCACATAATTAAGAATTAGCTCAATTTTACGAATTGGCACATTTTTAAAAAATTAGCTTAGTTTTGCAAATTGGCACATAATTTACAGTATTATTTTAAAACACATCTTTTTCCTAATGACCTTCAACTTATTGGCACATAATTAAGAATTAGCTCACATTTTTTTGGCAATTCGGGCAAAATCTTTATTTTACCTATTTTTATGTAATTGTTATAAAGTGACAAGACACTATCATACTATGCCATATAATCAACATACAACATATATGCAATGCACTAATAACTAACTGACTATCAGACAGACATAACAGGATTGATTGTCTGTTTGTACAACACCAGTGATAATCTAAAACGTTAATATTACTTTTAATCCTTTACTATTGATTGGCACATTAACGAGCATATTTCGCAGAATGACACATAATTTGTGAAATTTTTTCAGATTGGCACATTCTAGCTTGGCATATTTGGTTTGGCACATTCTTTGTGCCAATATTTTGTGCCATTTTTTAGCACATGTGCCAAACGAACCCGCAACCCCTATTAGTGATTTCTCTTGTTTAGTTTAGTATGTAAATGTAGTTTCAAATGAGTTTAAAACTTTTATTTTTTGCAAATGCTAAATAAAAATGTGATAAACATTTGTAATTAGGTCTACATGAAAGGTTGGTGTAAAATTTTTAGGTTTAATCCACTTATTAAGGCTAAATTCGGGTGTTTGGCTATGACTGCAAAATACCAAAATGTACATGCAGACATGATACATATGGCATAGGTGATGCACACTTATAGAAAAAAAACTTACAAATGCTTACAGTCTGACATTTGTAATTTACTGTAATTTATAGCACATTTGGACAAACTTAATAATAACATTTGTACTTTGAATAACAATATATTATCCTTGTTTCTCAGAATACAATATTAAGTACTGTAGATTGATTATTAATTAGCTTTAAATTATTAACTAGCTATTTAAAAAATGGAAATGCATAATTCTACCTCCCAAACACCTGAAAAAGAGTTTGCTTCGGAAAGTGAATTCCTGCAAGGTATAGAACTGTAGGGACTGAGGTCAGGAAAATTCTAATCATAAAAAGTATCGACTCCTAAGGGTGCTCTTATCCAAATATAATGGCAGTAAAGTATAAGTCTCTTAATGTCTAAAATAGGGTTTAAGACCCGTAAGAAATGGTCAAAAATAGCAAACCGAATCTACAGACAACATCTATTTTATTAATCAAGCACGTTCATCACATATTCATCCCGAAAGTTACATTACACATATACAAAAACGGTATTTACGTACACACAACAAAATCAAGTTTCTAGGTTACATACATAACGAATAACAAAATTACGAGTACATTACACACACAAAAAACGTCTTCCGTATATCGACTACATCCTTTATTATGGTATTCTACTGTTAACTAATTCTAAATATAAAACTTTGCAAAGTAAAAATAGGTAGGTGTTTTAGCAACCAAAAAAAATATACCAACTGTCAGAAAATAAAATCGCGCAGGAAAAACACAAAAACGGACAACTGTCAATCCACATGTTTTACATCAAAAGGGTTACACTATTAACCCTTGGTGTTATTAGCGAACGTCTTAATCAAATTCTCCGACCAAATTTAAAAAATTCTTCTTTTGGAAATGTTGGTGTGATTGCAGTAGGTGACTTTCATCAGCTTCCTCTTGTTAAAGCTCGTGCTTTGTATGATATTGATCCTGGCTCCCTCCTTCCTGAACACTGGCTTCATTTTAAAGTTTACCATCTTGATGAAATTGTGAGGCAGAAAGGTGACCAACAGTTTGCGACAATGCTAAACAGACTTCGAGTCAAAGTTAACACAATCATTCAAAAATCAGACGATGAATTACTTCAATCTAAAATTTTAAACAAATATACTAATTTGGGTAGTAATATTTTGCACATATTTGGCACTAATCGTGAAGTTAATATGCACAATTCTAGAGTTATTGAAAAACTGGACAATCTGTATGACTTAAAAGCTGTTGACATTTCAAAAAATTTGAGTGGAAAAACTTGTATTAAATCTGTGAATTTTAAATATCCTGCAGCAGCTTATCAAAAAACTATAATTTTTGATGGGGTTATTCAAGTTGCCGTGGGATGTCGTGTCATGATCTTGGTGAACATCGACGTAGCTGATGGTATCTGCAACGGTTGTATTGAAACTGTAAGCATCATTGAGGGTGAAATGAAATATGGTCTTCCCCAATACATCGGAATCTCATTTGATTCCCCTAATGTTGGGAAAAATTGTAGATTAAAACAACCGTACTACAAAGAGGTTGGTGAAGATTGTCTTTTGATCGAACCACATCTTTGCCAACCTATTAGATCTGGGACCAAAACTTACAGCAGAAACCAGTTTTCAATACGTCTATGTTATGCCTGCACTGTCCACAAAATTTAATGGGATGACACTTCAAAATGCAGTCGTTGAGATGGCTAAAATTAATCGCGCAGGTAACTTGATTAGTTTAATATTGTACATAAAAAAATGTAAAGTCAATTTTTCGTGTTGAACTACATTTCTAAATAAATTATTTATGTTTTTTAGGACAAGCTTATGTCGCTTTGAGTAGATGTCAAGAGTTAAAAGGATTGCATCTCAAAAATTATAATTCGGACTTTATCCATACTAAACATTCGATTATTCAAGCTGTGGAAAAAATGCTTAAAATTATTTCGCATCAACTATTTCCCATTCAAACTTTAAAGCAACATGATTCTCATTTAGTAATAACTGCAATTAATGCACAATCTTTGTCTTTGCATATTGATGATTTCAAATCCTACCATGAACTTTTAAAATCAGATGTTATTTGTGTCAGTGAAACATGGTGTAAAGAGACAGATTGAACTACAAGGTACTTTTACTTTATTTAGTTATCTAAATATTTACTTGTTTGTTTTAATAATTTCTAGTTGGTGAACTGATAATCTCTTATAGTCGCTAATTAACTCAATTTACATTATTTTTAGGTTTGAAATCGAAAGCTATTTACTTTTACGATTTGACCGAAACAAAGGATCGCGAGGTGGTGGCATAATTATATACATAAAAAACAATTTGGATCATCAATTTCTTAAACAATATTCGGACTCCTATTATAATCAAATCATGTGTGTCAAAGTAAAATATTGTGTTATATGCGCAGTGTACAGGCCCCCTAATTCAACAACTACCAACTTTCTAAGATTTATTTTGAAAATTCAAAAATCTTATGGCACTGTAATTTTATTGGGTGATTTCAATAAAGATTTATTAAGGTAATTTTTAATTCATTATAAGATTTAATAGGAAATATTTTTAAATTATATATAGATTATAATTTTCTTATACACTAATTTTATTATTAAACATATTGTGGTTATTTAAAAAGATTATTTTTAAATTTTAGTGATCGGAGACTTCCTATAAATGAAGAATTGGTCGAAAACAATTTTCTGCAATTAATGAAGACTTCTACAACAACAAACAACATCTTGTTAGATCACATTTATACTTCAAAAAAGCTGCCTTGTCATGTGGGAATTCTTTATGTGCATTTCAGTTACCACAACGCCATTTATATCGCCTTATGCAACAATCAAAATTGTGAATATAATCAAGGTAAATCACCAACTAAAAATAAGTTTAAAATTTTTATATTTTTCAGAAGTTTATGTCGTATTTATAATATTATTTTTTACTCTACAGCTGCTGCAAATCATTTTTCTATGGAACAAACCAATAATAAGACTTTACAAACTAATTTTAAATACGAAACTCATTCAAGTTAAATCTAGTAAAAACCACACAAAACTTCAAGTTAATTCATACAACCTTTCGGACAACACTCTTATTCGTGGCAAAGCTCGAGTTATTGATTTTATGGCAAGTAGAGTTTCTCATGATTTTGTTGATTCTTTAAGAAGAATTGGTTTCAACGTGACAGCAACTATCAACGATTCTCAACGTGGATATTCTTGTGGATACATCGGTATTGGAGCAAGCTGGTCAATCTATCAGGCTGTGATGAACGACCAAGATTGGCTTAACTGCTCTGTTTCTAATGTGGATGAATCAACGATTATTCAACACAATAACATTATTGACAAACCACCATTTCACACTGCACACTTTTTAAGTAATGATGACATAATTCAAATTCTTACACAGATACACATTAGAAGCTGGTGCACATTGGTTTACTGTTGCTTATGAATTCGATAGATGCTTTTAAATTATTTAATTTTTAAAATTCTTTTTTATTTATTGTATTATGATTATTTATTTTTATTTTATTTATTCTATATTAGCAGACTTTTGTTTATTTCTGCATTGACCTATACCCTTTTATTTTTCTTTGCTTTAATTGATCTTATTTTTTCCTTTTTGATTGAATTATACACTTTTCTTTACTTTAATTGACTATACTTTTTCTTTGTTTTTAATTGACAAATTTTCTTTTTTTGTAATTGATCTTTACCCTTTCTTTTCTTTGTTTCTTGATAATTTAAATATCACTAATTAATGGGTGTTTTTTTATTAAAATTTAGGGATCGTTATTATGTTGTTAAATTTTGGTCAGTTATATATCACAGTATTAATAACTCAAAAATGGATTAAAAATTTAACTTTTGTTTGTTTATTATATTTAAATGCTTAATTGTTTATTAAAAATTATTATTTTTGTTCTTACTAGTCGAAATTTTGAAAGAAGATAACTTTTGTTCCTTAGAGTTTTGAAATCTCAAATTTTAGTATGTTGTATAATATCATAATGCGTTTCACGCCTCCTATTTACAAAATTTAATTATCACTAATTACTAATTAATAGGTATTTGTTTATTAAAATTTTAAGGTTGTTATTTATTTTTTAAATCTTGGCCATTTGTATATTATGATATCGGTAACTCAAAAATGAAATAAAATTTTAATTTTTATCACTAATTACTAATTAACAGGTGTTTATTTATTAAAATTTAAAGATTGTTATTCATTTTTTAAATCTTGGCCATTTGTATATCATGATATTAGTAACTCAAAAAGGAATTAAAATTTTAATTTTTTTTACTATTTACTAATTAATAGGTGTTTGTTTATTAAAATTTAAAGGTTGTTGTTAATTTTTTAAGTCTTGGTCAATTGTATATCATAATATTATTAACTAAAAAAAATAGAATTTTAATTTTTATCACTAATTACTAATTAATGAGTGTTTGTTTATTAAAATTCAAAGGTTGTTAATTTTTGTCAATTGTATATCATGATAATAGTAACTCAAAAATGAATTAAAATTTTAATTTTTGTCACTAATCACTAATTAATAGGTGTTTGTTTATTCAAATTTAAAGATTGTTATTAGGTTTTTAAATTTTGGTCGATCATATCTTATAATATTTATAATTCGAAAATGAATTAAAAAATAATTCTTGTTTGTTTGTTATATTTAAATGCTGGTTTGTTTATTAAAAATCAATGGTATGTATTAATCTTAGTTAATGTTTATGCATATATTTTTTATTTATAAAATTTATGTTAAAAATTATCAAATAATTTCGAACCATATTTTATTTATCAAATAAATCTAGTTATTTTTGTAATTGCAACAAAAATTATTTTAAATCACTTTTTTAACAAAGTGAATTAACGTAAAAGTTGCAACAAATATTTGCAGCTGGCCATTTACCCACAACCAGCAATTCGAATTTTTATCACTTTTGCCTATTAGTTAAACATATATGTAGTTTTACAGATGTGATCCTACAACTTGAGTTGTAATAAAGAATATTTATTTAACTAATTAAGATCACGCGAGGTGTTTCGAGAATGGAACATTACAGTTGTCGTGGCCGAGGCTATAGGTTTGAGTTCTTTGAGGCTCTGCCCGCGCAGGTTCGACTCATGCCGACAACGCATTATTTTATGTTTTAATAACTGCCTTTAGTTGTCGGTTGTTTACAAGAATATAAAATTCTGTCTAATTTCTTCTAAATTTTCTAAATTCATGTTTATTGAGTGGCTTCTGTTCAGTAGAACGAAATTGCCCTTCGTCTTTAAAACAAACATTTGCCTTTAATAAAAAGCTAAAATGAATCGTTAAAATAATGGTATAATTCCAGAAAAACGAAGTTTGAGGTTCCATGTGAAAAGAGTTTAAAACAAATTTGCAATGGAAAAATTTTAAATATAAAGAAAACTATTTTTATCTCTGGGTTGGCCTTTCGTTAATAGCCAAATGCGCCAACCATTGCAACACAACAACAACTGATTTGCGACATTTTCATTAAATTTGCAAAACATTATTATGGTAATAAAAAGGAAGCAAACAAAAAACTCGTCCCTAGGTGGGCTTGAACCACCAACCTTTCGGTTAACAGCCGAACGCGCTAACTGATTGCGCCACAGAGACGACATACAATGCTACAATTGGATTGAATATGAAGATCAAAATTATAATAATAAAAATGTAACAAGAAATATTTGACCTTGGGTGGACTCGAACAACCAACCTTTCGGTTAACAGACGAACTCGCTAACTGATTGCGCCATAGAGACGACTTTTTTACCACACTTGGTCTAAATTTAGAGATCAAAATTATAATAATAAAAATGTAATAAAATAAATTTTACCCTGGGTGGACTCAAAATTTCAAACTTTCTCTTAACAGCTAAACGCCTTAACCGATTGCGCGACAGAGACGATTATTTCGCCCACTTTGTTTGAATTTGCAAAGCAAAATTAATATAATAAAAATGTAATAATATATTTCGTTCATAAATGGGCCAAATCTTCAACCTTTCGGTTAAGAGCAAAACGCGCCAATCTATTGCGACACAAATACGACTAATTCGCGACACTTCTATTATATTTGCAAATCAAAATTATAATAATAATAAAAATGAGAAAAAACTAGTTTCGTCTTTGTGCGGGCTCGAACCTCCAACCTTTCGGTTAAAGAGCTAAACGCGCCAATGATTGCGACACAAAAACGACTGATTTGCGAAATTTCTATCAAATTTGCAAAGCAAAATTGAAAAAAAAGACGATTATATATTTGACCCTGGGTGGACTCGAACCGCAATCTTTTAATTTAAAAAGAAAATAATAATGATTTATCAAATAAAATCTATTTGTAAGTATTTTTGCTTGTTGTGATGATCAATTTAAAATTACTTTGACACAGTTATTGCGTTCTTTAAAGAAAAACAATAATTGTATGGAATATCCCTTTTTTCAATATAGATATATTAAAACAGTTTTACAAACGTTAACATGTGCATCACCAGCTTCTTTTAAACATCTTTAAAAGACGAAAATAATTTAAAAAATTCAAAATCAGATGATTGATTTAATGGAAGTTAAAGAATCTGTATTTTTTCCATTAATCTTAAAGGTTGATGAACGACTTTTGGCTATAAAAAAACTTGGAAAGTACACCTTTATCTGTTTTAAAAGACAACGTTTAACAAATCTTGTTGGATGGTGGACTAGATTGCAGAAAAAATCTTTAAGGTCAGTGTTTTTTCAAAACTCCCTTATATTGCCCACCACTTGCCTGAACATTACGAGACAGGATTGCATAACTAGTAATAACAAATTTTAACTTGTTTAAAAAAACTTTTGAATCGAATCAGTATTTTAATTATTTAGTTAGCTAGGCATTATCGCTTAGTGGTAAAGCGTCTGTCTCGTAAACAGGAGTTCCTGGGTTTAATCCCCAGTAACGCCTAATATTATTTTACTATAATGAAGTTGTTAGGTAATTTTAAAAATAATTTTTTCTGATTACTTTAAAATAAAACGTTAAATTTTAAATACCACGAAGATTTGTAAACCTATCATGACGTTTTTTATAAATTAGGCTTTTTTTTATCTTCCGACTGTAATCAACAGCTTATGCAAATTCCAACTCGCGAATGTAAAAAAAGTCGACTAAATTTTAGTAGTTTTTTGTACTTTTTCCTTGATATTTTGTGCAATGTTTTTGCACAAGTAACAGATTTAATAATTTTGATTGTTCTTAATGATTGGTTGTGTACAAGAATATGAGATTCCGACTATTTAAAAAAAATTAACACTAAATTTACTTTGAAGTCCAAAACCATGTTTGTTTCGTGGCGTCCGTTTAGTAGAACTAAATTGCCAGGTTTAATTTAAATATATGCACTTAATATAAAGCCTAAATGACAAGATTAAAATATGAATCAAATTTTTATGCGACAAGAAATGTTAAATATAAACTGCAAATTTCATAAACAAGTTATAATCAAAAGCATTCGATATACTTTTAACATTGAAAAAGAAAGTTAAAGCTTGTCAGCACATAAATAAAAATTTCGTATTAAATCAATATCAAATAATTTTTTTTATAAAAATTAAAGTAAGTTTATGTGGATTTATTTTAAATAAGTTACATACTAACCAACTATAATGACAACTTAATTTCCAATATCTTATTAGGTAAATAATAACATAGTTTTAAAAAAAACTTATTTTAGCTGTGTTTTTTTAAAAGAAAAAAGCAAAAATAGCACATAAAATATAAATTTTCCATTTGACTTTAAAAAGCTGCTATGGTTTTTTGTTTAAAAAAAATGCCCTATGAATGGTTGTCACAATAATTCTGACGCAGGGTTTAAAATAACGAAAATAAATGCAAGTAATTAAAAGTAACTTGAATGTAAACACATCGAAGCGTATTAAGTAAATTTTTGATTAAACAAAAAAATAAAATTAAAGTTACCACATTTTTCAACAAAAGCGCAAAATTTTATTATTTGCTTCCTGTAGAGTTTCTACAAACTGTTGAAATAAAATTAACAACCTTAGTAAAATTCAAGCAATCTAAGTTATTTGTGAAAAACTGAACGTCATCTAAAAATGGGCACCCATTCATAAAAATTAATCTTTGCTAGAATGATTTATACCGTTTAATTTCTAAAAATTAAGGTGAGGTGTAATATCACAGCTAAGTTAATAAAACTTTAGGTTTTAATAAAGTTTTTAAGAAATATAATCATATGTTGTGATTAGTAGGTTCGTTACATTTTTAATAATGAACCATACCCAATAATTTTTAATAATGAACCGTACATTTTTAATAATGAACCATATGTTTTTTACAAAATATAAAAAAAAATCAGAGCGACATGACAGGTAAGTTGTTGAAACTCCCGATTTGTGACGTCGATAATAACACGTATTTTAGTTATGTTTTTTGTTTTAATTTTAAAATGTTAAAAACCTTGTTAACTTATTTTATATTAGGTTTGGTTTTAATTTGTTTCTTTTGAGGAGGAGTTTCTACAAACTGTTAAAAAAGGGCAAATTCTAACTAACTTTATCGAACCGCTGACATTTTGTGATGTGCATATTTTGGTATGCAAGAAGTTAATTAAACAGAAAACTTTTGTAATCGAGGAATATTTTGGTTATTTGCAGCTAGTAGCTTAGTTCGACATCATTTGCAGAAGCATTTGGTAAGTGCAACAGTCATTAAATACACTTTTCTGTCTGTCTGTTTAATATTAAAACTGCGTTGGTGGAATACACCAACAAAAGTAAGGTTGCCTATTTTTATTGCAAACATAGGCTATTTATGAATAGTTATGTACATTACACAAACACTTGAACAATAAGAGTAGGACAACAACATATACATGGGGTGATGTTGTGATTGTATAGAGAAGAGGAAGAGGGCGTGGTGGAGATTTAAGTATATAGAGGTGAAAGAATATTTATTCGAAAGAAAAGTTAAATAGATTATCAACAAAAACTTTATAATGTGTTGTCTTAATTACAATGCTTAATGATATATCGTGTTATTTTATAGAAGAGCTGACAAGATTAACAAGAAAATTAATAAATTGTTTATAAATTTTTTCGTTGAAATGTATTGTCAGTTGTTACATAACTTGCACCATTATTTCCCCAACGTTTTTAGTTTTAAACTTAATAGACGCTTATAAATCTGTTATGCTACTTTGCTTTTTATTGTGTCAATTCAAGCTCTATTAAAATGAGGATTTGAAATATACAAAATACGTTTTAAATTATATAGGAAATAGACAATAATAAATAAATTTTGCGTACGCCGTGTAAAAGTGCCTTTATTTTAAACAATTAACTACTAAATGTAAAAATGGCGTGTTTACAGCGAATTAATTCAAAAAGTTTCTAGGGGGGAGCATGCCCATTTTTTCGTTTTTTGTTTGGACAGAGACTTAGCATTTTTAAAGTTCTGATTAAGAAAACATTATTTATCAAATTTGACATTGCGTCTCCCTGGCGCGCTCGAGTTTTATTTAGCAAATCTTTTCCTATATTAAGTACGTGAAATACTTATTTATGCTTAAGACATATTTATTTGTTCACTTTTCATCACATACAAAGTTACGGTTTCTAATTGAATCACACGATGCAATTGATAAAGTCGGTTTCATTTCACAATGACATTGTGACGTTATATAAAAGGGCAAAACATTTGTATCTTTTTGCATAGAAAAGGGTGACCCTTGCCTTATTTTTTTTAAATAATTTTAAAATTATTAAAACAATTAAAAAAAAACAATTGGATTAGGTTAAAATAGTGACTGGGCTTCGTTAATAATAAAAAAGTGGCAATAAAGAGTAGGAAATGTATGTGATATAAAAATTACATAAAATTTTTTTGATACCTTATTTGAAGCGTTTTTATTGCATACTGTACAGAATCCTAGATGTTTTCCCCTGCTTTATGACGTCATTTTGCATTGCGACGTTCAAACCCGACTTTACCAATTGTAAAACTTACTCGTTGGGTTAATAAGTTAGCTTTGTTCTTTAAAAACGATAAAATTGCATCGCAGCGGAACAAAGTCATGGGTATTATAAGACGTCTTATATTTCTAGTTGTTGTTTAATCGTAAAAAACTTAAAATATGAGAGGCTGAATAAGTCAAGGTGTAGTTTTTAAACAACATATTTTATTTTTATACACAAAAGGTTTTATTTTCATACACAAAAAAAGATTTTCTTTCTGAAAATAATATTTAACTAGGGATATTCTCGGATAGACCATAAAACCATAAACCAATTTTCCAACTTGGTTAGTGATTGATTTTGCTATAACAAACAAGGAAGTGCCTAGAATAAACATCCTTATATTGCATAGTCTGAATAGGGGTGGCGTTGATCGGTTTTGCTACGCTTTGCAGTATTACTTGCTACGCAATAAAACTTGCTAATGCTTACTAGCAAGATTTATTAAGAATTCTAGTCTTATACTAAATCAGACTAACTGAATAGCCTTATAAAATTAAAGTTTATAATCAGCAAATCACTGATGTAATCTGGCCATTACAAAAAAAACTTAATTTTAAATGCATTTAAAAATAAAATAAAACTGTTATACGAAGACGTTCAAAAAATCACTTAACCATATTGGTAACGGTTGAATATTCTACTAGGATGTAAAATCCTAACTATTGAAATTTAATTAAAAACAGAACTGATCCTTTTTTTGTCAAGAAAATTTCCTTGAATGTGGAAACACTGGTTATCGCTATTAATTTATTTCTACTAATTAGATTACTAAAACCACCATCGTGGAGTCGTCAACCAAATAGTGCATTTAACAAAGCCGAAAATATTGTATTTAATGCCACTATGCTCCGCCATCTACTGGTAGAGGCACAACCTGCATTAACTGTAGATGTTTTTGATACAACTGTTTAAGGGAGTACTCAGACACACACCGTCAACGTTGTCATCAGACCAAGGAGCACAAATTCAGTCGATACTTTTTAGAATTAACCTCAGTCCTTACAAGAGTCTTTTTCAGCGTTTATTTGTTTAAAATCAAGCAAATGCTCAAATTAACGAAAACGTTTTACTTTAAGTGGTTAAGGTTTATGATTTTTACTTTGGGTATAAAATTAGGTATTTTATTGTCAATTATGCTTAAATACTTGCTTGATTAATAAAAAAATAGGATTAATATTTTGCTTTTAAATTTAGTTTAAAAACCTAATACCAACAGCTTTTAAGCCAAATATGATGTTTTTTTGCTTCAAACTCGAGGTAGGTAAAGGTCATTTTTCCTAAAGCCGATCACGTTCCGCCCGGCTACGGATTCGAGTCTCCATTCCATCGTAAAAATCAGATATATATTGACAACATTTTGTCTAAGCTTTGACATAAATGCTATTATTTCATGCTATCACTTACTTAAAATATGCAACACCTAATCTTATTTGCAGATGTTTTTGATAAAATAAGTTTGTTTGATTGCTGTCGAATACCCTCTCTTTTTTTCTGTAAAACTGTTTTGGTATATTCTTGTCCGAAAGGTTAAAAGTATTATATTTAAAAAAAATTTTTGATTACACTTTTGGTCAGTTGGGTGGAATGGAGATATGTTCCTATTTGGAAATAAAAAGATTTTAAAATTACTTACAATTGATTGAAAAACAGCATGACTTAACGTTTGAGTGATTTTGGATTTGTTAACAATGAAAATGCCCTTTTACATTACTGAACAATTTTGATAACAGAATCATTTTTATTAAACTGCCTCTATCTTTTATTTAAAGTAGTCAAGCTGTGTAAATTAATAAATCTTTAATTGATAGGACTTCTTTGATACGAGAGGCAAACAGAATATCTTGCCTAACAATTTTGTTACATTAAATCCTGATATATACCCCAAAATTGCATTTTTGTAAGGTGAAAGTTTATATGATTAATGGCTTTGTACTAAATTATTTGAATGTTTAACTCAAAATCGCTTTGTACTGAATTTTTTTCCAAAAATGTTTTTTTTTTTTTTTTTTTTTAATTTTTTTAGACTGGATTTCAGTTGAATTATATATGGGTCGTTGTTGAATCCATTTTTTCCTCTAATACAAGCAAACCACAATTTTAGATGAGCTTGTGAAATCTTATATGTAAATAAATAATTTAGTGGGTTCTGCTTTTTTTAAAACATCAGTAGTAATACAATATAGACCATTACTGGGTGGCGGTAGAGAGTTCAAAACCGTTATAGATCATTTTTAGGTGGGCGGTAGAGAGTTTTTAGAAAATGGGTTATTCTGTTATGAACCATTACTAGGTGGAGATAGAGAGTAAAAATGGGAAAAAAGCCTGTGTTTACTTAAGCGCAAGATAAAAATAAGCGATTTTGGATGTTTTCAATTTATTATATACACGATGCGAAAAAACCAATACAATACAGTAAAACTATGTACAATTTGGGGGATAAAGTGTGAGGTATGATTAATTATAAGGTATTTTATTGGATAAATGTTTGTGTAATTAAATAAATGAATATGGCAGTTATTTTGTTGGATAAATGTTTGAGTAATTTTTTGACTGGAGCGTCCAAAATTCTTTCCTTGAATCGTTTCATGTAGTTTGGCAAGTGGAAAATGTTTTGACAATGATGCAGTTTGATTCGAATGTTCTTTTTTGCTGCCGCATCGGCAACCATTTGAATTTTTGCCATAACTGAACACGAATCGTGATTCTCGATAACCCCAGCATAAGAGATTAGATTGATGCTGAACAATGCTGAACAAGATTGATGCCCAAAATCATAGGATTTTCTCCCAAAAGAGGTTCAATAAGTTTGCACAAATCAGTGTGGCATCATTTGCTACCTTTTGAATAGGTTGACAAGTAGCTGGATGTCAGTCGGCGATTGGAGGAAATGACACCTGGCGGAAGCTTTTCTTTGTCTTCGATATTATAGAAAATATCTTCCAGCGCATTTGACATTCTTTACCTTTTGGTACGTTAAAGTTTAGCCCCTTCAAAGAAGACGGAGTTGACGGAGAAGCCAAAGACGTAGCTGTCGCTTTCATTGCAACTGGCACCTTTTTTGGTACGGTAACCTTTATCGGAGCCATTACCTTAAGCGGAGGCATTGGTTTGACCGGTGTTGGTAATGCTGAAGCAGAAGTTGGTGTCTTTTCTGATGGTATTTTCTTTACGGCCGAAACAGATAGCACTGTCGGCTCCTGAAAGTCATCAAAAGAAAAGACTATTTGATCGGTCATTATCTGACTATCTTCGAACGCATCAAACCAATGACGGTCCATCTGACCAATTTCTACTTGTTTTTGACTCATGATGTTTAGCTATGTTGAATCTGGTAAAAATTAGACAAAACTTGTTGACTGAAAAAAATGAAGAAACTGATGCTATCTTGATGCTTATAAAGCTTTAATGATAATGCTGCAGCGAAAAAAGTGTTCTATATTTTTTAGGCACGATCCGACATGTAATTTTTATTTTTTTGTTTTATTGTTTTTCTTAAGACGATGACTTTTGGTATCGGTTGATTGACGTTTCTCTTTTTAATTATTATAGTTTGCAATCAAACTTTAAAGATAAAAAAAAAAAAAAAAAAAAAAAATCAATACGGAACACTATACATTCTTGCTAAAAATGACTAAATGAAGTAAGTATTGTAATCTATTACTTTCTGAAACAAAATAGAACCAACTGCCTAATGCACAAAAAACAATCAATTCTTTCTTATAAAAAATGAGTTTTGTTAAAAAAAATTGTCCACACCAACAGAGCTGTGTTATCACATAACTTTAGCCTACCTTTTTATATCACATGAAAGATTTTTAGCAGACTGCACTAACTGAGCAATACATTTATGTTTTTTAATTTGTGGAAATTCTTTTCGAACAGCAGGGGGTTTTCTTGCTACTACATAAAAGATAGATTTTTTCGGTAAATTCGTGTTGGCCTTGCTCCTACTTTTAGAGTTACTTTCTTTCCATTGACTAAAATGTCTTTATCTATAAAATGATGATGGCATATAGCCGCCCTAATAGGAAATATTTTAAATTTACTTTCGAACTGATTTGTTTCTTAGTTTTAACCTGTTTACAATTTGTATTTTTTTAATGTATTACTTTTTATTAGGGTTAATTTATGTCATTAATATATAGAAAACTTGACTTTGACAAAAAAGAAGTAGCCTGTAGGCCTACCTTTGATTTAAATAAAGAGTATTTAAGCAAAATGTATAATACTAACGTTTCTTTATTAAGCAAAGCCTTAAAATTATCACCACCAGAAACATCTCTCATTGATAAAACAAAGTTTTGCATTGCGGTGACTACGGTCTTCTTCATTTTTGGCAAGTTCTGGCCTACGTACTATAAACAAGTGAAGTTTAACATTTTCTTGTAGAGCCTTTTTTTGAGACCAAGAACATCCAGGCACACAGCAGTGGGTCATTTTTATAATATACTAATAATTAAGCCTGTATTTTAACAATTTAAGTTGTTTAGCAATGTAAAAATGTAAATAAGGCAATGCGCATCGCACTGTTACAACTTATTTCGGTTCCCTATTACATTACGATGTTACGACGTACACTATTGCTCATGCATGACGAATATTTACGTCATAAAAAAACAAACACCCGTTGGCTTTCTATCCGTTAGGTTAGTTTTCTATGGTTGAACTACTACCACAGGAGGTGCGTTTTTTTATTATAAACCCGGTTTTCTATTTGCGTAAATAACGAAGTGCTTCCATTGTCAATGGTAGTGTTTCCAAAAGTTTTGTCAACGAATAACACCAATAAAGATATGTTCTTCTGTTAGTTTTTCCTTTGCGTAGGGTTAAAAATTTATATTACTATGGTACTTGCTGTGTCATCATCTGCTTTTATTTTTTATACAATATTTTTTTATACAATATAAAATAATAAAATTGGTTGCAAAATTCCTTAAAATATAACATCTAAACTAAAAACATGTTAAGAGATTTTCTAATACATTTTAAATGTCAAAATTACATTTCAAATAACAATTTTTTTAAAAACAATGCATTGTTAATAGACAATAAATATTTAGATCCAATTTTATATGTGGTAAAAGGTCGGAAATCAAAAAACTCTTTTATCATCTACAATTAACTAATTTATTGTAAATTTCGAGTTGTACTGTTGAATTGATTGCTTGTGCAACCAATCCCTTTACGTAATATGGAGTGATATGAGAGATGGCACATTAAAGGATGTTTTATATTATGTATACGGACATTGTGAAGCTAGTCACTGCAAACAAAATACCAAGTGGCTTAAATGCAAACAAACTATAATTAGTTTTGCAACGCCCGGTGCGGAAATAACGGTATCAGTTAAAACCTAATTAACCCAAAGATATACAGCTGTATCTGGGGTCAACACTGACGCACCAGGAAGAATTAAGCTTCACAAGAACACGAATAATGTGTTTATGGACAAGCTCCAAAATGTGCTGTCTATCAATTATCATTTTATATCGCGTGACACGTCACTTGTTTCAAATTAGGGTTTAACGAAGTAGTTTAAATAAATCAACAACAAAAATAAACTGTCAATCAAACTAAAATAACAATTAACTATACAAATGGTGACCCTACAAGAATAGCACCCAAAACACTTTATATAAACTCTACAGTACCTTTTATTTGAACACTTGAAGTTGTTACTGAATTGGCTTCATTTATTCCTTTTTTCATAAATAACTTCTTATATTAAGAAGTAAAATCTGACAAACAAACTGGAACACTTTGAATATACAGAATAAAACACAGTACTACAAGTTATATTTTAACAATTTCGAATTCCACGATTTCTTTCAGGGTTAGATAGTTTCCATACCTTGTCGTTATTTTTTTTTAAATTTTATCAAACATAATTAATGGAAAAAGTTTTGAGAGACCCCAATTTTCAGCAGCTTGACCTCCAGTCTCATACTTGAGGAAGAAATAATTGATGGTTTGGATGATGCATTTTTACCACAGTATTTGTTATAAAATACAGTTGATTGCCTTTGTTTTGTTTAAGTCGTTTATCTCCTTTACGTAATCTATAATTGTGTGTTTTGCCTTTTAATTGATGACGTCATAATTGCTCCCTTTTCTCCTAACTTTAAAGGCGTGTCTATTTGATAACAGTTGTCATTGACTTGACTTTAGTTCTTTGAGTAACGTCTACTAATCTTGACTTTATTAACTTAGATATTGTGTTTTGTCTTTATAGCTCTAGTGTCATTTTTAGTTACTTAAAACCGTAGTTTCGGTCAATAAATTGAAATCATATTTATAACAGTATTTAAATGTTAAAATTATTTTATTTAATAGTGCATAGGTAAACCACTTTATCTTTACAAAGTATTTAAAAAACAACGCCAGATCATAACTAACATCACCTTCAAATAAATCATGACCCAAGCAAGGTGGACGTCCTGTTGTTACAATTTTTATGTTTATTTTACATGAAACATGAACGACTTTGTAGCAACCTTCAAATTGGTTGTTTATATTGTAGAATAACTTTTAATAACCCTATTACAATTAATTCTAAGTTCAAGCTATAGAGTCGTTGACCGGACACATACAACAATTATTCTTGTTACAACAGGTGCCAACTCCAAACAAAAACGAGAATTAGTCACGTTACCTGTATGTTTTGCCGTATTACAATAATAGTATTACTGTTACCGTGGTGTCGTTTATAAATATAACTTAATCAAAATACTAAACCAGATAATCAAAATAAAAATGGAGTCAAATCAAATTAATCTAAAAAACAATTAAAATAATTATAACGATAAATCACGAACGGTTAGAAAGGCCTGGTCCAACCCCAAACCTTTTTCTTATTGCTCTATCTATCTCTCTCTCTCTTAGACATGCGCCAATAATTATGATTTTCAAAACGAATTGCTTTTGACGTAACAGTTGTCATTCCAAATTCGTTAAGCTTGTATATTAATTTATTAAATTTTTAATTAAAATAAAACATGGTCAAAGTTAAACAAAACACAATAAATACATTCTCAAGACTTTTCTTTGATAAATCACATGTATATACAATTTTATAGTACATGAATACGGGTAAGAAATGAATTAAATTTTTTTAGTTCAAATATTAGGTAAAACCATTTTTAATGCAACATAAAATGTCGTGAAAACTAAATTATATTATAAATAAAACTAGGCTCAGTTAAAAAAACAGCCACAACTTCTGATTAAAACCTTTAAAACCAGCAAGAAATCTAATTTATACTATCATCTGAATAACGTTCACAGCAAGGTAAATTTAGAAAAGTCCATTTACAAATTAAAACCTAAAAAAGAAAGTAAATGTAACATGTATCAAAGAATAATAATATAATCCAATACAGAAGCTTTTTGAATATTAACATATTTTGTAATAAAATGATTGTAACGAGGGTTTTATGTTTATCGATGATTCACGTAATCACCTTAAAATTGAACACAAAATTAAAGGGGAAGAAAAAAAATGCTTTGTAGTTTGTACACAAAGACACGACAAAGGCATTTAATGGGTTATTTAGTTTTAAATATAAATGCAAAAAAGAGTGGTTCTTTCAAATATACTTCTGTTGAGGGCAAATGCCCTTTAAAATCGCAAGGTACTCGAAAAATAGGGAAAAAGTGCAAGTGATTGGGTCACTGTTGCATTATGACCACTGCATAAGTTTAGGTCACATTTCAGTTCCTAAAATTAACAAAATTAAATAACAAGGTACATTTATTTCTACAATAATTGTTATGATTTTTATTGCTTTAAAATTTAAAAAAAATAAATGGTTATTTCTAGGAAAATTATCTATTGGTTATATTTAAATGGTCTTACGCCAAGATTTGAACAATTTTCAAAATTCATTGTATCTAAACAACTCTATAAAACATTCCAATGATTGCTTCAGTGTTGGGATTCTGGTAGAAGAAATGAAAAAAGTCAAAATGTAATAATACAAAGTTTAAAATTAAGTTATATTACTATTACAAATAAAACAAAAAATATTTACATAAATTTAAATAATATATTTTATAAGTTATATTGTTTTTTTAGGTTGAAGTGCTAATATATAAGCAACAAGGAGATAAAGAAAGCCCTACATTTTAAAAATAATGATTTTTGTGTAGCATTTATTAAAACATATATGTTAAACATTTAAAAAAAATTGGGAACAATGTCATATGTATGGATTTAAAATATTTAAGTACAATTATTTGGAAGGAAAATGTAGCAAAAGAGTGGATAGGTAAGTTGAAAAATGTATAACAATAACATTAAATTAAACTAATTAACCAATAACTACATGAATATAGGTGCATTCAAAGTCTGCTGGACTTTGAAGAAAAATTGGTTTTTAAAAGATTGAAAGAACTGGAAAAAAATAAACATAGTTGGAAACTACATCAATTTAAAGAAAGACATGTAAAGGCTAAATAAATGAATGGGGATTACAATATCAAAAAAAAGATTTTAATGTGCTGTGTTCCTCTATGCAGTAACATGTCGCCTGCCTTGTTTCGCGTTCCTGCAAAACGTTTTCTACCGAAAGGTACCTTGGCAGAGTGGGCTGAAGCTTTGGAAAAAATAATACTTACAATGTGCCAGGATTAGCATATTAAAGATCTTTTTTTAAAAGATAATGTTAAAAAATATGTGAAGTGCATTTTAAAAAGTAGGTCAGCTTACAAAGACATAACATTGTGTATGTATAACAACTCTTGTGGTAGTGAAATTAAGGGGGAAATGCAGCCACCAAAAGAGCGCAAAATTGTAGCTAAACTGTATTTTAAGTCCTTTAATAACTTTGTGGAATCAACTTTAACTGATGGGTGGACAAAGGTTGAACAAAATGAAAATTTTTTCTTAACTGCGGTGATGGTCATGATCAGTTTCAGTACCAGGTTGTAGTGTTGAAAGATTTTACAGTCTCAGCAAATTATTATGGTTGGAGTGCAGCTATTGATAGTCCGTTACGTAAGATAAAGGTCCAAGAAATCACTACCTTTCAGCTTATAAAAAGTATCACTTCCTTCAAAATATGCAAGGGGTGTGCAACTGATTCTTTAAACAGTATTTCGCACTTTGTTACAACACCATCTGACCGGCATTCTTCATAGCAAAAATGTGTTGTAATTATTAATTTTTAATATTAGCATAAAAAATGGTAATTTAATTAGCAAGTTATTTTATCATGAACAAAAGATATATAGGTAAAATTTTAAAATACCAACTATTTACCAAATTGTATGGTTTTTATGCCTGCTGATAGTAATAAAGTGTGTAGCAATTGTTCCGTACTGGCATACAACATATAGGGTCGAATGCAGAAAGTGCGATTAACTTTAATCCGCGATTAAAGCGAGGATTAATTTTTGATCGGTATGCAGAAACCGCGATTAATAAAGTCGATCAACCGCGACGGATTAAATATCGAATTTAATCGCAGAAATTTAATCCGACGAATTCGGCGGATTAAAGTAGGGATTAGGCTGTTTTTACGACTTGAACATAGCCTAACTAGTAAATTATATTGAAATAACATTTATCACGGTGATGTTAACATTTTTTTTGTTTAATATTTCAGTTAGGTCCTATCTTGAATACCTTAGTTAGGAATTTTGGCAATTTACTTTTTTTTTATCCCGTTATTGTTTAAACATTCTAATAACAATGTTTTGTCACCCTTGGAAAAGTTTTTTCTCTTTTTTTGTTTATTGCGGGTTTATGTTTCAATTCTTGTTGGTTTGTCGTCAAATTTAGTTTTTGAAAATAAAAAAACAAAATTTGGTTAGTAGGCAAGCCCACCGTTTCGCTTGAACAATCTCATTGTTTACGTCATTTTGTTTGTTCGTCACAAGCGTGTCATAAAGAAATTACAGAAATATTTGGATTGTTGATATTTTTAATCCAGGATTACAGTTAATCCGGCGATTAAAAATGTTTCTGCATACCGATTAAAGTTAATCCTGAGATAAAATTAATGAACTAGATAAAATTAATTCTGTAAACATTGCATAACAGAGAGATACGCACGCTAGAAGTTAATTAGGAAACAACCTGTTTATAAACTTAACGACTATACAACAATTATTCATTGTATGATTAATTATATGCTCAAATACTTCTTAAAATACATTTTTAAATTGCATTATATTTTCTTTACGAATAATTTTACTCGGCATTGCTGTTAAACTATAGATATTACTTGTAACATCAACGGTTAAACGCCTTGATGATTTTTTTTTGTTGAACGTGTAAAATGACTAAAAAGAACAACATTATGCATAGACTACGTAACATATCAAAAAACTTTTAAGACTAAAACAATTCTTTAAAAAAATAAAGAGTTAAAAAAATGTTCCTGTTAAGTGCATTCGAGTTGGTTTTAATCTTCCAACACGTGCTGAAGTTTTAATTATTGACAAAAATACTCAATAAGATACTATAAACTAAATATATAATGTTAAACAACAACTGAACCAATTTTATGAATGCCAAATAATTATCAAAATATAGAATAACAGACTTACAGAAAAAGGTAGAAAGCTTACTTTAACCATAGATATTACATTACACAAGATAACAAGCGCCCCGTTTTTTTTTTTTTTTTTATTCGACATACAGTACAACACAGAAAAGAATAGCGTAGCACGTAGTAGTACATATCAAAAAACAAATATTAAAAATTTTAAATAGCTAAATACAAACATAAACATAGTTTAAGGCAAAGTTGACCATTTTGTAAAAAATTTTTCCATTTTTTTAAATTTTTTATAACGATACAAATCACAATCTCTTAAGTTGGTTACAAAAAAAATAAGTTCCCTAATTGTTGGTGTCCGTTCAGCATATTTACAAATATAAACAATATATCTAGAGCATAATAATAATAAATTAATTAACGAATGAGAGTGATCATGCGAGACCACTCCAAACAAACGTTCGCTGTTAGAAATAATTAAAGGAAGTCTTAATGTGGCCGCAATCCAGGATATGGCATCTTCCCAGAACACGTTGGTTACTGGGCATTTACAAAAAATATGGTAAATGGTCTCACTTTCGGCTTTACAAAAGGAACATACAGGCGTGGTCTTCACCCCAAACGCAAAGAGAGCATCGTTAGTAACTATGGCCCTAAGGTTTAATTTAATTTGAAAAGATCGCAATCTAGTCGTCAAACTTGTGTCCGACAAGCGCCCCGTTTACTTCCATTGTTATTACGTGGTAACGTTGCGCCTCTAGTGGCACTGTACAAAACGCAGACGACAGTTTGTTTTGATACTGAAATCAGCTGATTGAAGTAAGAAAATACGAGTTGTTTGTTTTCCGTATCTCGTTATTGATTTAAAAAAAGAATATAAAAATGCAAAAGGCGGCCCCAAGTGTTGCATTCCAAACTGTATTTGGAAGAATAGGAAATTCTTAGTTTATCGTGTTCTGTCTGGTAAAAAAAGTCAGAGGTGTGGAAACTGCGGGTTGGAGGCATGATGTCATCAAGGTTTTAAAACAACTACAGCCGCATTCTAAATGTTTAAAAAAAATATACAGTGGCAAGTCAGTTATGTGTGAAAAGCATTTCAATAAGAAAGACATTCACCGAAGTAAGTTACCTAAAAATAAACACCAGCAGACTAGGTAGTTGCCTACCTTGGTTTTTAATAGTTTTAGTTATAGTCAGATAATTGGAAACAGTTAGTTTTAGTGCCTATTTATTTCAAATTTTAATAAAATGATTTTGATTTGTTTTGGTCAAACATTTTCCTTGCAAGGTTTTGCAAATCCTATTTTTTTTATTAAGGTGAAAAAACATCATGGCTTAAAGTAGGGGTTCTACCCCTTTATAACCTAGGCATATCTAAAAAAATAATACAATCACCACCTAAAAGAAGGGAAATAGTTAAATTTCCTCAAGCTGCTAAATCATTTTTTTTTAAATTCTGTTAAGACTGCCTTTAATAATCTAAAATGAACCAAGTGGAATCTTTAAATTTTTCCTAACTCTCTTCATTTTTACTTACCCTCTTTAATTTATTCTTTTTATACTAAACTTATTGTTAATGAAGATTTATCAATTTCTGCTTTTTTACATGCTGTTCCAATTCCACCTAAAACTTTAAAACTTCTTCTGTTTAATAAACAAACTTTATTTCAAACACTTTCCAAATTTCATTTATGCAAAAGTGTCGACAAATTACCTTCTACTAACTGGGTAACAATTTCATTATTTTCTAAACAGGCCACATATTTTTTAATATTTTCACTAAACAACTATTATGTTAATAACTACCAATGGTCTTTATTTTATATTGAAGATATTTAAATTTTGATTGTTCTGTTTGTGTTAGTGGGTCCAGCCAAATTTGCAAACTTATTAGTCTAAATGTTAAATTAAATGTTGTACGCTCACAAGAGCGAAAAATAAATCTAGAAAATGTGCCACCATCATACAAATTAAGAAACCCAATGCTGTGCGACAAAAGTAGAATCCATGCTTTGGTTTAAACTAAAGAGAAGCCTAACTTTTTAAACTATAACTTTGTGTAATTTTATCATGTGAAAAAAATTGCGAAGCAGTTTGGAACTAGCAAAGATGTTGGTCCCAATATGGATAATTTTTTGCAAGTCATTATTGACAAAAACAGAAATGACGAATTTTTATTAGAATGGTGGAAAAGTCAAATCAGCCTACAACAGAGCTTCTCCAACAATCGCCGCTATCCTCTTTTAGTTATCAGGTTTACTAGGTTTAACAAACAACTAAATTTTGTTCAGTGGTTTACGTTGTTTTTTTAAATAAAAAATCATTACCAGTACCACAGACAAGCAACACTGTACACATTATTGGGGGCCAGGCACTGTAAGATGAATTTATATTATCTATTCACTTCGCCTAAGGGAGGCCCTGATACTCTTGGAACAAAATTTGTTTGATTTTTACTTTTAAGAAAATTTCACTTACATAATTTTTTTGTAGTGTGAATATTTTCAGTCTTTTCTGTCCTGAATTAATTAGGACAAAGACATAACATCAATATTTAATTAGCAATAACACAAGGTCCTTCTGCTTACATGCAGTTGCGAGAAAGCAATCTTTTAGTTTTACCATCAAGGCAAACTCATGTTAAGTTAAGAAATAAGTTCACACCTACAGTTGGTTTTAATAACTACAATTTTTGTGACTTAAGGGGAATAAAAACAGAACATGAACATCAACGCTGCACTTTACTTGTGTTCAATGAAATGACAGTTAAAAGTAATTGTTTTAACTTGGTAATTAATTTATTTATGTCTAAATTACCATCTTATCTTAGAATCTATTGTTTACCGAAAAAATACGGGTAAGTTGATAGGGTATGTGGATTATGGAAATGACAACCTTAACAGCATAGGATGCAAACAAGATCTCACAGGATCTCAAAACAAGATCTCACTTTTCACATTCTTGCTTTTTATTTAAGAGGTAAATTATATTCGAAATCAGGTAAAGTCGATAAGAAATAAAGTTTTCGTTTTACAAATTTAGGTGTAACAAACAATAAGCTTGATCGCCTCATATCTTATTTTCCTTCTGATGCAGTAAATGCACAGACTTTGTATTTTTTAATAATAGAAGCTGTACAACACCTTGAAATTAAGTCTAACATAAAAGTAATTGGTAAGAAGTTTTTTTTTCTACTAATATAATTTTAGTCATCTATTTAGTGTAGTAAAACTAGCTAGTACAATGGGTTTATAGGCGATGAATTGTCTGCGAACCGAATAGCTTTCTAAACTTTAGCGCAGGATGGCAGTTTTTACAAAATGAAAAATCCGTGTGATTTGCAAAGGTATTTAATTAAAAAAAAAAGTATGCTGTTAATTTTGTAGGTTATTTTTTTGTAAATTACGAATTAACTTTTATTTTGTAGGAACATATACTTTATTCAGGATCCTTCTCATTTAATTAAAACAATAAGAAACAATATGATGTCTAAAACAAAAAAATTATGGAATGGAAAGCCTTTTTTTTGGGGACCCATTGAAACTTTAATTAAAAATGATTTAAATGAATTACTGAGAAGATTTCCTAAATTAACAAAATCTCATTATAAAATGTCAAATTAGCTGCTCAGGTAATTTAATTGGTTCAATAATTGGTTTGTTCTTGATGTTAACCTGTATACTCTATTATTTACTAAGATGTTCATTTGTAAATTAGGTTTTATCATCAACAGTTGGGATGGAACTAAAAAAAAAAGATATAACAAAATGGGTAATTTTTTAATGCTAATCGATAAATGGTTTGACATTATGAACACTGGCTTAAAGGACCATATTTCAAAAAGAAAACGCGAGTTGGCCCCATTTAAATTGGTCGATGATGAGCGATTGGAGTGGCTTTTGTTATTAATAATTTTATATTTTTAACTAATAAATTGTTAAGAGTATTTTTTGGACTGGCGAAAGCAAGCTGAAGAAAGGGACGACTTCAGCGAAAGTATGTTTTTTTCTGAGTCCACTTAAAAGGGTATCGTTATGACACCTTATGTTTTAAGTCGTAGGTGTAGTCAAGGTAAGTATAGTAAAGTTTATATGTATATATATCAAATCACTGAAATGTTCTAGATAATAAACTTATCAAATATATTGGACTTTTGTTAGACTGTTTGAAGTCATATTTTGGACACCAGAGAATGGTGGGAAGAAGAAACACCAACCCCACAGTAGTAGATTTTGGCTATAATGCCAATACTATTAACTACAGAAGAAACATTCCTGACTCTAATATTATTATAAAAGACTAGTATGTATATTAAAAACTTTGTTTATTATATATATATTAATTCTTTTTTGAAAAATTGGATTTTTTTAAACGTTGGCGCAAGGATTTTTTTGTTTGAAATTTTTGTTTATTGTTTAACGTTTGGCAAAACCAATTGCAGTGAGATATAGTTTAACAATTTTTTCTGATGTAGTAAGGAATATTTATAAACTGACAATAGTTAATTTGATTTATAATTTCTTGTATAGGCACTGTTTTGATTCCATTTGCAGTTATTACATTAAATAAACTTTGAACTGATTCCAGACACTGGGTAACAACATCTGCTGAAATCCATAATCCTCGACGATTTTGGCGTTCACAAGTATCAGGGAGTTGAGATTGGGATGTTATTTTTTTGATAAATATTCTATTTTTATAAAAAAAGTTGTTTTTATTTACTGTTAAAGTTTTTTTATTGCAAATTCTATGCTTATTTATTTTTACATACTTATAACTAACTTTTAATTCAAATTAACCT
This sequence comes from Corella eumyota, assembly GCF_963082875.1. Classification (NCBI taxonomy): domain Eukaryota; kingdom Metazoa; phylum Chordata; class Ascidiacea; order Phlebobranchia; family Corellidae; genus Corella; species Corella eumyota. Next base: position 10,219,856 of record NC_137495.1, on the reverse strand, counting down.
TTGTTTCTTTTTTTGTCTTGTAATACAATTTTCTTAATATAGATCCGCTCATATACTTTATTATTTCCTGGTTTCTCGGTGTTAAGGAATTTGGCAACTTTTGTTTTATGACTTTAGATGTTGAATAAAGTTTTTGAAAAAGAGCGGTTAAAATGAATTTTAAATCTCGGTCTCCATATACCTTATACAACAAAGCTGTGTTAAATTTTTATTAAATTAAGAAACGAAACTAATTAAATAGTTTTGTTTTTCTCAGCATTCTTACTATGTTATTTGTTTTCCAGTTAAGGACACAGGAATAGTCTTTTTGCAAAATTTCTGTCGGTAAGTGTTTTAGTAACTCGCTTCCACTATACAAATTTATAATTCTGCAAATATCTACAGCAACTTTGTCTGGCGAAGTTAACCAATCGGGATAGTTTCTTATTTTGACGCTTTCTTTATAACCCTCGCTTACTTGTTTATATTGCTGTTGCGTCCAAAAATGATTAACCTGGGAAGTCTACGTACATTGTTACCGTAATTAAAACCGTAAAAATGAAATGCAACGTCAAAAATATCATTTATCAACAGAATTGCGTTACCTCATCAACGTCAATTATAACTTCCATTTGGTCTAGTTCTACAACAACGTCTATATTATCTTGGATATCTTCCATTTTTTTATAGGAGTTGAAAAAATTACCATTAAAATAAAATTATTTCTTTTAATTATTTCAAACTGTTATATTGTTGTTGTTTGTTTTTATTGCTATGAAAACATGCCGTAAAGAATTGTGACGTCACGAACATTGTTTTGCCTTCAAGAATTTTTGTTTACACGCAAAAGAATTTGAAAAATTTCGAATATTGCAGCTTGACCTACGTTGCATGCTACCAGTAAGATTTTGTACGGTGCCACTTGGGGCACTAGACTACGACGTAAAACCCGCCGCTTGCTATCTTGTGTAATGTAATATCTATGATTTCATGTACTCCACAAAAGGTAATCTGTGACTGAATACCCACTGTTCCTAGTAGGCTATATGAAAGTGCATTGTTGATGTGCATTTTTGATTTATCATACCTTTTTATTTTGTCCGAAAGATGTTGCACATTTTTAAAACCTTCCTTCGACCAAGTAACCTCTGTTTCTTCACCTTTTCGAAACAAAAGGCAGTAAAAACAAAAAACCTTTTTCTCCTCACTTACAGTAAGCATTCCTTTCTCGATAACCACTGAACATTAAACTTCCTGTTTTGTTTAGGCGCTGTAACTTTTATATCAATAGTTTTTGGCTGATGAGGTCCAAGACGCTTTAGGTCTAACTTCGCCTTAAAACTCAAAGGAAAACTTTTCAAAATAATATCAACCTGGTTTTCATGGTTTATAGAATCCACAAAAATATTCAAAATACTAGTAATAAATCACAAACTTGTTTTTAAAATAAATTACAATTAAGTGAAATACTTACTATTTTTTGTTTAATTATGCTTGCTAAACGTAAAAAAAGTAAATAATTGGCTTCCAATCAATAACAAAATCAGAAAATCCAATCAAAATTAACTTTTTTACTAAAAACGTTAACTGATCCCACCAGACACGTGCATGATCTTTCTGACATTTGCGCGACTACCTTTTTTTCTAAAAAATCTAACCGATTATTTTTACTTGTTAAAGTCTTATTACCTGCTTAAAAAATAAGTAAACACCTAATTTATGTTTTAATTATCAATTAATTAAACGTCAAAGTCGCGAACAATAGTAACAGTTGCGTCACAATGGTAACTGTTTCGTGATAATGTCGATTATTTCGTTACAAAATTTTTTAGGCGTTATAAAAAACTGTTATAAAAAAAATCGCCAAGCTTTTCAACGCGAAAACCGGCATCTATTTTACCAAGTCTAAAAAGTCAGACATTAGTCGCAGAAATATTGTTAGCGTTTTAAATTATAGCATAAGTCAGCATGAGATGTATAACAAAATGTGATTTTTTTGGGTTTAAGCTATTTTAAACCCCAAATATCTAAAATTAAGACTTTATTTTAATTAGTTTGTATTCAGCAAATCAAAAAGCCTCTTTCAGGGCTACTTTGACTTTGTCTTGATTGTTCGTATCCAGCAAATCAAAAAGTCTATTTCATGGCTATCTTGAGTTATTTTTAGTATATATATTTTAATTTCTTTTTAAAGGCAGGTAATTTGTTAAAAACATTTTGTCTTGTTTTTAATATTGTAGTTAATTAATAAGTCTTATACAAGGCCATTTTTTTGTATATACCTTAAGTAATTAATTTCTAAATTTATTTAGAAATATAACAATTTTTCAAGAATATTTTTCAGAACGTACAATCATAGTGATCACCATTTACCAGTTTATACTGTTAGAAAAGGTGCAAAATGTACACCAATGATGCTAACCAGATTTCTAGGCCAAGGAGCATGGTACGCTGTTATAAATTTTGTTAATTTTATAAAGACCCTCAATGCAATAATATATATTGTTTTAAGTTTGTTCCAACGTTTGCTGCAGCTGCTGAAGAAGTTATTCGCTTTGAAACTTTTACGATGACGAATTTTATAGAGCGAAAAAAGGATTATCATAGATGTATGGCTTGTTAATTATTATTTTAGGACCTCAACTAGTAGTTATGTATTGAAATATTTAACCACACTCATTAAAGTTTTAAACACTTAAATTGTGTTTTAGCGAGTGATATGGTTTATTGGGATGAAGAAAATATTCCTTTTAAGCGAATAGAAACTATTCGGAGGGATTGTCAACATTCGAAAGATCGAAATAAAGCGAGAAACCCTCGTACCCAACATGGTCATGTAGTTCCCCAGGTTTGTGGGTTAGAGTTTAATACAACTGTCCTTTATTTAAAATTGCTACCAATGGTGCTTATTAATAAGGTTAAGGCAGGCAGAATTTTGTAATGCTTAAATATAAACGTTGGGCAAAATCGGGTGCCAGTTTATAGTTGTACGAGTCAATCAGACAAACTGTAGTAATGTAGTATATTTCTTACTGAGTTGATTAGTAATTTTAATTTTTAGTTAGCAGATCACTTTGAAAAAAAAGCAACTTGTGCTTTTAGGGAACAAAAAAGTTTAACTGTACTGCTAGGCTTACCATATCAAAAATAGTCAGATTTCTAGAATATCAGGTTTTAATTATAATTAAGATAAGTTAACTATTTAAAATAATTCTGATCTCAATTTGAGAGTTTAAGATAGGGTTTATGATTTAATGTTTTTAAAGTATGTATATACTATACATTTGCCATTTTATTTATTTTCAGGACGCAGGTTATATGCAAATCGTAGACAAACAAATTATTGCTAAAATTGGAAAATTGGTTGATGACGGTGTAAGCAATGTAAGAGAATTACAAAGAGCGGTTAATTTATATGTGAAGCATGACCTATTTAAAGATAAAGAAGTTCCCATTTCTACGAATCGCCGATTTTTCCCGACCGCAAGAGATTTAGCAAATCATTTTTATAAAGCATTTGTACAAAGAAAGCTCTCAAAATTTGATCAAACAAATGTAAAACTTTTAATTGATGAATGGAAAAAGTCATATGGTACTGATGACAATGTTTTGTATCGACCCTATGTCGCAGATGGAAGGGGACCAACTAGTGAAAAAAATGATGTTGAATTGGATAAAATCCCTATTATCAAAAGTAGGCAGTCACTACTATTTGTTCACCAATTTTCATGGCAAAAACGACTGCTTGAACGATATGGTCAAGAGATGTGTCTTTTAGATGCTATTTACAAAACTTCAAAGTATGCTCTTTCCTTATTTTTTCTTTGTGTTAAGACTAACGTTAACTATCAGGTTGTTCATTTATACAAAATGAAAATCATTCATTATACAAAATGAAACAGCTGATGATATTCAAGAGGCTCTTAAAGTTTTGCAAAAATGGTGTCCCAAGTGGAACCCTTCTTTTTTTATGACAGATAAGTGCGATGCTGAAATAAATGCAATTGAAGCTACATTTAAAGGTGTATATTTTATAAATAATTAAAATGTTAGATACCAAGATTATTTCGTAAGTTTAAAAAAAATATTTATTTGGTTGTTAGTTTATTTTATTCATATATATTTTTAAACAGGCTGCCGGGTTCTTATATGTGATTTTTACCGTGAACAGGCATGGGAGAGATGGGTAAAAAAAGGTGAAAATGGTGTTGGAGATAAAGAAAAACGGCAACTTGTGTTAAATTTATTGCGATCCATTGCTTCAGCTGATACAGAGGAAATGTTTAGCAATGCCCTTCATGACCTGCACTGCTGTGAAATTTGGAAAGAAAACAACAAATTCCAAAACTACTTTAATAATATCTGGGAACCTACAAAGGAAGTATGTTTAAGTTGTAATAACAAATTAACATGGATTTTGTTAATGACAAATATTTAACTTATGTGTATTTGTAGCGTTGGGCTTGGTTGTTCAGGAAAGGAAAGCTTCATGTTATATTTAACACCAATAATGGAGTAAAACGACAGAATAGAACTTTAAAGGAGTGTCATATTCGGTTCCGCGCTACATGAGGAATTTTTGCCAGAAAATCTAAAACGGTGGAAATAGTTTTTTAATTAATCTATTTCTAAATTATACTCAAATATTTTTTAGTCATTTTAATGTTTAATTTCATTGGAGCTAAAGTAAATTGACAAATTTTTAGGTCCAATAAGACCTGTTTTTTGCTTTAAATACTAATTCAAATAAGTTAAATAAAAACAATCATTTTTAAAGCATCTAGGACTATTTTAAATTAAAAACACAGTTTTATTTTCTTTTTATTTTAGATACAAAAACGGCAATATTGCTGCATCCAGAATATTGCTGCATCCAGAAACTACAGGCAATACAATGATATTGTGCCAACCTATTTGCGAGACAGACCGCATGATGTTATTAGACACTGCATGCGTAGGATAACATCTGCAGCTGAGGTTACTCTGAAATCAATAACCAAAAAGGAAGATTTGTACTTTGTGGACAGCGCAACCACAAAAGAAATTTATACGATTTCAATTAAGAAATTTCCTAAATGTACATGTCAAGACTTTCAAAGACACTTTTTACCATGCAAACATATGTTTAGCATTTTTTTTAAATTTTCTGATGTATCGTGGAATAGTTTACCATCATGGTACATAAATTCACCCTCCATGACTCTGGATCCTTGCATTGTTGTTCCTACCCCCCAGTTACCCAATCAGTAAGTGAAATAGACCAAAAGATACCAACTCTTTTTGAACCTTTTTGTGTAAAACCAACTTCACAAAATTTTAATAACTTAAATGCCACACCACAACGGATTACTAAATCTAAAAAATCTAAACGTGGAACCCTAACCAGAATATCTGAAGCCTTAACAACTATACGAGATTTATCATTTGATGTTATTTCAGAGGAAGCCTTGTTAAAGGCGGAAGCGGCATTAAATAATGTTATTGTGGATTTAAAAAAAATTGTAAACATGATTGTGGGTTACGTTTGTCAGGATCAGATAACAATGGAAAAGTAAAATCAGAAAAAAAAACAACAACGCCATCACATTCACATAGAGAAGTGCGTGATAAACTTCCAAGAAAATATCCCAAAGTAAACAAGTTTGTATCCAGATACGGCAAACATGCAGACTTAATGCGCAACCTGTACCGAGTAACTACTTTGTTCCCTAAGGACCGGGAATTCCAGGATGATGGTTCTGATTTTCAAAATCCACTAGTTAAAAAAACCTGAATTGATATGCCAAATATAAAGATTCAATCAAAACCAGTGGCTATAATAAAGAAGGTTGTTCCCCTTTCTCAACCATAAAAAAGTATGGTTTGATTAAAAACTCTTTAAATAATGGTCCTCATACTATTTCGTTTGTAAATATAAAGTCGTTAGAACCTTGTCTTGCTGAGGGTGAATTACAAGTTTTGCGGACTTATGACTCGGACTTTTTTGCGGACTTATGACTCGGACTGAAGGTTGGTTATATGATGAAGTTATTAACAGTTACTTATGGTGGTTAAGCAAACAGTATCCTCATATCTTGTTTGTTGACTCTTCAGTTGCTATGACCTTAGGCAAAATACCCTCTATTGATAGGCTGAGGAAAAACATTACTTTGGCTGGTAAAAAATATATTTTTGTTCCCTGGAATAAATCTGGAGCTCACTGGGTGTTACTTGCTGTAAACATTGAACAAAAAAACAACAACTGATGTTACCACCCCTCTTAGCATGATAAATTATTTAACTCAACAAAAATAAGTAATATGTCACATAAATTGCAACCAGATAGCACAAGTTGTGGTGTTTTTGTTTGTATGTACAGCAAGTGGCTAACTTTGAACCACGACCTTGTTCAACAACACCAGCAATCATCTTTTAACTACCGGCAGGAAATTTACACTGCTTTTGTTGGCAACTGCCTTAAAGGCAGATATAACAAAAGTTTTTTTTCAAGTTAATGTGACTCGCTTTAGTCGAGTTTTTAAGTTATTGTGACTCGCTTTAGTTGAGTTTTTCTTTCAAGTTAATGTGACTCGCTTTAGTCAAGTTTTTCTTTTACTTTAATGTGACTCGCTTTAGTCGAGTTTTTCTTTTAAGTTATTGTGACTCGCATTTAGTCGAGTTTTTCTTTCACGTTAATGTGACTCGCTTTAGTCGAGTTTTTCTTTCAAGTTAATGTGACTCGCTTTAGTCGAGTTTTTTTTTCAAGTTATTGTGACTTGCTTTAGTCGAGTTTTTTTTTCAAGTTAATGTGACTCGCTTTAGTCGAGTTTTTCTTTCAAGTTATTGTGACTCGCTTTAGTTGAGTTTTTCTTTCAAGTTAATGTGACTCGCTTTAGTCAAGTTTTTCTTTTACTTTAATGTGACTCGCTTTAGTCGAGTTTTTCTTTTAAGTTATTGTGACTCGCATTTAGTCGAGTTTTTCTTTCACGTTAATGTGACTCGCTTTAGTCAAGTTTTTCTTTCAAGTTAATGTGACTCGCTTTAGTCGAGTTTTTCTTTCAAGTTAATGTGACTCGCTTTAGTCGAGTTTTTTTTTCAAGTTATTGTGACTTGCTTTAGTCGAGTTTTTCTTTCAAGTTAATGTGACTCGCTTTAGTCGAGTTTTTCTTTTACTTTAATGTGACTCGCTTTAGTCGAGTTTTTCTTTTAAGTTATTGTGACTCGCATTTAGTCGAGTTTTTTTTTCAAGTTAATGTGACTCGCTTTAGTCGAGTTTTTCTTTCAAGTTATTGTGACTCGCTTTAGTTGAGTTTTTCTTTCAAGTTAATGTGACTCGCTTTAGTCAAGTTTTTCTTTTACTTTAATGTGACTCGCTTTAGTCGAGTTTTTCTTTTAAGTTATTGTGACTCGCATTTAGTCGAGTTTTTCTTTCACGTTAATGTGACTCGCTTTAGTCAAGTTTTTCTTTCAAGTTAATGTGACTCGCTTTAGTCGAGTTTTTCTTTCAAGTTAATGTGACTCGCTTTAGTCGAGTTTTTTTTTCAAGTTATTGTGACTTGCTTTAGTCGAGTTTTTTTTTCAAGTTAATGTGACTCGCTTTAGTCGAGTTTTTCTTTCAAGTTATTGTGACTCTCTTTAGTTGAGTTTTTCTTTCAAGTTAATGTGACTCGCTTTAGTCGAGTTTTTCTTTTACTTTAATGTGACTCGCTTTAGTCGAGTTTTTCTTTTAAGTTATTGTGACTCGCATTTAGTCGAGTTTTTCTTTCACGTTAATGTGACTCGCTTTAGTCGAGTTTTTCTTTCAAGTTAATGTGACTCGCTTTAGTCGAGTTTTTCTTTCAAGTTAATGTGACTCACTTTAGTCGAGTTTTTCTTTTAAGTTATTGAGCCTCGCATTTAGTGGAATTTTTTTTTCAATTATTGTGACTGACTTCTTTTTTGGGCACAAAAATTTTGTTCAAAATGTTGATTTTATTGGCTGTGTTTTATAATGGTTTTATTGACTGTCTGTCTATCTGTTATAATTTTTTTTGCGTTAAAAGATGTTAACTATGCTGTTTTTTGTTCATAAAGTTGGGAATTTGTTGTTAATTTTAAGGTTTTGTTTTGCAGATTTATTTATCCTAAAAAGTTAAAAAAAATAAATATTTTAATAAAAATGGATTGTAACAATATTACAATCAACACGGGTGGGGGGTTACACAAATAACTACTACAGCGGGTGAGTAAACATTTATATTTACCGAGATGTAATATTGCTTGCTAAATTTTATTAATAATTTTAGTATTTAACCTATGTACCATATTTTGTGTTCATTTACTTTAAATTAAATGCAATTTATGCAGAAATGCCAACAACAACAACAAGAGTAACAAAAACACATATAGAGGTGGTGTCCGAAAGGGAAATGGGGCGAAACGGGGCGAAACGGGGAAGGCGCGCCAAAAAAGCGGTTGCCCGCAGCATTATCTCTGCCGCAAAGTATAATTTAGTCAATATTATATAATTAACTATGACTAAAGATAATCACGATCATTTTTTTGCTTAACTGTTAAAATCTTATGCAAGTAATTTGAACTTCTAATGTAGATATTTTACAGAGAACAAAAAAGTGCTAGCCTGGAGCCAAACAGCTCCATCCTCTCCATTAGATCAGAGAGGTTCCAGGCTAGCCAACCTCTTCGGTCGGTATCAAGGGTCTCCCTTCGTCGCGGCGGAACCCAAAAAACATCTTCCCGCGACGGAGAGAAGTCCCTGGCCGGAGAGGCAGAGGCGGGCATCCACCAGGAAGGCGTGCCTTCTACTTTTACCCCAAGGCCCATTCGGACACCACCTAACAAAAACAATAAAATTATTTCGGCCCCAACTTGTTCAACAGTTAAATCTAGCTATTAAAGGGTCTAAAAGCTTTCAGTTTTGCTTATACATCTTTTATCTATCAAAACACGCTATTTTTTTAATGCAAATTCCATAGTAAAATTTCATAGATTTTTATTGTTACGTAACATTTTCTTGTTTACAAAACAGTTACAAGTGTTACGCAACAGCTAACTATTGTTCGACTTCAGTTTGGCGCTTAAAAAATTTTGTAACAAAATAATAGACATTATCACAAAACAGTTACCATTGTGACGCAACAGTTACTATTGTTCGTCATTTCAGAGTAATGTTATAATTTCTTCCACTATGTTTACGCTACCGAAAATTTTGGCATATTTTGTGGCCAAAATAGGCGCTATTTTTTAATATTCTTGTTTATTATATTAAAAAAATGTGACAAAAAATTAAAATTATAGTAAAAACAATAGAATTTATCGAAAATTTAATTTAATAAAAACTTGTTAAAAAAAATTGGGGGTTTTAGCCACATAGACGAGCCGCCACTAGATATTACATTACACAATATAGCAAGCCACGGGTTTTACGTCGTAGTCTAGCGCCCCAAGTGGCACCGTACAAAATCTTACTGGTAGCATGCTTGACCATGCCAATAACCAAAGTCATGCTGCAATATTTCAAATTTTTTAAATTCTTTTGCGTGTAAACAAACTCTTGAAGGCAAAACAATGTTTGTGACGTCATAAATATTTAAAAACAAAACAGTTTTAAATAATTTAATATCACTGGTAATTTTTTTGACTCGTAAAAAAAATGAAAATAATATAGACGTTATTGTGGAACTAGACTAAAAAAAAGGTTTACATAAATAATGACTAAAATACAGAAAAAATTATTTTTCAAAAGTTTGAAATAAATACGCATTAAAACTAACTGTTTTCAACTATAACTAGAACAACTATTAAAAACTAAGGTAAGCAATTTTTTTTCATTTCCCTACAATATTATGAGTTGTCGAATAATGAATTTTAATGAAGAAATTATAAAATACATGAAGGCAAACACTAAATAACAAACTAATAAAACAAAGCTACTTTGAATTTGCAATCATTTTTGCCTCATAGAATTTTGTATCCGACCGTCGCACACGGACCGTACTTGAAAAAAACACCTTCGGAAAATTTTCCCATTTAATGTCGCTGGTTTTATGTACATCGGCTGTAAATTTTACTGTAATACCCTTTTTTACTTAAAGGAGCAAATTTTCGTTATTAAATAATATTAATAATAAAATAAGTTCGTATGTTATCTCAATTTTATCACAAATATCAGTTTTAATACATTCTTGGTTTAGGGAATCATTTTGGTCAACAAGCAGATTTTGCATTTCGTTGGTGTTAAGGTAATTCTCTAGTGTACCTTGCAATACAGAAATACTGAAAAGGTCTGAAAACAACTAATTATCATCACTCGTTGGGGATCTCTTCAGTCTCTTCTTCAACTAGATACAAAACCATTTTTAGATCGATGTTATCTTTTTCGATGTTTTTTTGTACTTTTTTAATGTAGAAGGTTTAAAATTTCCTGGCAAAAAATCAACGATACAGCCATCTTTAATTGCTAATCTTTCTTTTGCTTTATGTAGTTTGTATAAAACAGATACTGTTTTTTACACATCCAACAACTGTTTGGCCTATTACAGGCTTTAGATGAAAATCTTTTTCCCCATTTTTCAGCATACCAATATTTATAAAATCATTTCAGTTTTCCTTGTTACCTATGTTTTTATTGCGATCATTTTATTGATTTATACTGACTAAACGATAAACATTTATTAGGTGCACTCTTGTGTTTGCCGGTATGTAAATATTTCTTTTTCGAATGTAAATATTTCTTTTTTGTTTTTCGAATTTATCATAATAATTAACTGACCAAAATTTTAAAATCTAAAAACCATCTTTAAATTTCAATAAACAAACACCTATCAATTAGTAATTAGCAAAAAAAATTAAATTTTCAATCCATTTTTAAGTTATAAATATCGTAATATATAACTGACCAAAATTTAAAAACTTGATGACAATCTTTAAATTTTAATAAACAAACACCTATTAATTAATAATTAGTTATAAAAATTAAATTTTTAATTCATTTTTAAATTATAAATATCATAATATATAACTGACCAAAATTTAAAAACCTAATAACGAACTTTAAATTTTAATAAACAAACACCTATTAATTAGTGATAATTAAATTTTAAAAACAGGAAGATCAGAAAACAACATTATGACAAACAACATACTTAAATTTTAAAACTGTTAATGTAATAAAACAAAAGTTATTTTGAACCAAAATTCGGACTAGTAAGAATAAAAACAATAATAACTAGATTAATTTGATAAATAAAATATGGTTCGAAATCGTTTGATTCTTTTTTATAAATAAAATTTATTTAGTAAATTATAAATTTAACAATGAAATTTTTTATATTTAAACCTAATTTTAACAAACGAACACGCATTCATTGATATTGTAATATAAAAGTAAACTAAATGTTAAAGTAAAATACCGATCTTAATTTTTTAGTAATCAAACAAGTATTAAAATATAATAATAACAAAACAATTAAAAATAATTTTACATATTTTTTACTTATATTTTACCATTTTACTTAAATTTTCAACCAATATTTTTTACTTTAACGGACAGCTAAAGGACGATTTTTGACGGCGACCAGAACGCTAATAAATTATTCAAGCGTTTAAACTCACACTGATTCATTATGTTAGAAAAAAAAGTTATAATAAAACGATATTTAGCTAGAGTTAAATCTTTATTTTAAATAGCAACGTACAAAATAATAATACCAACAACATATTAAAATTTCAGAAAATTTAATCTTTAAATTTTAATAACAAATTTTTATTAATTAGTAATAATTAAATGTTGTAAATAGGAGGTTTGGGACACATTAGGATAATAACGAACATACTAAAAATTTAGAACTTTTAATTTTAAAGAACAGAAGTTATCGTCTTTCAAAATTCTGACTAGTAAGAATAAAAACAACTAGATTTATTTGATAAATAAAAAATAGTTCGAAATTATATGAATATTTTTAAAATTAATCTTTATTGTAAATAAAATTATACATAAACATAACTTAATTAAAAATATTAATTGACCTAATTAATCAAATATTACGTATACCTTTTTTTAATTATTAGACTAAAAAATTAAATTTTTTTCTTTGTTCTGCGCTTAAATAACAATCCTTAATTTTTATTAAATAAACAAGCATTTAAATATGATAAACATACAAAATTTAATTTTTTAATTCGTTTATATGTAACTCATATAATAATATACGATTGACCAAGATTTAACAAAATAATAACAATTTTTAAATTTTAATAAACAAACACCTATTATTTGGTAATTAGTAATAAAAATTAAAATTTTAATTCATTTTTGAGTTACCAATATTATGATATACAATTAACCAAAATTTTAAAAATAAATAACAATCTTTAAATTTTAATAAACAAACACCTATTAATTCGTAATTAGTGATAAAAAATAAAATTTTAATTTATTTTTGAGTTATTCATATTATGATATACAATTGACCAAGATTTAAAAAATTAATAATAATCTTTAAATTTTAATAAACAAACATCTATTAATTAGTAATTAGTAGTAAAAATTAAAATTTTAATTCATTTTTGAGTTACTAATATTATGATATACAATTGACCAAGATTTGAAGAATTAATAACGATCTTTAAATTTTAATAAACAAACAAGCAATTAGTAATTAATAATAATTAAATTTTGAGAATAAAAGGATTGGAACACAATATTATTATAAACAACATACTAAAATTTCAGAACTTTATATAAACAAGATCAAAAGTTATTTTGAACCAAATTTCGGATGAGTAAGTAAAATAATAATAAAACTGACAATAACAATATGTTTCGAAATCTAAGATTTCGAACCATAACAATAATAATAAATATATTGACAATAACAATATGTTTCGAAATCTACGATTTCGAACCATAATAATAATAATAAATATATTGACAATAACAATATGTTTCGAACCATAATAAAAACTTTCGTTTGACGAACCAAAACAGTGCAACCCAACACGGTACGAAAGAAGCAGGCAATTTTTAATCTGTTAAGTTTTTTTATTTACAATTATTTAAAAGTTAAATACTATATTAAATAATGTAGTCGATATATAAAAAGACGTTTTTGTGTGTAATGTACTCGTAATTATGTTTATTGTTGTGTATGTAACCTAAAAACCAGTCTTTGTTGTGTGTACGTTAAATAACCCTTTTTTGTAAGTGTAATGTAACCTTTTGAATAATAATGTGATGAACGTGTCTGATTTTGTAATTAATAAATATATGTTGTCTGTAGATCTGGCTTGCTATTTTTACTATATCTAACGAGACTTTAACCCTATCGTAGACATAAACCTTGAATAAAAGCAGATAAACCTTGAATAAGAACAGATTTAAGGAGTTGGTATTTTTTATGATTTGACTCTTCGTGGCCGCTTTTTTCTACACTAGTAACATTTCTTATCCCATTTTTTTATCGTTTGATATTGATGGCCTACCTTTGTTTAATAGCTTCTAAAAATGCTTTTGGCCTACTTTGTTAAACAACAACAGATAAACAAGTCAATGTTTTTTTCAATATCTTTTGCACTGTTAAAACTGTAAAATTTACATGGATATTACAGTAAAATTTAACAAAACTAGTTTGTAAATTATTTTACGGTAAATTCGTTAAATATACGTGGAATGCGCGGTATATTTTTACAAAATCGGTTTGTAAAATATTTATACCTTCAAGTCCGTAAATTTTTTATCACGTGGCCGTTTTTTTTTAAAAAAACAACTCAATCACAAGAGGCTGATCTTATAATTATTCAAGCGCAAAATAAAATATCACGTTGTTGCAGTTGTTTCAGATTAAGTTTTGTTAGTTGTTAGACGTTTTTAAGTTTGTTAAATACGAATGAAATAGGTTTTAATCAAACGTTATTGACATTTGGTCAAAGCATTTGTAGGTTACGATAGTATCTGTATTTAAATATATTAATTGTAAGAAATCCTACCAAATTATATCTTCCTTAGTTCACTTTTATCAAGGCCGCATTCACAAAAAATAGCATCTTCTCCATTAACAAATTGCGCTATTTCACAAGTTAATTTAATAAATTACATCCAACCCCAAAATGCTGAGCCTTCTGTTTTTAATTCAAACTTGTAGCTTATTGTGCATAAGCTAAGCTTTCATTTACATTAAAAACAATTAAATTTATTTATTTCATATTTGGTGGGAATTATTTTTGTTATCGTTTCTTGATTTCATCAAAACCTTATATTAACTCCTATTTTGATATGTCTTTTAATCTGAAACTTGTTTTTAAAATCTGTGGTATGCCTTTGACATGTGATTCTATTTTTTGTTATTCCTTTTAAAAAAGAGTTATCTTATGCCTTCCTACAAGAAGTTGTATTTATATAATATTATATAGTGAATTCACCTGCGTGGTTAATTTAAGAAATCCTAACCAGCAGCAAAGTAATCAGCTAGTTAAGAAAAACAAACTTTAATTTAAAACCTTCCGATTGGGTCGACGGAGACCGCTACAAATTGGTGACCCCGACGTGATTAAGGTTTTGAGATTTAAACAGAAAAACGCTTTACAAATTTACGTTTGTGAGAATTAAGACGCGTATCGAAGAGTAGCGGTTGTGTTTTCTTATTTTTAATTACCCCGGGCTCTACTTTGAGTTCGGTTGGTGTAGCTTATTTTGGATAAATCTACATTAGCTAACTTTTAATTTTACAAACAAACAGTTTTTGATGTTGATTTGAAATGGAATTGTTATTTATTTGCTGACAAGCTTTGACGTATTTTTCCTCCCTATTTAAATAATAAGTTTCAATGCTTTTAACTATAACTTGTTTTTCGAATTTGCGGATTATTTAACAACTCTTTTCACATGGGAACTCTAACCTCGTTTTTGTGGCATTGAATCATTTTTTCAACGATTCATTTCTGCTTTTTATTAAGTGCAAATGTTCGTTTTTAAAAACAAATAGTCAATTTCGTTCTGCTGAACGGACGCCACCCAATAAACATGGATTTAGACATTACTTAAATTCAGCGTTTATTTCCGTAAGAAGTAGCCAGAATTTTATATTTTTGTAATCCACTAACCACTAAGGACGGTTACTCTAAATCAAAATGAATTAAATTCGCTACAAACTTACTAAATCAAAAAGATTATTGCGAGTGATTCATTTCTCTTTCAATTCAAACAATTGACAATGCTCTTCTTCTTGTAATTAAAAATGCTAACATATCTGTTAATGATTGTATCATATATAAGCGCATTTCTTATAAAAGGACTCTATATCATAAAGATCAGTTTGTTGTTAAAATAAGATTTTATGTGATTTAAACTTGGGGAAAAAATGTTTTTTGTTTGTTAACAAAGGTAGACCCTTTATTATTGTACATGTTTCGGAATATTGATGCCCTATAAAGGTGTATTTTACAATCTTCTCTTTAAACAATCAGTTAAACTGTATTGAATTAAGTGCTATCCATACCTTATATTCTTTACATAAATACAAAGCTGGGTGTTTTGCCTTGCTTTCATTGCGATATGCTATTTATTAAAATCTGTATTTTTTTGTATATATACCTAAGGGTGTGCCAAAAACATTTGGGTAATCTGAGCACAAAAAAATGTTGTATTTTATGGCACAATATTGCAGAAAGTAGCATACATGATAATGGAAAGTATTATAGATAAAATATTACCTGACATCACAAATAAATTAGTTCATTTCATTCAGTTTGTGATTTGCTGACAGCAACTAGTGTATCAGATATTGCAGATATTGTGCAAGTAGAAGAATCAGAATTATTAGGTGTATTGAAGCCAATACAAGCACAAAAGCTTATAAAAGCATAAAAGAAAAGTAAAGCTATAAATACTCAAGTGGTAATTTTACAGCAAGCACTGAACCCCTTAAGCCCTCCTATTCTAATGACTGTAGCTGGACCAGCAAATTTATAATTCTCTAGACAAAATTTCCAATGGATGCTTTTGATATAAGGAAGATGATTAACTTGGGGGATGAAATATTAAAAAAACCTTAAACCGAAAAGATGTTGCTACTATAGCAGAGATGGTTGTTTCAAAATACCCACCTTTACTTCAAGATAACATTGGTGGTATAATGTTCGGATTTGTACAGAGTTTACAAAGTACCAACAAGATGACGAAAAAATCAAAAAACTAATGACTCAAACATATTAATTTTAAAGGGAGACTTTAAATCAAAACCCATCTATATATGAATTACAAAAAGAGTGGCCTTCTATATTTAAAGAAGAGTTGTTCATTGCGCACTATTCTACGTTCGTTGGTCAAGAAAATGTAAAACAAACACTTTTGGATGAATTTTAAAACAATTAATCTTTGTCTACAAAGTTAATGTTAAAATGTAATGTTGTTTTGTAAAATATGTAGGCTATAATTTGTTTAAAATTTGAATAAATATGTATAATACTTTGAATTTATTAAAAATTTAGAGCTCTAAAACAATAATCAACAGACCAAGCTTTACGAGAATTTCTTGGAAAAGTAAAACGTGAAAGCGCTGTTTTTAAAAGTAAATCTCCAAAAGCGTTATGTATATTGAGGTTGTTAACATCTCACTTTAAAGAAAATAAAGAACTACTTTTCAGAATTTTACAAGTATGTTTTTCGTTATTGTCATATACATACAGTGGCGACTCGTGGGTCAAATAAATGTTTTTTTTAGAAAATCACAACATCGCTAGGGGGGTCTGGGGATGCTCCACCAGGAAATTTTTGAATTGAATCGCTGTAAACACGCTATTTTTACATTTAATATTTAATTGTTTAAAATAAAGGCCCTTTTACACGGCGTGCGCAACGTAATGCAAGATTGCGCAACCATTTAAAATGAACACAGTCGTTCACACGTACAAAAGTTACATAATAGTTCGTAAGCGGTATACTTTTATTAGATATTTCTTATAAAAATTTAAAAAAGAAATTCCGAGAACTCGTAAAGTTACGTAACGCAACGTTGTCTGTCGTGTGGACAGGCGTTAAGTTAAAAATTTTCCCCTACCCAGTGCAAGATTTTTATTTATTTATTATTGTCTATTTTCTTTATAATATAAAACGTATTTTGTATACTTTTAAATTCCCATTCTAAAAGAGCGTGTCACAATAAAAAGCAAAGTAGCGTAACAGATTTCTTTTTTATATAAGCGTCTATTAAGTTTAAAACTAAAAACGTGGGGAAAATAATGGTGCAAGTTATGTAACAACTGACAATCTATTTAAAAGAAAAAATGTAAAAAACAATTTATTGATCTTCTTGTTTATCTTTTCTATAAAATAACATGATATATCATTGAGTATTGTTAATAAGACACAACAAGTTAAGTTTTTGTTAATAATCTATTTAACTTTTTTCTTTTGAATAAATATATTTTAAAGTATATCAGACTTAGAGTAAGTCTTAAATTAAAAATTTAAAAATTATTTAAAGTTTTTTCGAATAATTTTATTAAAAACATAAATAATAACATATATCACAAATCTCTCCCACCTTCTCCACATACTTAAATCTCCACCACCCTCTCTCCTTTCTTTTTCTTAGTTATCCCTTCCTCTTTTCATTCCCTTATCTGTACAATTACAACATCACCCCATGTATATGTTGTTGTCCTACTCTTATTGTCTAAGTGTTTGTGTAATGTACATAACTATTCATAAATAGCCTATGTTTGCAATAAAAAATAGGCTACTAAAAAAGTAGTTATTTTTACATAACTTACTTTAATTTTGAAAGCAATTTTCCCACCTATTGCACATTTTTCATCACGTAGAATCATTGGCCTTGTGATACAACAAAAACGTAAGAGTATTCGACCACCATTTCTACTCAGCAAAAAAAAGTATTTTTTTTAAATAATCTATTGTTTCGTTAATAGGTTATAAATATTTAAAGTTGTTAAAACAAAAATCACCTAAAAAGGCAGCGTGGGGTAGTGGTTTTAAACACTTGGCTTCTCTACATTAGGTCCAGGGTTCGATCCCTAGTTCTTTCATGCTGTAGCGCCCTTAAGTAAGGAACTATAAACGGTCTAAACTCCTGCCGAGCCAACACATAATCAGCAGCTTATATTTTCTTGGGAAAATATGTTTTATAATATTCCAAACTGGCAAAGTCAATAAGAGTTAAGCAATGTTAAATTTTTTTTCTATTCCTATCGTCGGAAAGTATTTAAAATTACGGCCGAGCAAATCTTGGTTTCTTTAATGTTTTTCCGTAGCGATACAACTTTTGCAAATAACGAGTGTGAAACTCAAAACTTGGCGTACAATATTTATTTGGCATTACTTATTGATAGTTAAATTTTGGGCTGTATTCTATTGTCGAAATATACTTTCTGCTGGAGAGTGGGATTCGTTTTTTCGGGTAGGAGCGGGCCTTTGTTACTTTTTTGTTATTTCTCGGGTCAATAACTGCTGTAAACGTAAAATGTGGCGCTCAAAATTTTGCTATTTTAAATATTGTTAAACAATCAAGCCGAGTTAAAATTTTTTTTCGACCCCTATCGTCGGAAAGTATTTATAAATGGCTTCAAATTTCGACGTTCGGCCGATTTATCAAAATTTTTTCGATAAGTTTTTGCTTAACTACTGACGTAATTAACATTTGTGGCCCTTAAAAATAACAATGCTTTATTTTTGTTATAAAAGTTAAGCAATGTTAAATTTTTTTTCAACTCCTATCGTCGGAAAGTATTTAAAATTACGACCGAGCAAATCTTGGTGTCTTTAATGTTTTTTCGTCGCTCTACAACTTTTGCCTATAACGAGTGCGAAACTCAAAACTTGGCGTACAATGTTTATTTGGCATTACTTATTGATTGTTAAATTTTAGGCTGTATTCTATTGTCGGAATATACTTTCTGCTGGAGAGTGGGATTCGTTTTTTGGGTAAGAGCGGGCAATTGTTTCTCTTTTGTTATTTCTCGGGTTAATAACTGCTGTAAACGTAAAATGAGGCGAAACTAAAAAGAAATAATTTACCACATTCGGTTATGGATTCAGGCGATGAATCAAGAAATATAAAGAACCCTGTTGTTGGTGGCCTGCATAAAACTGCAAAACAGAGAAAGGTGATGTTGGCACAACAATATGTCCGAATTCGCAGTTGTTCCAGTAAATTAAATCAAATAAATCAGCCACGCTATGGATTAAAGCATAACTACTGAAAAAATATTAGAAGAACGTGGGAATCAGTATTAAATGACTATTTTAGGCAAATCGTAAAAACATCGTATGCCTCTGATAAATATTGCAATGAAGCTGTGATTTTACCCAACATGGTAAACACTTCAATACTTGATAAGGGTGGGACGAAAACGTCTACTAAATTTAATATTCTAAATCTGGACAAACAGGCTTATCATGACCCTGCCCACAAGACAAAACCCATGGCCCTTAAAAGAAACCTGCTCCTGACACCTGATAGTCCGTTATATGCCCTAGTGTATTTAATTGATAACCTTTGCGGGATTCCTTGCCCTAAACCTGATTGTAGCGTTTACTGTTGTATGTGGCGCCTACCAGAAGTAGTTCTGACTTGGGTGCGGTTAGATGTAGTCGTATTGTTTTTATACTGTTTTATTACTCTTATGTTTTTATTGCAAGTATTTTTTTAGTAGTTTTTATCGAATATTAAAAGTAAGTTTACACACCTACCGCACATGTTAATATAAATAACAGAGTTAGCCAACTTGGTTTTTACGGTGGACCGTTAAAGCGGGGTATCCTAGGCTTTACTAAATTAGGGAAATCGTGTCGTCTTTAAAACATTTTAACAAGAATAACTTAATCTTGCAAATTATTCTTTAAAACAATTTTAATCTACAGAGCCACGTGTTGTGTAAATGTGGTCAACTGTGTACATAACGGTTAACTTCTAGTTTTTTTGTAATTAAGTGGTGTAATTCTTTCGAACTGCTAAGGTTTTTTGTCGCAAAACAAGATCTATCGTAATTTTGATGATATTCAAATCAGAATCGTGCATATTTCTGTTTTTTGTAGACCCAAAAGTCGTTTAAATATATGCTGGGAACAATAGTTTCATTCGGCAACTCGAACCCTTTAAAACATTTTAACAAGAATAACTTAATCTTGCAAATTATTCTTTAAAATAAATATATATTCAAGTATTTTTTCAAATAGACACAGGTATTTAAGTTTGTAATTCGTTATTATCTTCAACGCGTTTTTAAAATCCGTACATTGCACAATTTACAAAATGTGCCGTTTTTCAACCTTTAATGTTGCGGCGAAATAGGGTAAAATTAGGCAAATTATTTTGGTGTAAGAAATTGAATTACCTCTCTAGCAATTTTTTTTATGTATTTATTTATCCTCGTTGTGGAAAATTTGACTTCGCGGCCTAAACAAAGAGTAACATTTGTAACTCCGACCCAGGTGGCTTTGGCAGTTGAGTTTGTTATAAATTATTTTTACGCAATAATCAAGTTGCTGGTTAAGTATTGGCTCCGCTAAAGTAACACGAAAACATGGGAGCAGTGCGGATCGAACCGAGCACTTCGTTTAGTAAAGCCAAGTGTTCTGATCTCTAGACCACGCTGCCATTTAATTATTCATCAGCGCCACGTTTTTTTGCAAGTTTAACAATAGTAATTAAAGAGTATCAACTTGATTTTATTGGGACACCAACGCCTAATTATTAAAGTTTTAAACGCTAAATTCAGGGTAAGTTAATATTTATTTATTTCGAATGAACAACTTGATTATTTTGCAACTTTAAAAGACCAAAATAAAAAAAATACATGAAATATTAGATATTTTATTGCCAAAATTGATATACAACATTTGACGAATTTGATGTTGCCGAATGTATAAATCTACAAAACATCAAAGTAACATAAGGGAACCGGGCGATTAAGATTGCTCGGAGGGTTGTTAAAAAATCCCTTCAGGTTCCGAGCAGAACTCATTTGAACCTAAAACGAAACAAAATTAGGTATATTACTGTTACTATACATGTCGATTATAATTTAAACCGCTACCAACTGGAAGACGACATTTTAAAGGTAATTCAGGTTTTTGTGGTTACTTATTGTCTATCTAAAATATTTTAAACTAAGTTCTCTCAGTCAGTTTCACGTATGGCAGAAGCACGCCACGATATTAGATTGATTGGGAACAAACCTCACGCTTTTAGTCGTAGAACAAGGTCCCAGTCTCGCTGTTTAAGAGAAATTATGCAATAAAATGTTTTTACAAATTTTTTTATAATCGATTTCCAATTTTTTTATAAATCGTTTTACTTGAAACGCAATGTTTGTGTGATCTTCATTCTCGAACGGATATCCTGTATGCCACAAATCGCTTCTCGGAATCCAAAAGCCGCCGTTTAATAAACGAATTCCTTGGTTCTAAGTAAAAAAACATCGAAAACCCTAATTTTGTGTAGAGTGCATATTATAAAAACATAGCAACTACAGAATAAATTTGAAAACTAACAATCAAAAGTTCTACTAGTTTTTATTTTGATATAATAACGTTACCAAACATTTACCTCGTATCTTGAAGCAAGCCAAACATTAACAAGTTCCCATTCCCCGTTTAAATACGTGTTCCAACTATTTTGAACGTATGCGTAAAATAAGTTGTACTGCTCTTCCGAATGAATCTCAGCCAGTTTTCCACCATGAAATTCGCAAATCGAATTAGCCTCGTCCAGCGTAAAACCATTAGAACGAGCAACCGTGTAGATCAATTTGTAGCATCTGTTTTCGTGCATCACGCCACTGCATTTCAGGCTTTCTAGACCAACGCAAAGTACGTGGTTAACTTAATAAATCAATAATGGAACTCGGCAAATGCCTTTTTGTAATCAATTTTAAATAAAAAGGGTATTTGATTTTGGTCGTTGGTTTGTGTCTTTCGTTTAACTTACCAGATATGTCGTTTCCATGCACCAAACCGAGAAAGACTAACGCAAACGCAGCTATAAATTTTAATGACATTTTTATGTTATATGACAACAGCTAAAAAATAACAATTTTACAATTAGTCGTTGAAATAACAAAATCCCTGAATAGATGTAAATGAACGACACGTTAATTCAGTATGACTACTCGATCGTTAGCTGTTGCGACGAAGACCAACTAGTTTGCTAGAATGGTACTGATAGCATAAACTCCTTCTGTCTTTATATCGAAAAAACGTGATTATTGTTTGTACAACTAAGAATTTTTTTTGCACGGGACAACTGAGGTCTGTTAAAGTAGGTTTTACCAAAAGAACATTAGTCACACACCCCTCTGAAGCTTTCGAAACAGCAAAGTTAAGTCGTGGCATTTTAAAAATATTGCACAATTTAATTTCTGCATAACGTGAAGTCAATTTAAATGTACACAGTTAACCTCATTAACACAACATATGGTCCTGTAGACTGACATATTTTTCAAGTGTAAGGAGTAAGAAATATTATTGTTTGTTCAAAATAAGTTAGGTCTTTAAACTTTGCTGGCCTTTATTTCTTATTCCATACACTTTAAAACAATTTTAATCTACAGAGCCACGTGTTGTGTAAATGTGGTCAACTGTGTACATAACGGTTAACTTCTAGTTTTTTTGTAATTAAGTGGTGTAATTCTTTCGAACTGCTAAGGTTTTTTGTCGCAAAACAAGATCTATCGTAATTTTGATGATATTCAAATCAGAATCGTGCATATTTCTGTTTTTTGTAGACCCAAAAGTCGTTTAAATATATGCTGGGAACAATAGTTTCATTCGGCAACTCGAACCCTTTAAAACATTTTAACAAGAATAACTTAATCTTGCAAATTATTCTTTAAAATAAATATATATTCAAGTATTTTTTCAAATAGACACAGGTATTTAAGTTTGTAATTCGTTATTATCTTCAACGCGTTTTTAAAATCCGTACATTGCACAATTTACAAAATGTGCCGTTTTTCAACCTTTAATGTTGCGGCGAAATAGGGTAAAATTAGGCAAATTATTTTGGTGTAAGAAATTGAATTACCTCTCTAGCAATTTTTTTTATGTATTTATTTATCCTCGTTGTGGAAAATTTGACTTCGCGGCCTAAACAAAGAGTAACATTTGTAACTCCGACCCAGGTGGCTTTGGCAGTTGAGTTTGTTATAAATTATTTTTACGCAATAATCAAGTTGCTGGTTAAGTATTGGCTCCGCTAAAGTAACACGAAAACATGGGAGCAGTGCGGATCGAACCGAGCACTTCGTTTAGTAAAGCCAAGTGTTCTGATCTCTAGACCACGCTGCCATTTAATTATTCATCAGCGCCACGTTTTTTTGCAAGTTTAACAATAGTAATTAAAGAGTATCAACTTGATTTTATTGGGACACCAACGCCTAATTATTAAAGTTTTAAACGCTAAATTCAGGGTAAGTTAATATTTATTTATTTCGAATGAACAACTTGATTATTTTGCAACTTTAAAAGACCAAAATAAAAAAAATACATGAAATATTAGATATTTTATTGCCAAAATTGATATACAACATTTGACGAATTTGATGTTGCCGAATGTATAAATCTACAAAACATCAAAGTAACATAAGGGAACCGGGCGATTAAGATTGCTCGGAGGGTTGTTAAAAAATCCCTTCAGGTTCCGAGCAGGACTCATTTGAACCTAAAACGAAACAAAATTAGGTATATTACTGTTACTATACATGTCGATTATAATTTAAACCGCTACCAACTGGAAGACGACATTTTAAAGGTAATTCAGGTTTTTGTGGTTACTTATTGTCTATCTAAAATATTTTAAACTAAGTTCTCTCAGTCAGTTTCACGTATGGCAGAAGCACGCCACGATATTAGATTGATTGGGAACAAACCTCACGCTTTTAGTCGTATAACAAGGTCCCAGTCTCGCTGTTTAAGAGAAATTATGCAATAAAATGTTTTTACAAACTTTTTTATAATCGATTTCCAATTTTTTTATAAATCGTTTTACTTGAAACGCAATGTTTGTGTGATCTTCATTCTCGAACGGATATCCTGTATGCCACAAATCGCTTCTCGGAATCCAAAAGCCGCCGTTTAATAAACGAATTCCTTGGTTCTAAGTAAAAAAACATCGAAAACCCTAATTTTGTGTAGAGTGCATATTATAAAAACATAGCAACTACAGAATAAATTTGAAAACTAACAATCAAAAGTTCTACTAGTTTTTATTTTGATATAATAACGTTACTAAACATTTACCTCGTATCTTGAAGCAAGCCAAACATTAACAAGTTCCCATTCCCCGTTTAAATACGTGTTCCAACTATTTTGAACGTATGCGTAAAATAAGTTGTACTGCTCTTCCGAATGAATCTCAGCCAGTTTTCCACCATGAAATTCGCAAATCGAATTAGCCTCGTCCAGCGTAAAACCATTAGAACGAGCAACCGTGTAGATCAACCTGTAGCATCTGTTTTCGTGCATCACGCCACTGCATTTCAGGCTTTCTAGACCAACGCAAAGTACGTGGTTAACTTAATAAATCAATAATGGAACTCGGCAAATGCCTTTTTGTAATCAATTTTAAATAAAAAGGGTATTTGATTTTGGTCGTTGGTTTGTGTCTTTCGTTTAACTTACCAGATATGTCGTTTACATGCACCAAACGCAAACGCAGCTATAAATTTTAATGACATTTTTATGTTATATGACAACAGCTAAAAAATAACAATTTTACAATTAGTCGTTGAAATAACAAAATCCCTGAATACATGTAAATGAACGACACGTTAATTCATTTTATAATTTAAAACGTGTTTAGTTTTGAAAAAGTTGAGAAGTCCGGTAAAAAGACAAAATTAAAATTTTAAATAGTATGTTATTATACTTACTATACAACTATACCCCAAATTTAACTTTATTGCAAAGCAACAAACAAGGGTGTGAAATCTAGGCATTGTGAGGTCAAAAAGTAATTGTTATTCAATGCCAAGTAGTTTAATTTACATTAGGCAGGATTAGGAAAACATATAAGTTACTTAAAGCACGCAATAACTCTTCATAAACGATTTAAAAATATAAACTGATGTTCAAGGGAACCATCACGATTCGCTCTTAGTAAATAATGGTTAATTAATTTATTTTCTAATAATTTTTTTCGGTTTAAACGCTAAAACATTACATTATGCTTTGTTGCGGGCATTTAATAAAAACAATTAGTTTAAATTATCCAAGATGCTATTAATTATTTTCAGATCTTCAAAAATATTTTTTTTAAATCAGTCCGTAAATACAAAATAAGGCAACGACAATGAGTGATGTAAAATTGTTAAAACTAGAAAATAGATCTTTGGATTATTTGGATGCTAAAAAACTTTTACAAACCCCATCAAACATATCAAATATTCAGGAAGTTAAACCACCTGCAGGAAGTGCATATTTTTTTAAAGGATTGTCATGGAAAAGAAGTAAAACAACTAGTTAACAATTCCAATTCTAACAGAGCATTAAAGCAAGTTATATCTTACGATACTACATTTTGTTTGGAAAACTTTTACCTTTTCTGTGCTAGTTGCGCGCAATACCAAAATGCTGGGGGACCCGATTTTTCCCTTTGCATTTATGAGCCATGAGAGGAAGTTTTTTTAAATATCGTAGATAATTTTTGCGAGACATATTCCCAACGGTAGGTCTTACCAAATCAAAAAACATTCCAATCGTGACAGACAGAGAAAAGGGTTTGACAAAAAAAAATACATTTTTTGTACAAATCACAATCTAAAAGACGTGGAGTTTTGGATAAAAAACACGGTGGCGATAAGGACGATTTAAAAGTGCTTAAAGACGATATTTCACGTTTAATTGATTGGTTGTGTTTGGAAGATTTTTCTAGTGTGTACGGGATTTTATCGAGCAGTTGGTCTCAAACTTTTAAGCAATATTTTGACAAAAATATTAAATCCGACCTTGTTGAACATTCCTGGAAATTTATTACGGAAAAATTTTCCGCATTTGAGGAAGGTGCAGTAACTTATAATATTTCCGAGAGCATAAATCATGTTATTAAGTCCCTCACGGAGTATAAGAAATTTCCTGTAGATTTAATGGTTATGATCCTTAAACAAGTACAAGACATATACCATTACGATTTTATGCGTGCCTTTACTGGCTTTGGTAGATACCAACTTAAAAAAGATTTTTTGCGTTAAATTTGCACTGATATTCAGTTACTTGCAATATCCACAATGAAAAATCTTGTTGAGGAAGGTATGAGTAAAAAAATAGGCATGTAGGTCAAGTTGAGAAAAACGAAAACTACCGATTAACGCAAAAGGCAATGGCGCGTTTATGCGTTAAAAGGGGTTTAATTGGATTTTTATCTATGACTGCCTTGTTCTCAGTAATGAACCCCTTCGAAGGAAATGTTAACAGCGTGATTTTAAATCCTAAACCATCGCGATGCTCGTACTTTGGTTCAGGGTTATGTTTTCATATTTTGGCAGTTCAAATGGCTATTCAAGAATCTTAAAGATAAAGATAGACATACGTACTCATTGTCAAAAATGATTAAAAAAAATCGTGGTTCGGAGGGGAAATCGGGTAGAAAACGCCCACGTAACAAAGATTATGATTACGAGGTTGATACTGCTCGAGATGCCTTATCCCCTATTAGTCGTGACAGTATTAAACAATTTTTCACTTCTACACCTAAAAAAGTAAAAATGGCTGGAAATTCGTCTTCAACGCTATCTGCTTTTGAAAATGATAACAGCTTTGTAGATTTCATCGATGCCACAATAATTCATGGAGGAGCAGGAAAAAAAAGAAGAAAATACAAAGAAAATAGAATTTGTATCAACTAACCTATAATAGCAATTCTTTTTAATAAATTTGCCACTCGATATCTTTATTTTAACTAGTTTCGTAATGCCGCCCCTGGTTTAACGAAAATAAATTTTACTGCATTTTTTTGTAAATATTAAATTAATAAAAATGTAAAGAATTTGGTGTCAGGATGGCCGAGTGGTCTAAGGCGCTAGACTTAAGATAAAATATCTTGTGCGGTGTTGAGTATTCTCGTGTCCGAATGGAGGCGTAGGTTCGAATCCCATTTCTGTAATCGTTTTCAATGACTAAAACACGATTTTTGAATTAAAATTAAATAAATAAACCTCTATTTTTACTAGTGTTGGTATAATTTCATTTTTTTTTTAAGTTTATGTATGATATTGTCAGGAAAGGACAACGGTATACTTCTTTGACCTACCCCAAATATTTAACATTTCATTTATTGTGTTTCATTATAATTTTAAAATAGTGGTTTAAATTCACAATTTATGAAGTAAAGAATTATAGATAAATATTGTAAAGTATTCTGCCGCGTATGCGTTTACCTATTTTGTTAACTACTGATCTCGCACCAAATTCTGTATATGACAGATTTATTTACAAGATGATTATCAACACAATCGAGCAACCAAACACAACCATTTTTCAGGCTGTTCACTATGTGCCTCCTTAAACAACTCATTTCTTACAGTTTAACTTACAAGTCACGTAATACAGCCCACAGCGGACAAGGTGTGCCCAAGTGACTAATGGGAGGGGGCAAGTGACTTAGGACAGATAACTAGTTACAATAAACTTGAAAATGGAGGATTTGTTACGGTATTCCATCGATAAATGTTTGCTACGTTACCTTCATTGTTTGCTTTTGGCTAAACACTTTACCACTAATATATAATTCGGATTTAGACTTGACCTATATTGTTAATAAGAATATTAGCAAAAAATACTTGCTTTATTAAATTAATTAACAATATTTGTTACATAAAAGTTTTTTCAAATAATCGGACTAGGGAACTTATTTTTACCTTTTAACTTAGTTACTTTTAAGCCAAACACAGTTATCTTATCAAGTGATTGTACGCTTAATTTTAATGCTTGCTGCTTGTTGTGCAAAGGTAAGTTACAGTCAAATTTGCAATTTGTAACCCTGGTAATCCACTTATAATTAAATACTTGTTTCTTTATGAAGGTTAAGTTTAAAGATAAAAAGTTAAATTTTTTTATCAAATAAATTTAGTTACGTGTTATATCGTTGTACTTGTGAATAAACTCAACTTTATTTTTAACCTGACGTTATGCCTACACTAGTGAAATTGAAAAGTTATTTATTTATTTCAAAAATCGTGTTTTAGTTATTTAAAACTAATGTCAGAAGTGGGATTCGAACCCACGCCTACATTCGGAGACCAGAACACCCATCACCACTCAACAGCAAAAACTTTAACTTGAGACTGACGCCTTAGACCACTCGGCCATCCTGACATAATCCAATACAATTGTATAATTTAATATTTACAAAAAATATTGGAATAAATGGGTATTTCTGCTCATCCGGGTGCTGCATTACGAAACTCATTAAATTAAAGATATCGTGTGGCGAATTTTCTAATTATAATTGCTATTATGGGTTAGTTGATACAAAATCTTGACTTACTTCTTTAAAAAATAAACGCTAAATTTACAATATGTCAAAATTCATTTTTATTAACCAACATTTGCACATCAAAAAGGGAAAAAAATTTTTCTAGAAAATATAGACATACCAAAAAAACAAATTTAATTTAAAATCCTATTATAAAAAGATTTGCAAATATAAACCGCAAATTTTATTTATCTCCAAATCAGAAAAAGTAGACTATTTATTAAAATTATTAAATTTAACAATAATAGTTTTAAACTTGAAAAGGCTTTACTGGGGATCGAACCCAGGATCTCCTGTTTACAGGACAGGCGCGTTACCACTAACCCATAACACCCTTTCTGAATATTAAGGTATTGAATTAATATCAAAATAAAAAGGAGAATTTAAAATCAAAATTTTTTATTGTTTATATATTCTCGCTTATTATCGTTTACTGTTTTAAAAGTTGAAAGCTTAACAACTTATAAAAAATATAATTTTTTTTCTTTTGCACTTTAAATGACTAAACTTATTCGTATCAAATAAAGCTTAAACTTTCGTTAGAAAGTTCCAGATTAAGTAAACTTATTACCATTTTTGAAACAAATTTTATGTATTATATTGGCTTATCTGGATATCATTAATTAATATAATATATTTTAACTATATTCATTTTAAAGCACGACATTTTTTTCTATAAGAAAATGTTGTCTTTAATTTTTTTTAATGTTTAATAACGCATATTAAATTATTCTTTGGTTGTTCACGTTTAATTAACAAATTTAAAAACAACAGAGTCGGGTAAAATTACCAGTGGGATAATGTGGGGTTATATACATTTAATGTTTGCTTTATTGCTACATAAGTTAAAAAAATTATTTTATATTAAACTATGTATATTTTATTATAAACAATTTAACACTATTTTTGAATTAAAAGTCATGCGTCGAACGAGAGTCGAACCCAGAACCAGTGCTTGGAAGGCAAAAAAAAGGCAAAGGCACATGTTTAAACTAACACGAAAGAGTTTTTTTGTGTAGACTTCATTTTTAAAACATAACAAAATTTGTATTTAGAAATATAAAGCAATAATATAAAATACTTTCAATGAGTGTGCTCACTTTTTAAATCTTTACATAATTTTGTAATGTTGAGCATAAATAATCTACTTAACAATTTTGTTTTAGTATATTTTACAAAATCACAGAAGGATCGGGATGTGTATAATTATCTTTTTTTGGTCTTTGTACATTTCTAGTACAGCGTAGGTTAAGTTTAAAGAGTTGTTCAAGCAATTAAAAAAAAGCCAAAATATCTTTAACAGTTGCACGACTAAAATAAAAAAGGTAAGTATTAATTAAATTTGTATAAATGGTAGTAAGAATATCATTCGCTTTTTTTGTCTGACGTAAACAAACATTTAAATGTTGTTTTACATTTTAGAAAATTAAGCAAGCAATTAATTTCTTATTTAATGCAAAACAAATTGGTAAGCATTAAAATGCTAAGGTTTGATTTGTTACTTTTTTTATTTTAATTAATCAAACTCAAATTAATTTATTTACAGTCACGAGTTGTAAAGATCTTTAGGAAAAAAACAACTTTTAAAAACCTTCGGTAAGCAATTTCATCTTTAAGGTAAGATTCTTTTTTTTAATCTAAAATATTTATTTTTTTAATGCAGAGTAACCCCTTGTAAAATTACACTTATTTTAAAAAAATACTTACTTAGGAAAACAAAAAAAAAATTGCTAATTTCAATATAATTTTAAACTCTTCATAGCT
The DNA here is from genome assembly GCF_963082875.1 of Corella eumyota. Lineage (NCBI taxonomy): Eukaryota > Metazoa > Chordata > Ascidiacea > Phlebobranchia > Corellidae > Corella > Corella eumyota. Next base: position 10,189,650 of record NC_137495.1, on the reverse strand, counting down.
ATAGGCTTTAAAATCTTAATAACTTACCAGTCAGTGATCTATATCAGTATATCTATAACTCTTTTTTAAAAGTTTTTAAACGATTGAACTTGTTTTGTTAAGTCCATTATTAGAAATCGGAGCGGAATATTGCAACAGACATTTTACGAAATAACAAATAACTTTTTATAGTGCAACATTCTGGCATGTGTGTTTAGTATAATTGTTTGTGAACGATACTATAATACATAATTAAAAAATACGTGTGTATGTTAGTGTTACATGAGTTAAACAAGTAAATTAAAAAATCAACATGTAATAATTTTACTAATCACATTGGATGAAATTATTGTTTTATAAAAATGCATAAAAAAGAGAACACTGGTTAAAGCTTATTAGTTATTTTATGAAGTTTATTCCACTGTATTTAAATCTAGTTTAAAAAAGTTTTTTTTATGTAGACTGTAGAATCAACTGTAATAAGCCCATTGCAATCAATTCTAAGTTCAAGCTAGTTCAATGTCATTGACCGGATACGTACAACAATTATTCTCGTTACAACGGGCGTCAACTTCAAACAATGCAAACTAAAATCTCCCTTAACGAGAATTAGCTACGTAACATGTACGTAGAAGGCCAGCGGCTTTACAACGAACGAACTTTTATTACCTCTCGGTTTTGCTATAAATACTGAAACAATTTAAACATTCTTCACCTACTGATAGTTGGTCATCGTTACATCGTCGGGCCAATCTACCGATAGTTGGCCACCGTCGTATCTCGCAATAACTGGACTTACAAACCGTACTGTAACGTAACTTTTAATCAAACCGTGCAAGTGTTTTGCCGTATTACAATAAAAGTATTACTGTTACCGTCTTGTCGTTTATAAATAAAATTACCAAACCAAATAATCATAACGAATGAAGTCGGTAAACGGAGTCAGGTCAAACAATTAAACCAAAATAACTTTAACAATAAATTTAGTAACTCTATAAATGGTGACCTCCCGACGTGATTAAAGGTTAATAATATAGTTGTAGAGTGCTATAATTAACCTCGAATACGCAAACCTTTCGATATTTCAAACCTTCCGATACTTCAAATCTTTCGATATTTTTAACCTTCCGAATTACGATTTAAAATAAGTCTCCAGTCAAAAACTTGCATAGTTGTAAAGGTCTTTAGGAAATATTTAATTTTTTAAAACCTTCGGTAAACTGTTTCATCTTTAAGGAAAGATTGTTTTTTTTAAACCTAAAATATCAAGTTTAATTTTTTAGATACAAAGTAACCCCTTGTAAAAAATCCTAAATAATTACCAATTAGTAATCTATATTAGTATATCAACATATATAAATATTGCTTTCTTAAAAGTTTTAAACGATTGAACTTGTTTTGTTGAGTCTTTTATTAGAAATCGTAAGCCGGATGATGATACATGCGTGTCATGACTGTCTTACTTGTTTTTATAACGTAACATTCTGGCATGTGCGTATAGTATTGTGGTATTTATTAAATTAATCTTAATAATTTATATCCATTTGTGTTTTTCCACATACACTAAAACGTTGTAGCATTAAATCCTTCATATGTTACGTGCTTTCATTTTAATCGTAAACCTACATATAAATATTTAATAGTTATGCCGCAAAACATTTCATAAAAATGATTTTATCTGTACTTCTATTTGTTGCTAGCATTCGCTTTAAAAACATAATTAAAAAGTCAAGTAAATAAATAGATATACAATAACTACAACATTTGCGCGACGAAAAATGACAAAAACAATTTAATGATTTAAATCATACTATAAGAATTAATGTTTTAATAAATATTTTAAATTATATTATAGCATAGTCACCAAACCTCAAATAGATTAAATTAATTTTAGTTAAGATTAATAAAATATTGAAAAAATAGACACAAAAGAAAAAAAGATGCAATAAAAAAAATTAACAAAAACACAGTATTTAAATGAACTTTAAATTAAACATAAAGGTCGCTCCTACCCCACCTAAAAGTTTATTTAAGTTAACATCTATAAAAAAGTTAGTCAACAATTATTTAACTTATGTTTTCAAAATTTGTTTTGATTTTTTTTACAAAATTTTAAAAAAATGTACTTTAATATGAACTTTTGCTAAACCAACCCATAACCAAGCTTTAATTTAGGCTTTTACAAAGGACCACAAATAGGTTTCTTTTAGGTTTAACTTAGGCTCAAGATTGCGATTTTTAACCTACAGTTGGAGAAGTTTAAATGGGAGACCTTATAGCGACCATGGGAAGCCAACCACTTCCCCGTACGTGAATATTGGTTGGTTCCATAAGCGCGTTTGATCAGCTTTTAGTGACCTTGGGCCGATAGCAACATCACCGTAAGTTTTATACAATTTTAAAGGTGTGTTACAATTGGTTGACATGTTTATTCTATTGACAAAATGTTGCAATTCAGTAAACACAAATTTACTTAGAATTTTACAAACATTGCGCAATTATTTCGCAGAATTTTTGCAATCACAACTAACACTGACCTTATAAAATCATCAAGTTATATAAATAACTTCATAATATACTTATTTGTCCTTGATGTTATCAACGAGATTCGTTTATTAATAATATTATTGATTCCCTAAGTTCAACAACCTTAATAGCATATTTGCTTACAATATAAATAAAAATTTGTTTAATGTTTTTACACGATATTGAACTATAAGGTTGTGCGTTATATTTGGCTGACACCACCATGTTATAAATACCTATTTAGTTTAATGAAAACTACCAAATTGTTCGGTATGAGATAACTAACTGCTTTAAATTGTAATAAAATTAACTTAAAAATTTTGAAAAAAAAATTAACTTAAACCAAAAACAATAAAAACACCTTTAATGGGATTCGAACCCAATACCACCTTACCAGCAATTAGCAACACATAAACAGTTTATTCTATTAGATATAAGAAAAAATAACAAATTAAATATGAAAGTTTAGTTGCAACAATAAAAGTAGTTTGTGCAAATAGTTAAATAAAAATTTAATTAACACATACGCAAACATAACTTTTGGGCCCCTACTTCAAAAAAGAAACAAAACCTCATAAACTCAATCATACAAGATAGCAGTAACTTTTGACTAATTTTCTTAAATTTAAAAATTGCCTTTTTCTACTTTAAATCAGCTATTATAAACGAATGTTATTTTGCTGAAATGGCATATTAATTGCTAGGCCAAAGTGGTTAAGATATATAGAATAACTTTATAAAAAAAATACCAGAATTTATAAACAAAACTTATTTTTGAACAGTGGTGCTCTGGGTTTATGTTGGCGTAGATAACAAAGATGGCTCAATGGCTAATTAACTACAAAAGAAGAATAATTTAAGTAGTTTATAATTAGTAAAATTTTACCACCCCAGTGTTGAAAAAAGGTTAAAAACTAAGTAATAAAACATTTTAAATTTTAGTTTTTAAACCTATTTATTTACTATTAACTGCAGTTTTTATCTTGCATGAAACGTATTTTGTTTATTTAGTCCTAAAAAACAAGTTAAAAAGTTGGTGGTTTTAACATAATTCGCCCCATAGACGAGCCACCAGAGGTAGTTAGTTCATAAGCTTAATTTAAAACTTTGTTTTAAAAAATATAGCGGGCTTTGTCGTAACTTTAATAGATTACAACATCACAATTGAATTAAGCGTTTCAGAAGATATCTGAATGCAACATGTTTAACGTGTTTATTATTAAATTAATTAAGAATTGTCATAAATTTGCCAAATGGTGTTCAAATTTTAACTGTAAGGTATAGCTTTAAGCCAAATTTACGATTTTATATTTTCATTTAAACAGCCAAACAACTGGCAGTCAGACAGTTTAAGTTATTAAAAGTTAAACATAAGTTAGTAGGAGACTGTTTAATTACGAATACGTAATTTTCCGATTTGGTGACCCACAAGACTTTCAAAAAAACTATTTTTCGAGAACAAATGTTTGCTTACAGAGTACCAGAATTTTAAAATTGTAAACCTAAGCAAACAGAAGTAGTGAACAAGTGACATATGCATTTCTATATACTTTCAAACGAGCTACGATTTTCTGACTGCAACTTATTTCTTGCCTGTAAGCCGACATTCAACACGTCTATGTCTACAAAGCCCACAGATGGCTCGTCTACTTTTACGCCCACAGAGGCTAATTTATTGTCCCTTTTAAATGTCACTCGTCGCATGCAAACCCACGACACAGCTCAAAAGTAAAAAAGATCGCAACATGTCAATCAGTTCACTTTTCAATTTTCATTTGTTTTTTTCGAGGAAGGTTTTAATTCTGCCTAAATTTTATATGCCAGAAATGAAACTTTTTTCAAAGGCATCGACTCACCAAACAACGCACTCTAAAATCGCCCTTAACAAGAATTTGCCCCGTAACCTGTATGTTTTGCAATAGCAGTGTAGCTTATTGTGCATAAGCTAACCTTTTATTCACATTAATAACAATTAAATTTAACTATTTCACATTTGGTGGGAATTATTTTTGTTATCGTTTCTTGATTTCATCAAAACCTTATATTAACTCCTATTTTGATATGTCTTTTAATCTTAAACTTGTTTTTAAAATCTGTGGTTTGCTTTTGACATGGGATTCGATTCTTTGTTTTTCCTTTTAATTAGTTATCTTATGCCTTTTTACAAAGTAGTTGTATTTTGGATTTTGGAATTTTACGTTTTTGATTTACCGTTAATGAAATTTGAATTCGACTTTATAAGAAATTGCCGTATAATATAATTATACAGTGAATTCACCTGCGTGGTTAATTTAAGAATTCCTAACCAGCAGATGAGCAATTAGCTAGTTGAGAAAAACAATTAACTGTCCTTATCTTAAAAATAAAACCTTCCGATTGGGTCGACGGAGACCGCTACAAATTGGTGACTGCCCTCTGTGATTAACGTGTGAGAATTCTAACAATCAGGACTTGTAGCACCTGACTCACGCTGTGAACATCGCAAAATTTTGGACTATATCTCACCGTTTCGTGGATTTACTGTCTTATACCAGCAAACCCGTGTTGACCATACCAACAAGAAGATCTTCGTCAACGAACAATAAGTACCCTTTTTTTTGTTTTTATTAAGATACATTTTGGTGTTTTATTTAGTGTATAATTTTATTGTTTTTAACGAATATGTTACCCTCGTTATTTTCTAAACGTAATCGGTCTGATAAGAGGGTTGTGTCTGTGTGTGATAATGTTGATTCCGATTCTTCTGGTAATGATATTGACTTAGGTGGTAATGGCAATAAGAATGTTAGGTGGGGCAACGCGTTATCGCAGGGTAATTTATTTTTGACCGCTGACCAGCCTCATAACCCCACTATGGCATCTACCTTTTCCCTATCTAACTTAGACCAGTCTACTCACGTTGTTAACTCTAATTTTGCTAACTTTTCATCAAATTTACCCCAAACCCCTGGATCTTTAAGTTATTCCTACCCCAGCTCTATTTTTTCCACCCCACGAGTTATGCCCGCATCAGAAATACGACCGAGTTTTCCAAATTTTAGTGCTAGTAATCCCTTTAATCAGAAATTTCCAATTTACGATCGAGTTCAACAATCTCGAAGCGAATCCTCTGTTGCCGCGGAAAACCTACCGAACAATCGTTTTTATTTACCGAAGTTTTCGACTACTAGTCCGGCTACATGGTTTATGATGGTGGAGTCCATTTTTGATCAATATCAAATTACAAATGAAAATTTGAGATATAATTTGGTAATTCAAAATTTAGATGAGACAATTTGGAGCAAGTTAACAAGCATTATTCAGAACAAAAATTTTGTTAACCCGTATGAAAATTTCAAGATGCAAGCAATTAACCATTTTTCTGTACCCCGTGCAACGTGTATGTCGATGTTAAAGGATATGGAGCTTGGCAATAAGAAGCCTACGGAGTTGTTAAGCGATATGATGGAATGTATATCATACGACCGAAGCGAAGGAATGATGGACATGGTGCGTTCCCTTTTTATTGAAAAATTACCTCCTGATGTGTATATGATTATGGAGTCAAAATGCAACGAAACCTTGGAGCAAATAGCTATTACTGCTGACAATCTTATGACCGCTCGTTGCAATTTAGCAAAATCTAGTAGACTGCCAGCATCGATGACGCCAGGCCCTTCACAACCAAATGAGCAGTTATTAGGCATGGGCATTCTATCTGAGCAAATGGCTGCGGTTAAGGACGAAATTCAAAATCTAAGGGTCGAATGCGGAATTTTAAAGAATCGGCGCTTTTCTGGCGACGTAAGCACAAATCGCAGACCTAATGACTATTTCCGGCCTCACTACTCCGATCGCAATGATCGCGGAAACTTTCAAGGACCAAAACGTGAATACAACCCGCGATGGTGCCGAAGCCACAACAATTGGGGAAAAAATAGTTATAGATGCGACCCTCCATGTAGTTTTCCTTCAAAAAACGGACCATCACCCGCGGTTCGCCAGTGAATCGTGGGGAAAACGTCGATAATGAACCAGTTTATTCAATTTCTCACCACTTGTTTTATGTATTTGATTATCGCTCACGCAATTCTTTTCTTATTGACACGGGATCTGTAAATAGCATTTGGCCCGTTAATAAGATTAATCGTTCTCGCATTACTCAGTTTTTATCTGCGGCAAATTCCAGTCCAATACCAGTCTACGGGGACAAAGTTGTTGAACTTGACCTTGGATTTTCTATACCTTTTAGAGAGGAATGTAAATGTGCTGCTGTTAATAAGTATATTTTGGGAGCCTCTTTTCTTAAAAAGAACTCACTTTCTATTGATTTTGCTAGAAACCTGCTATGTCACGAACCTACAAAAGAGTGTGTGGAATTGTCAAACATACCTGTAACTGATTCCTGTTTTATTCCGCGTATGTCGAGAAAAATAAGACCTTTTAAAAACTTGGGCAAACACTGTCAGGACTATACACCCCATTGCGTTGATTTACCTTTGTCCAACATCTCGATATCAAATGACCCATCATGTTCTGATCATTCTGGATGCATACAGATGATCAATGTTCCTAATGATGAAGAAAAACTTACCGAGACAGACGTGAAAAATTTATGCACCGGCAAAGTACCGAGAATGCAAAAGTTAAGTGAGGAGAAAATAACTATTAAACCGGCAAAGGCCGAAGTTACATTAATAAGCACCGGCAAAGTACCGAGAATGCACAAGAAAAATAAAGAAGAAATAAATAATATACCGGCAGAGACCGAAGATGAATTACGAAGCACCGGCAAAGTACCGAGGATGCAAATAACAAAATATCCTAATGAAGAAATTATGTCATTGGCGAATGACAATACATATGAAATTTCTAGTTCTAGTCAGGTTAAGAGTCTTACCTCTCCTAAGGAAGAGAGCTCTAATGAAGAACCTTTCATAAAGAACACAAATCCTGATTTGTCCACAAATGCAATTTATGTTAATTGCCCATCTGACGAGTCTAACAGCGAAGAGAAATCACCCGTTTACGACGATACCACAGTTCAAGCTATGTCGACCGCAAACATCAGCCAACCCTCTATCGACGACGGATCATCACATCGTCGACTGTCAGTGCCATTCAATGAGTCTAATCGTTATAACAAGATATCAAAAGAATTTCCTGGGCTACTGGACCCAAATTTTCGTAAAGGACATCTAATACACGGCATTAAACATTACATTGATACTGGCAAGAACAGGCCCGTATATTCCAAGGCTCGGCGACTATCACCCGAAAATACAATATTGGTACAGAAAGAGTTAGGCTAAGTACATCTGAATGGAGTTCAGCGTTGCATATTGTCCCACGTAAACCTGTTGGAATTAGGTTAGTTTGCGATTACCGTGCATTGAACAACATCACAAAAAAAGACACTTACTCCATGCCAAATATGAACGATTTTGCCAACGAACTTTCGGGGATGAAAATTTTTACGAACGTCGACCTAAAACCTCTCTTGAAACCCAAAATCGCACGCACCAGAGGCGTAAGCGGTCAGAAAGGGGGGCAAAACATGTTAGGGATCAGGTAATTCGCTCAAAATTATCTGAGAGTATGTAAGGAACATTATATTTTTTGCCATTACCGCTTAAGCTTTACTTCGTATTATATTGTGTCGCTCGTATTTGTATGTGTTATTGCTATTGTAATGTTTTCTACTACCAAAAAAATTAAATAAAAATGTTAAAAATCAAATAAAAAATATGACACTGTATATTTTTTCTTCACTTTTAAAAAATAATTAGTAGATTGTATTTTTCTTTATGCTTATATCGTGTGTATTTTTTTTCATTTTTGTTACCCCGGGCTCTCCTTTAGCTGGGATGATGTAGCTTATTGTGCATAAGCTAACCTTTTATTCACATTAATAACAATTAAATTTAACTATTTCACATTTGGTGGGAATTATTTTTGTTATCGTTTCTTGATTTCATCAAAACCTTATATTAACTCCTATTTTGATATGTCTTTTAATCTTAAACTTGTTTTTAAAATCTGTGGTTTGCTTTTGACATGGGATTCGATTCTTTGTTTTTCCTTTTAATTAGTTATCTTATGCCTTTCTACAAAGTAGTTGGATTTTGGATTTTGGAATTTTACGTTTTTGATTTACCGTTAATGAAATTTGAATTCGACTTTATAAGAAATTGCCGTATAATATAATTATACAGTGAATTCACCTGCGTGGTTAATTTAAGAATTCCTAACCAGCAGACGAGCAATTAGCTAGTTGAGAAAAACAATTAACTGTCCTTATCTTAAAAATAAAACCTTCCGATTGGGTCGACGGAGACCGCTACAGCAGCATGAACAAATACTTTGAGAGGGGAAAATGTAGGATAATTTGACTATAATCCTAGCATAAAACCATGTTTATATTAAAATAGTTCTTAACGCGTCATAGACAACGATTAATTGCCCGAAAGGCCTATTTGTTGGCAAGGCTCAAGTTGTGCGAAACCGGACATAAAAACGCGGTCATTATCTGCCTGCATCGGTTTTCGTCGCACGCAAACACATTCCTGAAGTGGTCAACCTAAATTAACTTTAACTTACTTTAATTCTATGACGTAACCTTTCTCCTTTTTTAGGCTATTTACCTTTTTTCACAGTATTTTCATTTGTATATAGCGTATATACTATATGTCTGTTTGAGCGCCATAGTGTGAAGAGGGACATTAATTCTATTACAAGAATTAATGAGAAGTATTACTTGCCTGTGAAATATACAACGTTCAAGGTTATTCTGGTGTGTTGCTTATTATTAAACTTAAGCAATAACAGCAAACGGAGTCAAACCTTTATTAACTTAAAAGGTTTAACAATACAGAACAGTCGGATTTCACCATAGATATAATTCTAGTCGGAATATATCCCTATAAACTATTACTCAAAATAACTCTACCAACAGGATACACAATTTAACGCATAATACAGACGATTACATCATTTTTATTGCTTTTAACAACGATTAAGACTATAATCACATTTAATTTAGTATATATTTATAATTTATATGAACCACAATACAGACTGCTGCGGTCACTCCCGCTCATCACAGCTTGTGTAAAATAATTTTATCATTTGGCTTGTGAAAGCATTGGAAGTAATGTCATAAAGGCAAGTTAATTATTTAACTGTTATTAACAAAACAACTTGATTTATTTTAGAAAGGTTAACAAAAAGAGTTCGCATAAAGTTATTTATTTTGGCTTTAAATAATTTAAATAAATCAAAAATGGTTGTAAAACTTATGCAGCAGATTTTTAACACTACATAAAATAAAACAAAAATCGGTCGTTTTTAGTAATAAAACCAATAAGTAGGTTACATGTATTACTTAGTAAAATTATAAATTGTTTTTATTAACAAGTTTAAATTACCAAAAAAGAATATCTATACCAAATTCTATTATTTAATATTTATTCAACTTAAAATAGATTAAACAACAAAAAACATAAACTATAATTCTTTTTTTTAATTGTATATCAGGACAATATTTGAAAGTTAAGCATGAGTTTTATGTTAAAACTGCAGAACAAGGTCTTATTACTAGATGTAGCAAAAACATTTTAAACGAAGCTACAGAAACCACTTATTTACCCGCCATTTTGCCAATAGGCGGAGATGCAATTTTGTTTAAAGGAAAATCCGCGGTTAAGAGGATGACTTTAAATATGACCAATATCGGTTTATTTACAAGGGTAACAACAAAGCATCAGGCTTGTATTTACGTTATTTTCATATTAAAGACCTTATGGGAATCGGAAGACAAACGTTGAATGGGTTTAAACGATACGTTTACTCAACCATTAATTCAGAAACGAACGAATGTAAAGAACCCACCTTAGATTTAATTCATTATGTTTCTACTATGAAATCGACCATGGATAACATTGATAAACATATAAAATTAAAACAACCAAAAAGTGTCTATACAGCCCTTAATGCGGAAAAAGGTACAGGTGACCATAACAGAATGCCAGTAGAACGACCTAGAAAGTACAAAACCGAAAATATTTGCATTAAAAAAAGGCAGACTGACCAATGACGAATTCTTTAGCGCCAAAGAATATGCAATATATACCGAAGATTTTGTTCGTTTATTTACTGCATATCCTATTTGGTTGTTAATCTCGTGGACGTTGAAATTTTAAAAACCACCAGAAGATTGTTGACCATTTCTAACGACGATATATCATTTAAACAATTAATATCTTATGACACTCATTTTTTAATGGGGAACTTTTATATGTCGGTTTTGGTTTGTAGAAATGTGAATTTAGAAAATGACCCAATCGTGAATCATGTTATTCGTGATGTAGATTTTTAAATTAAAAAACACGGAGGAACATTGGATGATAAAGTGGTTTTAAAAAAATGATATTATTAATCCAATTTCAGCGAAGTCTATAGAGAAATTTAATACAAAATATGTGGTGTTATCAAGCACGTGGACGAATGAATTTAAAATTTATTTTGATAAAAATTTAAAAACGGACCTTTTACACCACGGATGTGATTTTATATCCATTAAGTATGCAGCATTCAAAAATAGCCCAGCTGTTACAAACAACATAAGTGAGAGCATCACGTGTTAAAAGCGGGCGTTGATCATAAAGAAATGCCCCTTAATGTCATAACATTTAAACAAGTTCAAGATGTCTATTTATATGATTTTTAACGAGCACTAGTTGGATTTAAAGAATATTATTTAAAACTAAAATTTATATGTATGAGAATTAATCGTAAAGAAATTGTTGAAGTTTACGACTCCACGCAAAATGTGCGACTCAACATTTGATTGTCCTGTAGGGTTTTCTAAACGTTTTAATTAATTTTAATAATATTAATAGTAATGGTTTGTGGTGGTTTATTGAATTTGAGTTGTGGATTGTTAATTGTCTGATTTGGGGTCACCACAGGTTCTATCATAGCCTTTATTGCTAAAGTCTATGAAAAACCGGACTATTTAATTAATAAATTGTTTAAGATTCAAGACTCCGTTATCTTGAATTGCACCTAAGCTTTCTGTTTAATTTAACTTGATAATAACAAACTTTTAACTAAGGATTGCGAGTTGTATTGTACATACAAATAATATAAAACAAGTACTTGATTACACTAAATGCGCGATACTAAATTAAAACTGACATTACATTTTTATATTGATGCGTCTGGCCATAAGGCCAGACTTGACTGCTGTTGTCTAAACTTCAGAGTCGGCAAGTAAGTAAAAACTAAGCAACTCAGTGAGTAAGCGTAAGAGCAAGAGCGTAAGAGAGAGTTTTTATAAATAAAAATACAAGCTTATATACCCAAAAGGTGGGTAATTATAAAAACAAGGTGGCGTCGGGCAAGTTATACGAGTCGTCCTTTTCTTGGTTTCTTCTATTGCGATGACGTTTTAGAACCGGCCTGGAGCGGTTAGAAGTCTAATTGTTGGCATTGCTTTGTGCGTTGTTCCAATAAATTGCGTTGTTTGGCCTGTTAAATTGCATTGTTTATGGCCTGACCGGTAAAACGTCGTCATTTGCCGTAAATTTCTTGACGCCCGAACCAACTTTGAAGACGTGTCGGCTCGGTGAACTCGTATGAACTTGACCCGTTGGAAAGCGGTTAAGAATTAAGCGCTTGCCACAGTCCCTTTTATGTTTCGCCAATAAAAGGTAAAAAATCATCAATTTCGAAGGCAACAACGCCAAAAAACTATAGAAAAAAACAAAAAATAATTAACCCATGGCAAAACGATGAAAAGAAATGTCGGTATCGACCGTTGATTATAAGGGAATAATGGAATCCGGATAGCATAACTCAATTCTTGGCTTTTTCTGAACATAGACATCTTCTTTTGAAATCGTTTTTATTTCAAAGCGGGTGTGTTAACGCAACAGATGCAATTTCTGATTTCATTTGTTTTAATAGGCCCATTAATGAAGACCAACTTTTTATGATTGTAAATCCAGGAAATCATTGGCTTTTTATTTATTTTGATTTGGATAATAAAAAAATATTGTCGTTTGATTCCTCTACAAACACCACACAGATAAAATCAACGACGTATTTACAACTGCAATTAAAATTTTCCGTGCGTGTTATTCAGTGGCAGAAACCAAGTTTGATTTAAGCGAGTGGACTGTTGCTAAAATTGTTATGCCTCAACAAACAATTTCTGTTGATTGCGGGTTACATTTGATAATAAATGTTAATTGCGTCCCTAATCAACTTCCACTAGCTCGCGTATGTCTATCCAGTAAAATGAGAATATGGCTTCAAAATCTTTTGTATAATAGAAAAGTAAATGCCGCTAAATCTCTGAAAAGTCGCTTACAATTTTCAAGAGCTCGAGCTCGTGTTACAGTGTCTTGGAAATTTGACACTTCTACCTTCATAACTAATCAAATCTACATTGTAAATGCACCAAGTCAAACAAACGTAAGCAAATGGTCAACATGCGACGATGATTGCTGCCCCGAAAATCATCCCGCAACATCACTTGACCTTTAAACCCAGCCCCGCAACATCTCTCGACCTTTAAACTCAGCCCCGCAACATCCCTCGGCCTTTAAACTCAATCCCGCAACATCCCTTGGCCTTTAAACTCGACCCCCCAACATCTCTTGGCCTTTAAACCCAACCCCGCATCGTCCTTCGGCCTTCAAACTTGATCCCGCATCATCCCTCAGCTTTTAAACTCAGCCCCGCAACATCCCTCGGCCTTTAAACTCAACCCCGCAACATCACTTGGCTTTTAAACTCGACCCAGCAGCGTCACTTGGTCTTTAAACTTTACCCCGCATCGTCCTTTAAACTTGACCCCGCAACATCCCTCGGTCTTTAAAATCCCCCGCATGATTTCTCAACTTTTAACTTGACCCGGCAACATCCTTCGGCCTTTAAACTCGACCCCCCATTATTTCTCAATTTTTAACTTGATCCCGCATCATTCCTCGGCCTTTAAAGCAAGTTCTGCAATAAATTTCGCCCATCCCGCATTAAATTCTGTCTCGTCCCGCACTCTGCAAATTTTTGTTAACTTTTCGCACCCCGCGGTTTAGTATGTTGGCTTCCCGCATCCCGTACTTTAGTATTATCCATTATTTCTACCTGTAAGACCTGGCGCAAAACGATCTTATAACGATGAATTTTAATTGTCTCAGCTTTTCTAACATTTAACAAACTCTTTATTGCAATTAAACAAAAAAACAAACAAAAAAATTAACTTAACATTTTTGCAAAAATATTGCTTAGTCACATGTTATTACTCACCATAATTACGTCAAATTATTTGATTAAATTTCGATATATCCTTGATGTAAGATGTTCGCCTTTAAGCATTGATCATAAGTTAAATAAAAGCTTTAGGTTATTAAAAAATTGTATTATTATATAAATGAACTTAAATTAAAAAAAAACACAAAAGTCAAGCTAGTTTAGAGTCATTGACCGGACACGTACAACAATTATTCTTGTTACAACAGGCGTCCAAACAACGCATTATAAAATCGCGCCTAACGAGAATTAGTCACGTAACCTGTACGTAGAAGGCCAACGGCTTAACAACAAACAAACTTTTATTGCCTTTGTTTTGCTATTAATACTGAAACAATTTGAACTTTTCCTACCGATAGTTGGTCATCGTCGCATCTTGCAATAGCTGGAACTACGAACCGTGCTATTTTACTGTCAGAACCGTAACGTTAGTCTGGCTGATCTTGTAACGTAACTTTTATAATCAAACCGTGTAAATGTTTTTCCGTATTACAATAATAGTATTACTGTTACCGTTGTGTCGTCTATAAATAAAACTTAAACAAAATACTGAACCATATAATCATAATAAAAATGGAGTCGGTAAACGGAGTCAAATCAAAATCAACATAATTGTAACGATAAATTACGAACGGTTAGAAAGGCCGGGTCCAACTTTAAACTTTTTTCTTATTGCTCTCTCTTAGACATGCGCCAATGATTATGATTTTCAAAACGAACTGCTATTTTGACGTAACAGTTGTCATTCCAAATTCGTTAAGCTCGTATATTAATTTATTAATTTTTTTATTTTAATTAACATAAAACATGGTCAAAGCTAAACAAAACATAATAAATACATTTTCAAGACTGTTTTTTGATAAACCACATATATATATACAATTTTATACTACATGCAAACGGGTAAGAAATGAATTAAATTTCTTCAGACCAAATATTAAGTAAAGCCACTTTTAATGCAACATAAAATGTCGCAAAAAATAGCGGAAAAACTAAATTATTTTGTAAATAAAACTAAACTTAGTTAAAAAAACACCCACCACTTGTAATTAAAATTAAAACATGGTGGAATATCTCTGTAAAAAGTGCCTTTAAAACCAGCAAGAAATCGACTTTTTACTATCATTTGCAAGGTAAATTTAGAAAAGTTCATATACAAATTAAAACCTAAAAAAGAAAGTAAAATATACTAAAAAATAATAATATAAACCAATACACAAGCTTTTTAAATATTTACATATCTAGGTGAAACAATTTAATGTGTTCTGCAAAGAAAATAATTGTAACAAGGGTTTTATGTTTACCGATGGTTTACGTAATCACCTTAAAATTGAAGGAGAAGAATTAAATCCAACATTTATTACACAAGAAGATTCTAAACTTAAATTAATAATATTGAAAAAACAACAATTCCTTTAAAAAATTTTACAATCTTATAATTGTAAAAAAATTCACAGATTTTCTAAATTGGAAAGTTGATGTAGAAAAAAAATGCTTTGTATTTTGTACAAAAGACGCAACAAAGGCATTCAATGGGTTATTTAGTTTTAAATATAAATGCAATAGGCGTGGTTCTTTCAAAATTACTTCTGTTGAGGGTAAGCGCCATTTAAAATCGCAGGGTACTCGAAAAATAGGACAATTGTGTACCGCGTCTTTACTTGCAAAACAACTTGGGAAAAGTGCAAGTCATTGAGTCACTGCTGCACTATAGCCACTGCATACGTTTAGGTCACATTTCAGTTCCTAAAATGGACAAAATTAAATTACAAGGTACATTTATTCCTACAATAATTGTTATGATTTTTATTGCTTTAAAATTTTAAGAAAATAAATGGTTATTTCTAGAAAAATTAGATATTGGTGTCACCTCAAAAAGAATTTTAAAAGATATAACCAAGATTTAAACAATTTTTAAAATTTATGATATCTAAAGAACTCTATTAAACATTCCAATGATTGCTTGAGTGTTGGGATTCTGGTAAAAGAAATAAAATAGGCAAAATGTGATAATACAAAAAATGCAAAAATTAGGCTTGAATTAGAAACAGGTTAAAAAACTAAAATTAATTAATTATTATCCATTGTATATTTGGAAAAGCAGAGCTTTAAAATTAATAGTTACAATTATAAAATATTACTTAAATAAATATTTTTTTAGAACCTGAAGTGACTGAAGAGAGGGATAGCTACTAAAAACACAAAAAATAAACAAATTAAAGCAAAATACGTAAGTATTACACTGGTTGCATATCAGACTGTACTAAATGGGTATATTTTATTTATTAATGGGAATAAAAGTTCCTACCTTTTTTTAGAAATAGAAAATCTTTGGTCCTCTCAACATTGTAGCAGGTTGAAGCTTTTGCATAGAACCTTTACCTAACCAAAAAGGAGCTTTTGCTGTTATCAGCCAACAATTGGTTTGACAATAAGGTATTACATAAAGCCTAAAAGTAACAACTTTACAGTTCAAAATAAGTTCAATTAACACTAACTGTTCTCTGAACAAAATTATAATTTAGATTATGGTTGCTGTAGTGTTAGCAATAACGCAAAGGGTGAGTAAGTAAGAAATATCTAAATAACATTTTAACCACTTTTTATTAGTAAGTCTAGTTAGCATGAAATACTACCATATGCTTTAACTTGATAGCTCAACACAAACTGGAGATTGATACCGACTCATATATCTTCACTTTATTTTTTTCATGAAAAGTTTGATAAAAACTTGAAGGAAAATAGCAAGTTGGTAAGACAATATATATATTTATATAATGGTATATATGCAAAGTTTCTACAGATTTTTATAGAAAATATATTGGAAACATGTTATTGCAGTTAACAAGTATGTTCAACGGATAATAAACCTTAAAGAGACAAATAGTTGGCAGGAAGTCCTAAAGATATTAAGCAAGGTTTAATTTAAAGTATTTAGCGAAGTTTAAATCTAAAATAAATTTATATGTACGTTTAAATACTACAGGCTTTAATAATAAAAAAAGACTTACGTGTTTCTGTGCTCATTGCAATAGCAACATTGAACTTAAAAATGCAAATGTTGCTCTCGTTGGGTACATTTTTCTTGGACAGGAAAAAAACAATTTGCAAGCCATGAAACATTTGTTATGCCATCACTGCAAACATTAAAAAAAGATTAGTTTTATTACAAAAAGTCATTACATGATTTGACAACTTTAGTGTAGCCTAAAGAAAAATAAATGATTTAACTTGTGTTATATAGATTAAAGTTTGATCTGGTTGTTGCTTGTTTAGAATAATTTTAGAAAGGCTCATACTTGATTCTAAGAAAAAAAATTATTTGTTAGTAATAAGTTCTTTTAAAACAATTTTTTAGTATGTTTACAAAATATGAAGTTGCTTTGTATTAAAAATAAATCTTTTGGATTTGTAGAGACAAAAAAGTATCGTATAATGTATCTAAAACACAGCATTAAACAAGATTTATTTATATATCATTATTCTCGATGTAGGAAGGTCGAATACGCGACCTAAACAAAGAGTAACATCAGTTACTCATACTTTCACATTATATTTATGATGAAAAGGTTGCTCTTAAGCGTTAAACCTTGCTAAAGCTAAAACAACAAGTTTAAATAAATTTTTGCATTCTTTTTAAAAAATTGTATGTTAATTAATGGTTTTAAATTTGATTTAGGCAAGTTTTTAAAGAAAATCAAAAAAGATTTACTGCCTGACAAGTAGACTCAAGGGCAAACTTTTGTAATTGAGGAATAATTTGGTTAATTTCAGCTAATAGCTTAGTTAGACATCTTTTTACAGGACCATTTGGTAAGTGCAACAGTCAGTAAATACATATTTTTGTCTGTCTGTTTAATATTAAAACTGTGTTGGTGGAATACACTAACAAAAGTAAGGTTGATTTTATTGCAGCTCAAGCAAATAAATCGATTAATATTATCGTAAATGGTTATTGTGTTTAACAGTTTTTGTTATATGACAAGGCCAATAATCCTACATGATAAACATGTGCAATGGGTGGAAAAGTTGCTTTCAAAATTAAAGTAAGCTATGTAACAATAAATACTTTTTGAATAGCCCATTAGTTAAATAGCCTATTTTTAAAGCAAACATAGGCTATTTATGAATAGTTATGTACATTACACAAACACTTAAGCAATAAGAGTAGGACAACAATATATACATGGATTGATGTTTTGATTGTGAAGAAAAGAGAAAGAATGACTAGGAAAAAGAGGAAGGAGAGGGGGTGGTGGAGAAGGTGAGAGAAATTTGTGATATATGATATTTATGTTTTTATTAAAACTTTAAATAATTTTTAGCGTTTTTAGTTTTAAACTTAATAGACGCTTTTAAAAAAAAATCTGGTATGCTATTTTGCTTTTTATTGTGTCAATTCACGCTCTTTTGGAATCGGAATTTAAAAATATAAAAATACGTTTTACATTAAAAAAAATTGACAATAATAAATAAATAAAAATTTAGTTAAAAAACTAAGATAAAAATCTTGCTAACTTAATATTTATTAGTAATTTTTTTACAAACTGCTTTATTTTTAGGTTGCATATCATTATGTCAACCATAAGGATGAAAAAAATTGGATTTTGTTTAATACTTCGAATTTAAGAGTACAAATAGGAAATATGTTATTAGATTGGACAGGTAAATTTGAATGCAATGTGTTATTGTTACAATCCTCAGTGAATTTTTACTGATTTGATTTTGTAATTTTAACGCTATTACTAATTAGTTGTCTTACCAAAACTCAGCATGTAAATTACCCTTTTTTTTCAAATATTTAGTGCAACAATAAAAAAAAGAAATGTTTTTGTTTCTGCAGACAACAATTTGTTAGAATAATGAAAAAAAACAAAAGAAAATGAAGACTTAAATAATTTACGGAATAAATTGTAAATAAAAGTTACAGATTTAAAATAGTCTTTTTATTATGATTACGTGTTTGACTTAAGGGTAACAGTAATCAAAATATGTTTCATTCATCAAAAAAATTGTCCTGGCCTGTGAAAAAAATGTCCTGTCTCTTAAAAAAATGTCCTATCCCTTACAAAATATGTCCTGTCCTTTGAAAAAAAATGTCCTGTCCCTTAAAAAAATTGTCCTGTCCTCAAAAAAAATGTCCTGTCTCTTACAAAAAATGTCCTGTCCCTTAAAAAAAATGTCATGTCCTGTCGTTTGAAAAAAATGTCCTGTCCTTTGACAAAAATGTCCTGTCCCTTAAAAAAATTGTCTTGTCCTCTAAAAAAATGTCCTGTTTTTAAAAAAAAATGTTCTGTCTCTTAAAAAAAATGTCCTGTCCCTTACAAAATATGTCCTGTCCCTTAAAAAAATGTCCTGTCGTTTGAAAAATTGTCCTGTCCCTTAAAAAAATTGTCCTGTCCGGTGAAAAAAAAATGTCCTGTCCCTTAAAAAAATTTGTCACTTACAAAAAATGTCCTGTCCCTTAAAAAAATTGTCCTGTCCTCTAAAAAAATGTCCTGCCCTTGAAAAAAAATGTCCTGTCCCTTATAAAAATTGTCCTGTCTTCTAAAAAAAAATGTCCTGTCCTTTGACAAAAATGTCCTGTCCCTTAAAAAAATTGTCTTGTCCTCTAAAAAAAAACGTCCTGTTTTTAAAAAAAAATGTCCTGTCGTTTGAAAAAAATGTCCTGTCCTTTAAAAAAAAATGTTCTGTCCCTTAAAAAAAATGTCCTGTCGTTTAAAAAAAATTGTCTTGTCCTGCAACTATTTGGGTTTTGGCAAGAGGACAAATTTTAGTCAGCTGTCCTGTTGGTTTTTAACTTGATTAAAACAATAAAACAAAAAAAATCATGGTATTTAAACTGCTTGCATGTACAAACATTACTACTGTTTATTTGAAAAATTACAATATGGGTTATTATAATGATGAAAATTTGTTACTTGAGGTTCAAAAACATGAAAACTTATAAAACCAAAGGTTAAAAAGTTATAGAGACAGGAATGCCTGTGAAAAGTCTTGGCAATCCATTTCCTTGGTGGTTAATTGTTCAGGGAATAATTTTGATTTATTTATGTCAGAAGAAAACTTTTTAAAACTAACACATATTGTAACTTTTAAGTTGAGGAATGCAAAAAATCATGGAAGAGTTTACGAGATAAGTATGTACGAGAGAAGAAGAAAACCGCGGAGGGTTTTAAATCTTGAGCAGCAGCAAGCTCCCATCAAAAATGGTCCTTGTTTGACACCATGTCATTTTTAGACCCCTACATCAAACCTAGGAGGTACCCATTTTATAATTTGCCTTTTTATAAATTTTGTTATGTATTGGTAAGTTTTAAATAATTTTAAAAGCAATGTTTACATAACCTTACTTTTTTACAGCACTACTTTAAATTTTACGCCGGAGTCCTTGCCATAAATCACATTGGCAGAAGAACCCGATGTGGAATTTAGCATTGAGTCCCAAATGGTGGGGGGGACGCCTTCCACGTCAAAAAAAGACATACAAGGTAATGTAGTAAAAATACAATAATTTAAAATAGTACATATATTGGCCTTATTATTTATTAAATTATCAATATTTAGATAAACCTCAACAACAAAAAAAAAAGTCTGACCAGGACCTGGAAGACCAATTGGAAAAGCTGATTAACGTGGCTACCAATCCAATAGGGAACAAACAATCTTAGTGTATTTTACATATGTGTTTATTTAATCTAAGGTTTATGATAATTTTTAATGCAGGCAGTTACAGAATTATACCTAGCTAAGAAACAATAAAAAAGTAATAAAAAAAATAGATTTATTACAGTAAAAAAATCTGGGCGAGAGGAAGACGATATTGCGAAGTTTTTAGACTACATTTACACAGAAGTTGTTAAATTGTCTGACAAATCTAAAGAAAAATTTAAAAATATAGTATTTAATTTGATTTATGAACTCAAAAATGATGAATAATAATAATTTTTGTTGTGTTTTTCATGTTTGGCAATATATACATTTTTTATTCAAAATACAATATGTGCAAAATAATGTGTTATACTACAAAGTGTCTTGCCAAGGCAGTTTTCCTGAATCGCTGACAAAATACTGGACAAACTTATCCCTTATTTCTCCTGCACCTCTCGAACTAAAAGTTCCAACATGTCGAAGGGGCTCTAATATTGCCCCTTCATTCCGCCATTGTCCATCATGCCAGATCCGGCTTGCATCCTCATAGTCCACCATATTTTTGAAAATTTGGATGCCAGTATGGACGATCTTACAGTTTTAAAAAGCGCTATTCATTTACTTATATCCAGTTTCTCAAAAGACTTTTTTTTAAACCTACGATCATTTGTTTAGTACTTGGACAAAAGAATTTCAAAAATATGTTGAAAAAACTTGAAAGAAGATCTTATTGGCCATAGTTGTGATTTCTTCTCCAAAAAGAAGAAAAAGTGATAAAAAGAAGAAAAAGAAAAAAGTGATTTCTTTCATGTACGTTACCACAGGCTACCGCTGGTACTATGTCAAACTAACACTGACTAATTCATTTAATTATGTACTCTATATTCCTACTGAACACTAAATAATATAGAAAAAGCGCCCTTTTACATGCATAAACTGGCATCCAAATGAGGTAGTATGAAATTTGGTCAGCTAAATAAGGCAATTTTATGAATTAAGCAAGAGTACCAAAAAGCATAAGGCAGTCGAAACATAAAAAAGGCCTTATGAAAGATACATTTTTAAATTGGATAAATTGTCTTTAATTATGGTAGAGTTTTCGTTTTTAGTTACTTCGGAATATCTTAAACACTATAAGATACTTATGGGTGTGAAAAACATAAAAAATTGTTATTCATACATGATAAAAAAAATCTTTAAGATATCAGTAAGTAAAACATTCTTGCAGTTTTGTTTTACCATATTAAAAACGTGTATTTTTACCTTAAAGCCAAGTAAAAAAATTTTAGTGGTAAAAATTGTTAGCATTTTTATTTGTTTAGGGTAAATAAAATGCTTTTTATTACCAGACTTAACAATCTCTTCTAGACCGAGGGGTCGTGGTGGGGGAGGTAGGTTTAAGTGTTTAAGATCTTGGAAAAGTCTTTTTCGGCATTGCTTTCTCATTTTCGGTACAAAATTCTATGTTTTAGTTATATTGAAACCATTTTTTTAAATATCATACAATAAAAAAGGTAGCATTAAGTAGCATTATTTTTTCCACAAATTTACCCAATCAGGTTGTGGCATCACGCATTAAGTTTATTAAAATATACGATATTTTTTTATTTTTATAATTATGCATAACTTACAGCTATCTTAAAAAGTTATAGCAATAACTTTTGAAATTAAAAGTAATCCTTTTAAAACTTTCTTATATTAATTTTTAGAGAAAACACCTCGGTAAAAAATTGGTACAGGGTCAAATTAAAACTAATACTTGGTAGCTGTTATTAAATATAATTATTTTATATGAAGCAAGCATCGTATTTCCATTCAAAAAAAAACATATATTCATGATTTGGTGATTGTTAATGGTTAGTCATTATAGATAAATTTTTGTGCGTTCCATTATATTTAACAAAAATTTGCTAGGTAATCCAGGCAAAATTTATTTTGTTTAAATAATAATAACGTGCATTAATAAATATTTAAATTTATAAATTATTAAGACTTGTTTAGTTTTTTTTTTATTACATATTGTTATTTAATTAGTTAAATTAAGACTATTTTACATTTCACTAATGACTATACTCAATTTATACTGTTTTTCAGAACAACTTAACCTGGTTAAGTTTAATTTTATTAAAAATGAGGTTAATTAGGTGGGGTTTGTTGGAAAAAATGTACAAGCAAGCGGTCTTAATACCTTCGATAAATTAAACAAAACTTCTTCAGTTTCAGTTAGGAAACTTAACTAAAAATTTCAAAACTTAATTGGTGGTATAAAATGCAAAAATTAAAATAGTATATTAAAACTATTTAAAATGGACTTTTTTATAAGTTAAAAACTTAAGTGGCAATGGATTAGTTGATCTGCATGTTCGGATTTTCAATGATAAAAAAAAACAAGCCGCTTAATATTCAACTAGTATTGAAAACAGTTTAAGACCTGCAAAAATTCTAGCACAAAAAGTAATGAAAGAATTTTGTAAGTTCATAATATATATAAAATATTATATGTTACTTGATTTGATGTCTATGACTATTTTGTCTTTTACATATCTTAAATAGGTATGTTTAAGAAGCCGGGGTGTCAACATGTTTTTAAATTTGTTTTTATAAATATTTAAATATAAATGTTTTTATTTTTTTATTAGGCTGCTGTTAACAAGTTGTGGTTTAAAAATGCATAATTATTTGGTCATTATTTTTCCTTTTTTGATTTTGCAGCAGTATGTTTAGACTTCGTATAATTTTTTCTAAAATAAAAAACAAGCAAGCAGACAAATTCACCAATAATTTTAATTTTGTTAATATTTAAATGAAGAAAATAATATTTTACACGTTAAATAATTTTCAAACTTTACTATAAACCACCTGGAGTTATTACCAAGCAAATATTCGACAAATTGTATTAGAGACGCCATTGTGAAGTTGTTATTTCGTAATTTATTTATAAATTTTTAGCATAAACTAATAATTCTACATGAGTTTTTATATCGTATTTCCATAGAGTGTTCGTGAAAGTGTTTTCTACAGAAACAATTTAGAGTTATAAAAATATTGTTTACTGTAAAATTCCTAACCAAAAATTGAAGGTAATACCATAAAGTTATTTACAAAAAATACAATTGCGCTTGCCTAATAGTAGTTTAGCATTTGGGGTAGATTTTTTTGGCTGCATTAAAGGCTCGTCGTCTTAGATTTTTAGATAAAAGTTAATGTAACAAAATTATACAACACAACACGTTTTAATTACAACTACCTTTACTCTCTATATATCTTAATGGCCTTTTTCACTTTCTTGATCCACCATCCGAACCATCAGTCTCTATATTTGAAGTTTCCATGGCCTTAAGATTTGGTAACAAAAACTTTTTACCAGTTTCTGGTATTTTTGGTTGTGATTTTTTTGCCATCACCAGCCAATATAAACCTATTTTTTCCGTTACTTTGTTCTACGATGGATCAAAATCAATTAAATATAATAACTCTACTTTTCTGCAATTTCAGCAATCCAGCAAAAGATAGTTAAAAAATAATAAAAATGGAGAAATCTTACACTTAAATAAACATATAACACTCGTATTAGACCACTTTTTAATACTTTGTTTTCTTTTAAACGAAAGGTTTGTTTTGGTATGTCGTTAAGTAAAACTCATAAATTAATAAAGTAACTTTAAGGTGACAGAAAAAATTAAAAACCAAAGTTTCTTACATGATACCATTGTCTTAAAATTTTAATTTCCAATTACACTTTTTAATTCTTTAAAGTGAAGCATATTGCGCAACACATTTCTGGTAAATAAAAAAATCCCCTTTTCATTAATTGTAAGCGATATCATTTTAAGACCCATTTTTTTAAATCGTTTAATATTTTAGTGTGTTGTTCGTACTATTTTTGAAAGGTTGCTATTTTAAATACCACTAAGCCTCAACGCCTTGGTTACTAAAAAGTATTGATTTGCGTTTAAATGTTTTTTTAAACAAGTTGAAATTTGTTATTACTTCTAAATAATTATGCAATCCTGTGTTATATTGTCCAGGCAAGTAGTAAGCAACATAAAAAAGGTTGAATTATGGTAGGCAATATAAGAGAGTTTTGGAAATAACTTATTTAAAATGCAAACCTTTTTAATCTAACCTTAAATGACAAGATAGTTTTTTTAATGAATTATGATGTACACCAAGCTTATTAACAAACAAATGTATTTCATTTTACTTTTTATTACCGCCTTATGTATATTTTCTGCTTATTAATTATGTAGCCAATACTTCGCATAAATAATTTTTTTTTTGTTTGTATATGTTAAATACGCGCTAATATGTTTATCCTCAATTTTGAATCGTATTGCGGTTAATACTCTCATGCAATGTATTGCACCACATGTCGTAAAATAACTTTCTAGAACAGTCATTAGAACTGATTGTTATCAAAGTAAATCGTTATAATTTGGAAGAATTTTTATGTAAATTAGTTTTTACTGATATAATAGTTCATTATTAATCACGGCGGATCTTTCATTGACTGATTGGAATTTCTGGTAATTATTTTTTGTTCTTTGTAGTGTAAATATGTTACTAATCTGTTTTTTAAATGTTTAAAATATGTCATAATCTTTAACCACGTGCAAAACTGGCCAATAACATACATAGTCTTGGGGTATCTTAACAGTGTTTTTTAATGTTTTTTATAACACCCTTTTAGAACTGTGATTGTTCACTTGGGTAGTACTGTTGGTTGACACTGTTTTTCTGTTAGATCTTACTGACTGGATATCAGGTATTTTAATATTGCTGTATTGTTAACTGCTATTTGTGTTATTTGATGTAGATTGTAATTTCTTATTTTTAACATGCTTGCCTACTATTGCAGTAAGTAAGCAGCTTACCTTATTGTGTCACAACTGCCCATTAAGAGTTGAACACCTTTTTTAATAACTGGTATGTTTTTATTGATACTTGTAAATTTTGTTAATGGATCTACTTTTATGCCAAATAACCTCTTATTAATGCATATAGACTAACGTTAGGTTTTTTATTCTTCTAGTGTTCACTACTGTTATTGTATCACTGTTTTTGCCGAATTTGCCAGTATTTTTGAGTGGTTAGCATACTGTGTTGGTAAGCTTAATTTGTGCCTAGTTAATACCTGTGTAGTTATTGTTATCATATTTTTTGTATATTCACACGCGTTATTCGTTTCTTTTAGAAATTTCGGGTACTAATTCTTGAACGTGGATGAAATTTGTGTGCCATTATTCGTGTTAAATACATGTAAACGAAGTGGTTTTTTATCCAAGAAGAGTTATTGCTGTAGTGTGCCTCTAAGCGCTACTTACTTTAGAAGGCAAACGGCTATAGGCAGTTACAAATTTGTTGCCATATTAAATACTCCGGCATTTGACCACTAGGTGCTAGCTAAAGAGTATTTAACATCGTTTCAACACATTGTACATTGTTGGTGTTGAATTTTGAATCATTTGGTGTCTGATTGACTGAGTTTATCATCATGTCAAAATCTGTGTCACATGCTGATCTTGTGTTGTCACAACAAGAGCGTCGCAGTGTAAAGCGACTTTTGGAAACATTACAAGGCTTTTATACGCGGGCTGAAAGCCTAATGCTAAAGCCACAAGGGGCAAGTGCCTTAAAGCTGTTGCTACTCGAAATTAATGAATGCTACAATAAAATAATGTCCTTATGTGAAGCAGTGGCGGAAGAGGATTCTATGCCTGATACAAACTCTAAGAAAGAAGATGTTGTGACTTCAAAGGGAGAGTTTGATGCTCGTGTCTCTCAATGGCTGGAAAAGGTTGAACAAAGGGGTGTGCATGATGCTGTTAGCGTAAGAAGCATACGCAGTCGCCGGACTCACTCGTCAGTTAGTACTTCTTCGTCTCGAAGGAGGGTAAAGGCGTTGAACACCAGATCAGTGGCTCTGCAGCTTGATGCAGAACGCGCAGCCGAACAGGCTGAGAAGGAAAAGAGGCAACTCGAAGATGAGCGCCTAGCCCTAGAAAGAGAAGCAGAAGAAAAGCGGCTTGCTTTGAAACGAGAAGAAGCAAAGAAAGAGAGACAGAGGAAAAACGTCCTGCATTAGAACGACGCCAACGTGAGGCAGAACAAGATCGAATCATGCGAGAGAACGACATAAAAAGAGAAATGATTTTAATCGAACATGAGAGGGAGGAAGAATTGTCTTGCATGTCTGAGATGTCCTCAATCCGTGGTGAGAGGATTGCTAAGGCTAGATTACCTAAGATAGAGAGCCAACCTGTCCTTGAAGCGAAACAGACGGAAAAGGTTATGCCTACACATGATAGACAGCCACTTCCATTCTTTACTGAACCGTTGAGGCAATTGAAAAGGTCACCCCCAGTCTTGAGAAAGGTTACGGAACACAATTTTAAGTCAGAGATTGGAGAGCGGTTTTTACCTAAGCCACAAATTACTCAATTTAATGGTGATCCACTGGAATATCGAACATTCATGATTAAATTTGATTCCTTTATTGGTGCCCGGCTTGCTGGTGACAAAACCTTGGCTCTTGTTTATTTAATTCAACATTGCGAGAAGCATGTTGCTGACCTTTTAATTCCTTACTCTGATGACACAATTAACGGGTATGATTTGGCGCGCCAGTGCCTTGAGTTCGAATTCGGATCTGCTCATAGAATAGCCAGAGCATGTGAGCGAATTCTACACGAAATATCTAGTATTATTGATGACAAACCAGAATCTTTGCGTCGACTGTCTGTTAAGATTCAGAAATGTTTAAGTGCCCTTCAAGAAGTGCAATCAGCATCTGTTTTGGATACGGTTGATTTTATTAGTTCAATTGTGCGGAAATTGCCGCCAAATTTACAGGAAGACTGGATAAAATACTCTGCTGAAGTTGAGGCAAAGGCAGGGTACTATGCTAGGTTCAATGATTTCGCGGAATTCATATTTCATTGTTCGAAGACTCTCAATTCTACTTATGGGCGAAGTTTGCGCTCTGGATCTGGAAAAAGACAAAAGAATATATTTCAACGTCGGGGTGTTGGAGTGCACAGCACTGAAGTGTCTGTGGCTACTCCGGAAGAGTCAAATAAGTCTGCTTGCAATGTTAGCAAGTTTAAGCCAATTTGTGTGGTCTGCAAAAAAGCCCATTATCTTGGCCAGTGCTATGAATTTCGAGGGAAATCTCTCCAGGAAAGAAGAGAGAGACCTTGTAAAGAATTCAAGGCTGTGTTTTTGCTGTCTCAATCCTGGGCATTTTAGCAGGAATTGCGTAAAGAAGAAGTTGTGCTCGGTAAAGAGATGTAAGAGTGATGGACATCATTGGACTTTACATCCAGACGAAAAGAAATCTTTAATCATGCAAGAGGGCGCTGCCGAGGCTTCTGTAAACTCGGTTGCTATGGGAGATACAGCATGTTGTCTAAATGTTGTGCCTGTTGTGGTTTTTTCTAATGGAAAGGAGTTCAAGACATATGCGTTGCTTGATCCTGGCTCCTCGGCATCATTTTGCATCCCAGAGCTAGTTCAGAACCTTAAATTGAAGGGAAAAGCATGTAATCTGTGGTTGAAGACAGTGAACGGAGACAAGCTAGAAAAAACACAGACCTTCTCCTTTAAGGTGCGCTCAATGGATCGGGCATTTGATGCAGTCATGTCTCTCCAGGATGTAGTGATGGTGCCATCAATTCCAGCTTCTCCTAACCCTTTGCCCGAGGACTTTAATTCACAGCGGTATGACTATCTTAAAAATTTTTCGTTTCCTTTCATTGATCAGGGAAGGGTTACACTTCTGCTCGGAGCAAACCTTGCCGAGGTTCGTGAATGGAAGGTCGTCGCCTCTGGAAGCAGTTGTAATGATCCGACAATCATGAAGTCAAAATTGGGATTGTCGCTTGTTGGGGGGTCAGAGGTCATTATCGACAGCTGCTATGAATAATGTGGTGGTGACAAAGAGTTTGGAAAGTGAACTGTCACAGCCATTTGGGTCCAGTGTTGTATGTGAGATAGGAAGAGACCAGTCTGCAGAGGATCGCCAAGTGTTCCAGATGTTAAAGGACACGGTTAGGATGGTGGATGGTCACTATTGCCTACCACTGCCATGGAAAAGTTCCAAAGTTGAGTTGCCTAACAACATGTCATCTGCCCATAACCGTCTGAGATCCCTCCAGAGAAGATTTGCCAAGGATGGGGAGCTAAGGGTGAAATATCATAAGAAGATGCAATCGTATATAGATAGTAACTATGCGGAAGAAATTAAACTCAGGGATTGTGTTAGTTCTGGTCGTGTGTGGTATCTTCCTCACCATCCTGTGGTAAAGCCCAACAAGATCAGAATTGTTTTTGATTGTGCTTCGGTCTGTTCAGGTGTTTCTTTAAATGACATGCTGTTCAGTGGGCCAGATCTAGTGAATTCGCTGGTTGGTGTGCTACTTCGTTTTCGGAAAAATCAAATAGCAATCGCTAGTGACATCAAGGAAATGTTTCATCAAGTTCGTGTTGCAGCTGATGACAGAGATGCATTTCGGTTTTTGTGGTGGCCAGGTGGCGATATGAGCAAGGATCCTGTGCCACATCGGATGTTGGTTCATTTGTTCGGAAGTCGAAGTTCTCCTTCTATCGCTGCTTTTTGTCTAAGGCAAGTTGCTGTTGAATTTGGGCATTTATTTCCGCCAGAGACTTCTATTGTGGTAAGAAAAAACTTCTATGTTGACGATTGCTTGTTATCGGTGCAGACAGAAGAGGAGGGTATCGCAATAGCTGCTAATTTAAAAGAGCTGTTATTAAAGGCAGGATTTGTGCTAACAAAGTGGTTATGCAACAGTCAGGCTGTGATGGACTCGTTGCCAGCAGAAAGTCATGCTAAATGCTTAACGGAATTGTCGCTAGGCGATGACGTAGAGGAAAAGGTGCTCGGGGTTCATTGGTCAGTTTCAAGGGACAGATTCGAGTTTAAGGTTCGACCAAAGGAAAACAGTTACACTCGAAGAGGAATTCTATCTACAATAAATTCGTTGTTTGATCCCTTGGGGTTTGTGGCTCCAGTGGTGTTAGAGGCCAGAAAGCTGCAACGCAACTTTATCGAACAGGGACTTGGTTGGGATGAGGCCATTGATAATGAAGATGTTGTGTTATGGGAAAACTGGCTGGAGCAACTTCATGTTCTCAGGGAGGTTAGGATTAGGCGCTGCCTGGAGCCAGCAATAAATGTTGAGCAAGAAATTAACAAGCGAGAAATACATATATTTTCGGATGCTTCGCTGGAAGGGTATGGTGCTGTGGCCTACTTGAGAACAGAAAATTGTATTGGTGAAATCGATTGTGTCTTTCTGATGGGAAAAGCCTTGCTATCAAAAAAGGGTGCTATGACAATACCGAGGATGGAACTGACTGCAGCGTTATTGGCAGCCAGAATGTCATCTTTACTAAGGGACGAACTCCAGTTAACTTGTAATGTCATTTTTTGGTGTGATTCAGAGGCAGTATTGCATTGCATCAGAAATCGAAAACGCAGATTTAAGATATTCTTTGCACATCGTTTGGAGGAGATAGGAAGAACAACAAGTGTCGAGTCTTGGCGACATGTTCCTGGAAATCTTAACCCAGCAGACCAGGCCTCAAGGGGGCTAGGTGCAAAAGCGTTTGTCAAATCAGGTCTGTGGGTTAAAGGACCACAATTTCTAAAGTTCTCTGAAGATTTGTGGCCTTGCAAGATGAAATCAAAGGCAGTAGAAGTGCATGCTGAAGTTGTAAGCAATCATGCAGAGATCAGTGATCTTAAAGGGGGTGCCACACA
This sequence comes from Corella eumyota, assembly GCF_963082875.1. Classification (NCBI taxonomy): domain Eukaryota; kingdom Metazoa; phylum Chordata; class Ascidiacea; order Phlebobranchia; family Corellidae; genus Corella; species Corella eumyota. The sequence continues at coordinate 10,159,418 of NC_137495.1, read as the reverse complement.
GAGGTTAATCTGTCATTTCTCCGATTTGAACCGTTTAAAGGTGGCAGCTTCATGGATATTGCGATTTGGCAGTTTTCTTGCCGAAAAGGCAATTGGAGAAGACAAACCGGAACCAAGGATTTAAGTGTCTGAACTTAAGGCTGTCGAAAGATCTTTGGTGAAGTATGAACAAGTCAAATATTTCTGTGGAATTATAAGTTCGCTAATGAAAAAGCAAGGCAGTGGACGAGTGAACGTGCCCAAATGGCTGAAAAGCCTCAACCCCTTTGTGGAAGGCGGAGTTTTGCGGGTTGGTGGACGTCTAGATGAAGCGCCAATCTCGTATGATCAGAGGCATCCTGCAATCTTGCCCTGCGATTCGCATGTTACCAGGTTGTTCGTGAAGGAGGCACCTCAGAGATGTGGCCATTCTGGATTTCATCACACTGGCACGCTGTTAAGAGAAAAGTACTGGTTGGAGAAAGCAAGCATAGTAATTCGAAAGATTATTGGCCAATGCGTTGGGTGTCGTCGTCGATACGGGAAATCTGGGGAACAGTTTATGGCTGATTTGCCATATGCTCGCCTTCGTGTAGGTGAAAGTCCCTTTCGTCACGTCGGGGTCGATTACTTTGGGCCTTTATTGGTAAAACAAGGAAGAAGTGAGGTCAAAAGGTGGGGAGCAATCTTCACATGTATGACTACTCGAGCTGTCCATCTGGAAGTGGCATTTGGTCTCTCCTCTGATGAATTTCTGTTGGTCTTTAGACGTTTTACTATGATGCGTGGTTGTGTTACACACATTTACTCAGACAATGGCACAAATTTTATAGGAGCCGAGAAGATTATGAAGGATGCAATAAGGGGTTGGAATCAGTCATTGATTGTAGATGAGTTTCGGCAAAAGGGGATTGTCTGGAAATTCAATCCACCAGGAGCAAGTCATTTTGGGGGGAGCTGGGAAAGACAAATTCGATCGGTGAGAAGAATTCTTCTATCTTTGGCAATGGGGAGAACTCACTCGGATTCAACCTTAATGACGTTGTTTGTTGAAGTGGCAGCAATGATAAACTCAAGGCCACTTACACCTTTATCCTTTGCCCCTGGAAGTCAAAGCCTTTGACTCCCAGTGATTTGTTGCTGTTGAGACCACCTTCGGTTTTGCCACCAGTTGTCACTACAGATCGGGATTGTTATGCTGCTGCTCGCTGGAGGCAAATTCAAAGACTTTCTGATCACTTCTGGAATAGGTTTGTGAGGGAGTATTTGCCATCTATTGCAATCCGTCCAAAATGGAGGGAGCAGCGCAGAAATTTTGCAGTGGGTGACATTGTGGCTATTGTTGACGACGGTCTTTCCAGAGGTCAATGGAAAATGGGCAGGATTTTAGAAGTTTTTTCGGACAAGGTCGGATTCGTTAGATCAGTCTTTGTGAGAATTGGTCATTCTCACGTCCGGAGACCAATTACAAAACTGTGTCTTCTTGTGGAAGCAGATGGAGGTCCCTCTAATGAAGGAAACCCAGAGATAAGGCCTAGTGCCTCCCGTGAAGGGAACCAGGAGATGAGGATGGGTGCATCCCATGAAGGGAACCCGGAGATAAAACCTAAGACAGGGGTGGAGCTGAAGACCCAGAAGCAGGCAGAGAAACTACCTTTGGACGAGGGGGTGAATGACTCAAAATGAACTTAGGCCCCCTTAACTTTGTTTCCTTTTAGTGTTCTTTTCTGTAGTGTTATTGTTTCGCGCGTATTCTCAAGGGGAAAAATATGCTTTCTGTGTTCTTCATATTTTTGGGGGGAGTGTTAAATACGCGCTAATATGTTTATCCTCAATTTTGAATCGTATTGCGGTTAATACTCTCATGCAATGTATTGCACCACATGTCGTAAAATAACTTTCTAGAACAGTCATTAGAACTGATTGTTATCAAAGTAAATCGTTACAATTTGGAAGAATTTTTATGTAAATTAGTTTTTACTGATATAATAGTTCATTGTTAATCACGGCGGATCTTTCATTGACTGATTGGAATTTCTGGTAATTATTTTTTGTTCTTTGTAGTGTAAATATGTTACTAATCTGTTTTTTAAATGTTTAAAATATGTCATAATCTTTAACCACGTGCAAAACTGGCCAATAACATACATAGTCTTGGGGTATCTTAACAGTGTTTTTTAATGTTTTTTATAACACACTTTTAGAACTGTGATTGTTCACTTGGGTAGTACTGTTGGTTGACACTGTTTTTCTGTTAGATCTTACTGACTGGATATCAGGTATTTTAATATTGCTGTATTGTTAACTGCTATTTGTGTTATTTGATGTAGACTGTAATTTCTTATTTTTAACATGCTTGCCTACTATTGCAGTAAGTGAGCAGCTTACCTTATTGTGTCACACTGCCCATTAAGAGTTGAACACCTTTTTTAATAACTGGTATGTTTTTATTGATACTTGTAAATTTGTTAATGGATCTACTTTTATGCCAAATAACCTCTTATTAATGCATATAGACTAACGTTAGGTTTTTTATTCTTCTAGTGTTCACTACTGTTATTGTATCACTGTTTTTGCCGAATTTGCCAGTATTTTTGAGTGGTTAGCATACTGTGTTGGTAAGCTTAATTTGTGCCTTACTATAGTTAATACCTGTGTAGTTATTGTTATCATATTTTTTGTATATTCACACGCGTTATTCGTTTCTTTTAGAAACTTCGGGTACTAATTCTTGAACGTGGATGAAATTTGTGTGCCATTATTCGTGTTAAATACATGTAAACGAAGTGGTTTTTTATCCAAGAAGAGTTATTGCTGTAGTGTGCCTCTAAGCGCTACTTACTTTATAAGGCAAACGGCTATAGGCAGTTACAAATTTGTTGCCATATTAAATACTCCGGCATTTGACCACTAGGTGCTAGCTAAAGAGTATTTAACATCTGGCTTAATGGGTATTTCCTCAATCGACAGTACTTCTGGTAGACTTATGTTGACTTCTTCATCAATTAAGGAACCAACAGATTGAATAATTGCTTTAAACATTTTTGAGCTCCAGTAGCACCCAAACTTTCAATCAGTTGATGTTCGAAAAAGGAATCAGAAGAACCCTGGTCCAAAAAGGCATATGTTGTGACCATTTTGTCTTGATAGCGCACTTTTACTGGAATTACATTGAAGTGAACACCATTTCCAGCAATTTCATTTGCCCTAACCGTAGAACATGATATCTTCTTCTGTCGTGATGTTGATTCAGCACTAACTTGTAATTTATGAAGCAAAGTGTGATGATTTTTTGCAGCACAACCTTTAACTTCACACACTGCTTTGATTTCACAGTTACCAATGTGATGTCCATGACACAAAGAGCGAAAGCAGAGTGATTTTATTCTAACAAGGTTTATTTTATCTCGGTATGACATTCCTTTAAATTCTGGACAGTTAGAAAGTGAATGAAATTTCTTACAACAGACACAAGCAGGATGTTGGGATAATTTGATTTTCTTGGGTATCGCTTCTGCAGACATAGCATTGCAAGCAGATAACCTTTGACGCCTTGTGTTGTTACCAGTGCTAAGCTTTTTTGACCATATACAGCTTTTCCATACAAGGAATTAGCGATTTCAGACTGTCTGGTGACAAACCCAACCAGATCAATGAAACTAGCCTCATGACCACTTTCTTCAACAATTCGGACAGAAAATGGAACCCATTCTTTCTTTAAACTCTCAGGTAGCTTGTCAATAATTTAAACCATTGTCCTACATGAATTTAGACTAGCAAATTCTTTTAATTCCTTTAATGAAGTAACACATTTCTCCAACAGAATGGAAAACCACCATAAACCATCGGGGTCGTTAGCCTTTACCTTAGGGCTTTCCAAAATGTACCTTTTACAACAATTTGCTATAACATTAGGTTGCCCAAATTCATACTCTAACCTCTTTAAAGCTAAGGCATATGTGGATCCATCTCTTTCAGTATAATGTTTAATGGTCTGACACACCTTTTCTGAACAGTGCTATATCAAAAACAACAGACACAGCTTGTCTGTCTCAACATAAGGATTATCTGCAATGTGCATTTTGAAAGAACTCATAAAGGTAGTGTACTTCATTGTGTTTCCATCAAATTTTTTAATTACCGGATTTGGTAATATTCTCTTAACTTCTGTGCTATTGCGAACTGAAACGGTCATTTGGGACCTTGAAATTTGTATTCCCTCTTTTCTTTTTTTGCTTCCTGGAGCCTGAACTCCAACAATGTACCTGTAAAGTTATAAGCACATTACTTCTAAAAATGAATAAATTTACCTAGTAGTTAAGGAATTTAAATTAAAAATTGGTATAAAATAACTTATAGAAAAAATTCTGTATAGAAACATTACATTTTCCCCGAAATACTGCGTGACCATTTCTAATGAACCAATGGATTTTAGAGTTTTTGTTCCCAAGAATGTAGTCTGATTTTATTTTTTGTTTAAGAGTGTAATTGACAGTCTTTGCTTTTAAAGCTCTAAATAACGTAAAGTAATATTTCAATATAATTTTATTTAAAATTGTTTCAAGGTAAAAAAATACTTAAATATAAATGTCGGAAAAAAATTACCAATATATTTTTATTCCTCGTGCCATAAACTTCTCACTTAACTCTGTAAATGAACTCGTTGTTTCAGTTAATTTCTGATAGTGATCAGACATCATGTTTATGTTACCTTTTTAGGAAGCATGACCAGAACCAACTCGAACACAATCAATAGTATCTTCAAAAGAGTTAGGATATTTCTTTACTATTTCCATGGAAATATAATCTAAGCTTGATGTTTTTTTTTGTCATTTCTAGTATCGAATCCACCAAAATCCTTATCATTTCTGACCTATTTGTTGGTTTGGGTTTTCATTAATACAACTTTCCACAAGGATTTCTGAAAACTTCTCCCATGGCACAGAAAAATTAATTACCCACTCATCCGCTGAAACACTCGAGTCAGATTCCACGAGCTCAGTGGAACTACCACTACTTGAAGTGTTACTATTTTTTCCTAGTAACTCTAAATTTAAGGTTTTAACCCAAATTAAAACAACCACATAAATTATTTAGTTATTTATAACAACTGACCTTTTTTGATAGCTGAGATAAACTTTCTCCGTTTAATTACATTAAGAATTGGTTGCAAATCTTGTTCACAAACAAGTAGCATGTCTTGCTTAGCCTCAACTCCAGATTCTTTGAAGAACCTAGTTACATTGATCTTTTTTCCGTCACTAAGTTCAGATAGGAATAAAACCAGAAAATTGTCAAACTCATTTTTATACTTATTATTACTTAATTCCATTTTAGCTGTCTACAAAAAACAGTTTTAGTATATTAAAGGTAATTATCACACAGTTAAAATTTGGGGGTATTTAATAGACACCCTTCTTATTTTTTAAGGTTCCCTTATTTAATAATACTTTGCAATTATTAAATGCCTTCTATAAAAAAAATTTAAAATTTATAATAGTTCTGTAGAAAATCTTATTACTTTTTAAAATACATTAAAAAACCTTTTTTCGTTAGGGTGTCCATTAAATAAAACAACAAAGTGGTTTAAGACGTTAAACCAGCAAAAATTATATGTTTTTATAAAAAGTGTTTTGCACCAAAAATCTGGTAATAAATAGGTTTCATACTTCTTTCCTAAAAAATATACATCTGTATGGTACGAAAATATCAATAAAACCACTAATTGGCCTTGTTTATAAGTAGTTTCTTTAAAAGTAACACATTTTACAAATACACACTTTTGTAACAAAAAGTTAGATTGTTAAAGGATGTCACTCACTATGCTTGAAAGAATAGGCACGGATGACATTTCTTATACTGCATAAAAGGTTTTAATAAAACTTCGCAACTTTTTAAATGAGCTTGCATCATTTGATGATGATGACATAAAGTGTATTCTAGGTTAATAAAATTTCCAGTGCTGCGCACTATTTGTTTAAAGTAAGAATGTTTACTTTCAAAGCGTAATGTCCATAATGGAACTAGTGGGCCAAATTGTTGCATTAAACTAGGATAATGTAAAATGTAGTGATGTTTGGGTCGTAATGGAACATCAGGAAACCAGTTTTGTATTCCATCAACATACTGTTCAACTAAAATCTGCAGCGTAGAAAGTAATTCCAAATTAAATGATGGGGCACACACAATTTCAACAATTCTTCTTAAAGTTAGTAAAAGCTGCCAAACATAATCATCAGGATTATCTATGCAATCATATACCATTAATGGCAGTAATCGTAAAAAACATCAGTTTTGTGATGCATTCCCCGACAGTTTTTTGCAGACTGATGCGTGGTAATTCACTTTATTACCAGTTTAAAATTAATAACATACATAAAAGGACGCAGATGTAAACTTTAAAAACACATGCAGACGCTAGCAGCCCGAAGCTACCATAATTTAGATCCTAAATAGCTAACAATATTGTCAAACTAAATACAAACTTTACTGTTCAAAACTTACGTTTAACCAAAATTATAAATTGCCTTAGATATCTAAATTGCACTAGTCTACATAAAGCATTTGTTTAAGAAAGATCAATTCCACGCTGCTGAGATACAATATTCAAAATAATTTAATTGGCCAATAAATATTACGTGATTCTATTTTACGGACCGCTAAGTTAAAATTACTTTTAAAAAATAATTAGTCGCGAACAAACTTCTCCGGTATTTTAAGGTTATATTTATAAATTATCTGTAGTCACATAGCTGCAGCAGCAAACAAAAGTAAGCTGTTCTAGTGTTTTTACATACTAGTTTAACTTAGTCCAAATCACTTTATATTTTAAAATCATCATCGGGTAATTCCGAACATGGTGTATCAGGCAAATTTCACACAATACACATTTTGTGTTTTTAAAACATGGTGTTTGACACTTTCCACAAAGATACTGCTTTATTTTAATCTTATTCATTGTTTCTGTTTTTAATAAAAAAAGTTTTAACAACAGATTATTTTTAAGGTATATTAACATTTACACTATACAAACTAGATTGGCAAGGCGTATTAAAAAAAAAATCCAATCATTTAAGCTGAGATCAAACGGTTATCTTATGATTGAGCAAAGCAACGATAAATAAAAACTATCACATTTTATTGCCAAGTGTAATGCCCTTAGGTATATTGTATTTATTTTGTTGATTTGTATTGAACCGATTATATTTCATTGTTCAGCTGCGTTATCATATGCTTTGTTTGTCTTATTGGATCTGGTAAAACAGTTTAACCCTTTTCACCATACAATCTACACAAATCACATACTACTTTTGTTTATTTAAATTAATTAATGTAAGCGATTTAATACAAATTCTTTTGATTCGTTAACTCTTTTCGATATAATTTGGTTTATTTATTCCATTCGGTCCATTTGATATAATTTGACCCCATGTACAGTTTATAGGTTTAAAAACCTACAAAACAACAAATTTAAACATCAACAAAATATTGGTTTGGTGCTATTTGACATGAAAAAAGTATTTATATAAATATTTATTTAAAAAAATTCTTGTGTTTTCTAAACTAACGAATTCTTTACATTATGTTATTGCACGTTGCACAATGGTAATAAGGGCATTTGTAAGGTTTTCCTTTATGAGCATTTCTAAAGTTTCAACTTTATTTTAAGCATTTACGCAGGCAATATACTAAAAAAAGGTTGTATATAAAAAAAATATATATATATATATTGAGCTTTACAAAAATTAAACTTAATTATTTGATCATTTACTGTAGTGTTAATTGCATATGACAAATGTATTACTTTGATATGATTTATAAAGTTTTTGTTGTCAAACACAGTTAACTAATACTTGTTTTATTTTTTCAAAATCGTATAAAATTGTTCAACGATATTTGGTTGTACAGTACACTTCTTATATTTGTTTAACAAATTTACCTAAGAAAACAAAAATAATTACTAAAAGTTTTTTTTTAATAATTAATAGATGCAAATTTGGATTAAATGTAATAGTAAAGTGTTAAATTACCCAACAACCAAAATTTAACACCTTAAACAGCTATCCAGCTGATTGAATAATTTATGCATGCATCATATGACATATCACCAAAACTTACAACCTAGACCTAACAACCGGCAAATTAGTTTTAACTTCACGTTTTTTTTGTTGATGCGATAAAAAGGCCTGATTAATAAAAGGCCTGATTAATAAAAGGCCTGATTAAGGCCTGATTAATAAGTTTCATCAGGGTTTTGTTTTAATTAAAAGTATATTTTGATTTATTTTATTGTTTTTCGTAAAGTTTTTTATTGTACTAGACATGCAGTAAAAAACTTTCCGTTGTGATAATTACATAATAAAACCCTAGAAAATAAATTTTTTTCAACTTTAACAATTTTACCTAATCTCGCTTTCAAGATATTTTTGAAACGATGTATGATTTTATGGGAACAATGTTTCAAACTAAGATTGCAAATTAACTACACAACCAAATTTAATAACATTTAAAATTGAATTTAAGCTGTATGACCCAGAGCCATACTGTTTAACATAAAAAAACATATATTGTTATTTTATAAAATTTAAAAAGAACGCAATATTTTGTGTCAATAGTAACTTCAAACATCTAAATAAGCAAAAATACTTACAACTAGATTTATTTGATAAATAAATATGGTTCGAAATCATGTGATCATTTTTAGAATTAATACTTATTGATAAATAAATAAAGAAATGAATAAACATTATTTAATTAAGATTATAACAAAATTAATGAATCAAATTTTACGTAAATAATTATTAGAAACATATTAATCATTAATTTTTTCGGGTCACGTATGTTGTATGGCTCTAGACAACAACGTGCTGTTTACCATAGGAGAGAAACCGTAATCCGTAGGTGATAATTCTCTTGCACTGTCTTCCAGACGAGAGAGAGCCGTGGTGTAATTATTATTTGTCTAGAACCGGACAACATGATTGATCCTTATTTTCTATACCATTTTAATTAATTTGAGGCGAAACAGTCGTCTCAGTGGCGCAATCAGTTAGCGCGTTGTCGATTTATGCCCACCAATGGACAGAATATTTTGTTACATTTTTATAATATTAAATTTTGCTTTGCAAATTTAAACAAAGTGGGCAAAACAATCGTCTCTGTGACGCAATCGGTTAAAGCGTTCGGCTGTTAACCGAAAGGTTGGTGGTTTCTCTGATTGGTATTTATATACATTAGACCAAAATTTTACAGATTAAAAAAATTTTTAATTAACAAACAAACATTTAAATTTAATAAACAACAAAATTTAAAAACCCAATAACGATTTTTAAATTTTAATAAACAAACCTTTTTTTTAGTATTTTGTTGGGTTGCCTAAAAATGAAGAAATGGAAATTGAAGGAAGGGAAAATAAAAGGAAAGCAAAAAAGGGGAGGGTGGAATCTTAAATACTGAAACGCGGAAATAGCGATTTTTGATTTAGGAAAACTGTCATTTATTCGAAAACTGATGAGCGGTGATGAGTTATTTTTTATTCCGCCAGCATACCCTAACCCTCTTCTGTGAAATTCCCGTTTATTTCTCAAATAATATTTACTTAAATCCAAATAAACAGACAACAGAATTTCCGCGTATTATTTTTTTAAGATTTCGCCTCCCCCCTCCACATTTCTTTACTTACAACATTAAATAAATTAATAAACCAAATGTTTTTTAATAATTAGATGAAACAGGGTGTTTTTCGCTTTCTTCTGCCATTTTTATTATTGCAATAAAACAACAATTTTACAAAAAAAAAAAATTTAAATCTTTATAATATCAATCTTAAATTTAAAAAAAAATAGAAATTGAATTAAGATAAAGGAGAATAGTAAAAGTTTAACATTTTTTTATTGATATTACATAATATACAATTAATCGAATTGTAAATGATTACAAAAGAAAAAATTTAAAAACCTATTTTGAATTAATGCTTTCATGTTATCTGTTAGACTAAATTTCAAATTAAATGACTAATATTAATCTTTTTTTTATTAAACAAACAAGCATTCAAATATAAGAAACAAAAATTAACTTTTAATCCGTTTTTAAGATGTTATTATCATAAATTAGTTACCAAGATTTAAAAACTTAATAACAACCTTTGAATTTTATGAAACAAACACCCATTAATTAGTAACATTTAAATTTTAATATATAATATCCAAACTGCTAAAGGCAACTCGAGACTGTGTCGGAGAAGCTTATGTTAATCTATGTTTAGGTCGCGCATTCGACCTTCCCACATCAAGGATGAAGATAAAGCTATTATTAATATTTTCAATGTAAAAAAATTATAATATAGTATTTTTAACCTAAAAAAATGCAATTTATTCTATAGTTTATAAAAAGTTGTCTTTTATTGAAGAAATTTTATACAAGTTAAATACATTTACTTAGAACGACATAACTATTACATTGACTTTCTTCAGAAGGCGGTATGGCTTAGTGGTAAAGCGCCCGTCTAGTAAACTAGAGATCCTGGGTTCGATCACCAGTAGCGCCTATTTTTTCATCGCTCAACCATTAGAGCAATTATAGAAGCCTCTTTGGTTATTTTGATTAATTTTTGACAAAATTAGATATCAATTACTTTCGTTACATTATATTTCTTTTAACTGATCATGAAATTAAGGTACTATATGACGATATTCAGTAAACGAAGATACTTACTATCATGCGGCCCGTTGGTCTATCCTTGATCTGGTAGTATGGTTCTCTCGTTGTTACAAAGGGAACCATGTTTAATTTCCAAACTAAACATTCTAAGTTTTTAAATTGGGTATGGTAAATCGATATAGTTGGTTTATAGCCTTTTTTAATTATTTTCGTGACAACCATATGACGTTTTTTATATTTTAAACTGAAAAAAGAAGGTTAAAACAGGTAACAAATGTGATTTTTGTTTAAATCCTTTTTAGAGGTAAGTAATATTAAAATATATACTATGTTACCTAACAGGACAGATAAAATGAAAACGTTTTTGGGTACGTAATTTTTTCAATTTTATTAAGCCAAACACACAAACAAATTTATTTACAAATATATGAATATTAAAAAAAATCAGATAAAAAATTTATAGATGCAAGATTTCTATAAATATGTTACACCATTCGTCGAATAGTGCTTGTTCGGGATTTAAACCGGAGATCTCTCACCCAAAGCGAGAATTATACCCGTAGACCGACGAGCCGCTATGTTTAAAATATTAAATTCAAGCGATTACAAGTAAATTGTTGCACTTGGTTGGTCGGCTTGGATGTGAGAAATTTCGATCTTCTTTAGGGCAAACTAAGTCTTTTTTTGTTTTTATTTACGTTTTTTTCATAATACTTCTTACAGATTAAAAAACTTGTGTTTTTTAGTATATAAATATTTAGCTGGGTTAAACGATAGATTTACATCTCCTACACAGTCTAGGATTTAGGTTCCCTGGCTTTCACTCAAGTGGCCCGGGTTCGATTCTCGGAGTAGGAAATGTTTTTCAATTTCGCGGTGCGTTTCGACAATATAATGCATAAATTATTAGAATTGTTTTTGCATAACGATTAAAGTTAATGTGAGTTCGTAATAATTTCGTGATTAACTTATCCCAGAATAGTTTCGGACATTATAACAAAAATAAAGTCAATATTTAAACTGTCTATCTAAAACAGTTAAAAATCTAAAATTTTTCGATTTGTGAGTCTTTTTATTTTAGTTTTATTACTTTTTTGTGTAATCGCATTTAGAGTAGATGGGAGTTTAGTTTTAGATAGAGAAAGTTTTATTTTTGTTGATAAGTTTTGATTATATTGTTTTGTGTAGTACCTATTATCATAAAAGAACTTTGGTGAGTATTCTGTACAGTTATACTATTTGAATTTTTTTTAAAGTCATACCCAGGCTTTTGTAGAAGCAAAAATTGTAGATCAAGAGACAAAGTACGCAAGGTTGTAGAAAGTCTTGATCAGACTGTTTAAGATAAGATTACCTGTACCTTGCATTGTATCTAAATTGGCTTTAATTTGATTTTCTAAATTGGCTTTAATTTGATTTTTAAACCATAATGCAAAATAACTATTTATTTCTTTTCGTTAATACAAAAACGTTTTTTTACACTATATTTCTGATATGTTGAATTTCTAATTAGCATCATGCGATTGCTGAATAAATTTACTTTAAAAATGCGGTAATGCTTGACCTTTCTGTCACCCGCCTGACCCAATTCCCTACAACACGCTTAGCCTAATTGTTTACATAATCTTGAATCTCGCGCAAAAAAGTAAACAAAGCGTCCCTGGTTACAGCGAAAATCAACAAAAATTATCGTTCGCTGTAGCGATCTCGAACCGGTTTAAACCAGTTTTCAGACAAAAATCGCGAGTTAAACTCGGATTAACTAATCTTTAATGACACAAAAAAAATAAAAAGTTAATCGGGGATCAGTTACTTTAGGATTAAGCCTAATCGGGGATTAAGTTAACTCGACTTTAATAACTCCACCCTTAATGTGAGAAAATCAACTTAAACTAACATCTATTAACCTGACCCAGTCTCGAGTTGCCTTTGGCAGTTTGAAATATTATAAATTATACCTACGTAAAAACTAGGTTGCTGATAAAGTGTTGGCTAGGCATTAGTTCATACCGTTTATAGCGCTTCACATAAAGATGCTATAGAGCTGTGGCGATCGAACCCAGGATCTTTGGAAGTGAAGCCTTTTGACCACCACGCCACGCTGCCGGTTTTTTATTTTTTAACGGTCTAACCTTTACTCTGGAAAACAGCTGCTTTGTATAGATTTATACAATAAAACTTATTTTAAAAGTTGAAACATAAAATATCTAGAAAGAAATATCGTATAGCTAAAAATTTACGAGAAGCTTAAAGAAATGCGCACATTTATCGAGCCGCGTGGTAAATCACGAAACCAGTCGACAAGGCCAAATCCTCTTAAATATTAATATTTTTAAAACATACTTTAATTTAAAACAATTTAATTTAGAGTATATTTTTTATAAACAAAATAAAATGTTTACTTTATTTAACAAAACAAAAAATAATAATAATTGTTAAATAATAATTTTTTGGCAAATCGGTCTTCAATTTTCGACACAAAATTGTTGTGATGCCCACTCTAGTGTATATATTAGTATCTCTATGGTTACAATTGTGTTTACAAAAAAACTGTGCACCAAATTTTTTCAAATAATTAAAACAAAATGGAATTAGTAACTAAAAAAACGGGGAAAAAACTTTGATTGCGATGACAGGCAACTACTCATAAATATTTTAAACGAAGATACAAATAAGTTCATTAACATCGTAGAATGTAAAAAAAATGATTTTGTAACTGTTACAAAAAAACAAAAGCTGGGAAAAAATTACAAATCTATATAATGCTTCAAACACAAAACTTACAAGAAAACGGCTCAAACTTAGCAATTGTCGAAAAACATTAAAAAAAAACAAAGAGGATGTAAAGTTCCAACGAAGGGAAATTTTTAAGACCGGAGGAGGGAAACCATCCCCTGCGCTTGAAACAATGTCGGATCAAGTCTCGAGTAAATATTTCGCGTTTTAATACGAAATATTTACTCCTGTTTTTGATGACGTTTTTTTTGCTCAAGGTGATTTTTTCTCATAAAATATATCTATTTTTTTTGAATGTTTTTTTCATGTTAAAAAATTGCAATAGGTACAACAAAAAATGTTTCAAATTCAAGACCGGCCAAATCGGAAGCAGAATTACGCCTTTCTCTGCTTCAAAAGGAAAATGAATTCCAGAAAGAAAAAGATAAATTTAGAAAAAAAAATAAATATGGAAGAAAAGGAAACAAAAGTGGGAGGAAAAGAAACATAAATGGAAGGAAGTTAAACACCAAATGAAAAACAACGCCTTAAAAACGAAATTGTTAAATAAGTAAATATTATTTTATTTTTGTTTTTCACCTTTTAATTATTATTTTATGTTTTTTCTAAATGTATTTTACCACAAATTTAAACCTGTTTTTATTTTTATTTAAAGATGAAAACAATACATAAATAAAGTACTACTACAAATTATAAATATTTACTATAAAAAACGATAATATATATATACTATATTACAACAAATTATTAGTATAACATACACTCCGCTCTACACCTACGACGACCGTTAGAGGTCTCTCGACATACACATATATAATACAATAATAAGAAATGCTTTGAAAGAGGGGGAATAAATTTAGAAAAAGGGCTACGTCATATATTTAAAACAAACTAAAGTTAATTTGGGCCGCCAGGTCAAGAACGGGTTTGCGTGCAACAGGAAACCGATGCAGGTAGATAACGACCTCTTGGTATGTCCGGCTAACACGACTTGAAGTTCTGGGCAGCAAAATAAGCCTTTCGGGCTATAATTCAAAGTTTATGACGTGGTGTGCCTCTTTTGATATAACACGTGATTTGATGCTAGGATAATATCCGAATTATCCTACACATGAAAAGGTCCTGGTTCTAAATGTGCCGAGGTCGTTAAATTAGACTGGCTAGAAAGGTTAGCCTGAGTGGAAATACTCGTGTAGTTATCGGGGCTGTTAGGAAACCAGGGACTAAGTTTAGTACTGGCAACAACATTATGGGTTTCTAAATAATCTCAAAGTTATTATTTTCAGTGGAAAACTGAAAAACAGCTTCAGGGTTTGCCTTATTCTTACTACCACTAAGCTTGCTGAAAATCTTGTCCATAATGTTACAAAAAATGTTCCTCTAACACGCAATTATTCCAAAAAAATAGAAACAACAAGAAAAACTAATACCAAATATGCAATTAACCAATTAATTCAAATTAGAAAACTTACAAAGAAACTATTGTTTCAAAATACAAAAATATATCGATTGCTGAAACAAATTTTAACAAAGACTTTACAATGACCAAAACAAATCAACAGTTCAAAAGCCGATTAAAATTAAAGGATTATAAAAAAACGTACAATAACAAAAAAAATATCCTGGCTAGCTTAATAATTACCAAAAATGTATTAAAAATAAAATCGGTTTACCAGTTCGTAAGATGAAGTTGCGTGTTTAAAGTTCAACAGAGCCCACAAACCGTATATTTAATTGTAAAATCACTGGACGGGTGTCTACCAATTTTGTAGGACTTGTGGTCAGTTATTCAATTATAATAGTTTATTATTATCAAACTTATATCTTACATGATTATAGAATGATTATTAATTGGTTTGGTTTTGTTTAAGACCCCTAATCGGAAAGTAAATTTATATGTTAAGTTTAAGCATTAAATTAAGAGTTCATATTGACTTAACAATCTATTATTCTTTTAAGGTTTTTTAAGACTACTAACTTAATTGTTTAACTGTTGTAAGATCTTGTGTGACGGATTATATTAACGAACGTGAAAATAGCTAAATAAAACTACATCATACATCTAACTTAATACATTTACAATAAAAGTTACATTACACTACAAAAGGGCGTTAAACTTGTTACTAAATACAATATTAATAAAACTAACATTATGCGATAACTGTGCCATATTATGTCAGGGCTGCTAGTCGACGTCCGGGTAGAGACCGGTATACTAATTAATCTAGATCAGCATTTACTCCATCTCAAGTTTCTCTGATACCAATTTTTCCCCTTTGTCGCCGCAGCCTTCTGACAATATTTTATTCTATACCTTTCTATATTCTTTTAGAATATGACTGGGTTCATATACCCGAAATGGTGTTGTACATGACGGGTGGTGATTGACGCACGAGTTTTTAACGAGTCGAGGGCTAGTTTGGGTTTAATCATTTTCTTGGTTTGTTCCTTATAGCACCATAAAAGCGCTACTTAAAAATGTTGTTCTGTTCATAATTTTAAATGGGTTTATGGACAGTTTTGTTGAATATTGATTACCATCTGTTCATGTCTTATTCTGTTTTTGGCGTTAAATATTCTGTTTTTGGCGTTTGGGCAGGTGATTTAATGAAGAGATTTGTAATGTTAATTATCGCCGCTGCCCGTGCCAGCGGCATTTGAGTTTATTATTTCTCCAACAAATCACCACGTATTTCATCACAAATAATTCTCTTTTGATTATGCAACCCGTTAAAAAGAAATTCCTAGAACTCGTAACGCAGCGCAAAGTTGCCTGTCGTGTGAACGGGCGTTAAGTTAAAAATTTTCCCCTACCCAGTGTTGAAAACAATTAAAAAAATTACTAATAAATATTAAGTTAGCAAGATTTTTATCTTAGTTTTTTAACTACATTTTTATTTATTTATTATCGTCAATTTTTTTCAATGTAAAACGTATTTTTATATTTTTAAATTCCGATTCCAAAAGAGCGTGAATTTACACAATAAAAAGCAAAATAGCATACCAGATTTTTTTTTATAAGCGTCTATTAAGTTTAAAACTAAAATGTAAAATTTAAAAATTATTTAAAGTTTTTTTAATAAAAACATAAATATCATATATCACAAATCTCTCTCACCTTCTCCACATACTTAAATCTCCACCACCCCCTCTCCTTCCTCTTTTTCCTAGTCATTCTTCCCTATTTCCATTCTCTTTTCTTCACAATCAAAACATCAATCCATGTATATATTGTTGTCCTACTCTTATTGCTTAAGTGTTTGTGTAATGTACATAACTATTCATAAATAGCCTATGTTTGCATTAAAAATAGGCTATTCAAAAAGTATTTATTTTTACATAGCTTACTTTAATTTTGAAAACAACTTTTCCACCCATTGCACATGTTTATTATGTAGGATTATTGGCCTTGTCATATAACAAAAACTGTTAAACACAATACCCATTTACGATAATATTAATCGATTTATCTGCCTGAGCTGCAATAAAATCAACTTTACTTTTGTTTGTGTATTCCACCAACACAGTTTTAATATTAAACAGACAGACAAAAAAGTGTATTTACTGACTGTTGCACTTACCGAATGGTCCTGTAAAAAGATGTCTAACTAAGCTATTAGCTGAAATTAACCAAATTATTCCTCAATTACAAAAGTTTGCTGTTTAATTATCTTCTTACATATCAATCTACGCTCATCACAAAATGTCAGCAGTTTGATTAAGTTACTTAGAATGTGTCTTTTTTCTTTCAGCATTGTGAATTTCAACAGTTATCTTAATCTATGACTGAATATTTACAGTCACTAGTAAACTATGTACATTGCATGTTTTTTTCATTGGCAAACTTTTTTTATGCTCTTTTGACAGACAGGCAAACTGCCCTTGAGTCTACTTGTCAGGCAGTAAATCTTTTATGATTTTCTTTAAAAACTTCTTTAAAAAAAGCCTAAATCAAATTTAAAACCATTAATTAACATACAATTTTAGCATACACTTGTTGTTTTAGCTTTAGCGAGGCTTAACGCTTAAGAACAACCTTTTCATCATAAATTTAATGTGTGAGTATGAGTAACTGATGTTACTCTTTGTTGTTATTCTAAACAAGCATCAAATCATGTAATGACTTTTTGTATTAAAACTAATCTTTTTTTAATGTTTGCAGTGATGGCATAAAAATGTTTCATGGCTTCCAAATTTTTTTCTGTCCAAGAAAAATGTACCCAACGAGAGCAACATTTGCATTGAACCTAAACACAATATAGGGAAAAATTAAACATGTATGCTTAACTTACCCACGAAGAATTGTTAAGTTCAATGTTGCTATTGCAATGAACACAGAAACACGTAAGTCTTTTTTTTATTATTAAAGCCTGTAGTATTTAAACGTACATATAAATTTATTTTAGATTTAAACTTCGCTAAATACTTTAAATTAAACCTTGTTTAATATCTTTAGGACTTCCTGCCACTATTTGTCTCTTTAAGGTTTATTATTCCTTAAACATACTTGTTAACTGCAATAACATGTTTCCAATATATTTTCTATAAAAATCTGTAGAAACTTTGCATATATATCATTATATAAATATATTTATTGTCTTACCAACTTGCTATTTTCCTTCAAGTTTTTATCAAACTTTTCATGAAAAAGCATATGGTAGTATTTCATGCTAACTAGACTTACTAATAAAAAGTGGTTAAAATGTTATTTAGATATTTCTTACTTACTCACATTTTGCGTTATTGCTAACACTACAGCAACCATAATCTAAATTATAATTTTGTTCAGAGAACATTAATAAATAAAATATACCCATTTAGTACAGTCTGATATGCAACCAGTGTAATACTTAGGTATTTTGCTTTAATTTGTTTATTTTTTGGGTAACTATCCCTCTTTTCAGTTACTTCAGGTTCTAAAAAAATATTTATTTAAGTAATATTTTATAATTGTAACTATTAATTTTAAAGCTCTGCTTTTCCAAAAATACAATGGATAATAATTAATTAATTTTAGTTTTTTAACCTGTTTCTAATTCAAGCCTAATTTTTGCATTTTTTGTTATAGTAATATAACTAAATTTTAAACTTTGTATTATCACATTTTGCCTTTTTTATTTCTTTTACCAGAATCCCAACACTCAAGCAATCATTGGAATGTTTCATAGAGTTCTTTAGATATAATAAATTTTAAAAATTGTTTAAATCTTGGTTATATATTTTAAAATTCCTTTTGAGGTGACACCAACATCTAATTTTTCTAGAAATAATCATTTATTTTCTTAAAATTTTAAAGCAATAAAAATCATAACAATTATTGTAGGAATAAATGTACCTTGTAATTTAATTTTGTCCATTTTAGGAACTGAAATGTGACCTAAACGTATGCAGTGGCTATAGTGCAGCAGTGACTCAATGACTTGCACTTTTCCAAAGTTGTTTTGCAAGTAAAGACGCGGTACACAGTTGTCCTATTTTTCGAGTACCCTGCGATTTTAAATGGCGCTTACCCTCAACAGAAGTAATTTTGAAAGAACCACGCCTATTGCATTTATATTTGAAACTAAATACATGCGTGTCATGATGATACATGCGTGTCTTACCTTAAAGATGAAACAGTTTACCGAAGGTTTTAAAAAATTAAATATTTCCTAAAGACCTCTACAACTATGCAAGTTTTTGACTGGAGACTTATTTTAAATCGTAATTCGGAAGGTTAAAAATATCGAAAGATTTGAAGTATCGGAAGGTTTGAAATATCGAAAGGTTTGCGTATTCGAGGTTAATTATAGCACTCTACAACTATATTATTAACCTTTAATCACGTCGGGAGGTCACCATTTGTAGAGTTACTAGATTTATTGTTATAGTTATTTTGGTTTAATTGTTTGACCTGACTCCGTTTACCGACTTCATTCGTTATGATTATTTGGTTTGGTAATTTTATTTATAAACGACAAGACGGTAACAGTAATACTTTTATTGTAATACGGCAAAACACTTACACGGTTTGATTAAAAGTTACGTTACAGTACGGTTTGTAGGTCCAGTTATTGCGAGATGCGACGGTGACCAACTATCGGTAGATTGGCCCGACGATGTAACGATGACCAACTATCAGTAGGTGAAGAATGTTTAAATTGTTCCAGTATTTATAGCAAAACCGAGAGGTAATAAAAGTTCGTTCGATGTAAAGCCGCTGGCCTTCTACGTACATGTTACGTGGCTAATTCTCGTTAAGGGCGATTTTAGTTTGCATTGTTTGAAGTTGACGCCCGTTGTACCAAGAATAATTGTTGTACGTTTCCGGTCAATGACATTAAACTAGCTTGAACTTAGAATTGATTGTAATAGGCTTATTACAATTGATTCTACAGTCTACATAAAAAAAATTTTTTAAACTAGATTTAAATACAGTGGAATAAACTTCATAAAATAACTAATAAGTTTTAACCAGTGTTCTCTTTTTTATGCATTTTTATAAAACAATAATTTCACCCAATGTAATTAGTAAAATTATTACATGTTGATTTTTTAATTTACTTGTTTAACTCATGTAACACTAACATACTTAATGACATACACACGTATTTTTTAATTATGTATTATAGTATCGTTCACAAACAATTTTACTAAACACACATGCCAGAATGTTACACTATAAAAAGTTATTTGTTATTTCGTAAAAGTTATTTCGTAAAATGTCTGTTGCAATATTCCGCTCCGATTTCTAATAATGGACTTAACAAAACAAGTTCAATTGTTTAAAAATTTTTAAAAAAAAATTATAGATATACTGATATAGATCATTGACTGGTAAGTTATTAAGATTTTAAAGCCTATAGCTATGAAGAGTTTAAAATTATACTGAAATTAGCAATTTTTTTTTGTTTTTCTAAGTAAGTATTTTTTTAAAATAAGTATAATTTTACAAGGGGTTACTCTGCATTAAAAAAATAAATATTTTAGGTTAAAAAAAAGAATCTTACCTTAAAGATGAAATTGCTTACCGAAGGTTTTTAAAAGTTGTTTTTTTCCTAAAGATCTTTACAACTATGCAATTTCGTGACTGTAAAGTAATTAATTTGAGTTTGATTAATTAAAATAAAAAAAGTAACAAATCAAACCTTAGCATTTTAATGCTTACCAATTTGTTTTGCATTAAAAAAGAAATTAATTGCTTGCTTAATTTTCCAAAATGTAAAACAACATTTAAATGTTTGTTTACGTCAGACAAAAAAAGCAAATGATATTCTTACTACCATTTATACAAATTTAATTAATACTTACCTTTTTTATTTTAGTCGTGCAACTGTTAAAGATATTTTTGCTTTTTTTTAATTGCTTGAACAACTCTTTAAACTTAACCTACGCTGTACTGGAAATGTACAAAGACCAAAAAAATATTTATTGATTAAATGAACCTAAAGTAAAAAAAACATTCTGCAATAGATAATTATACACATCCCGATCCTTCTGTGATTTTGTAAAATATACTAAAACAAGATTGTTAAGTAGATTATTTATGCTCAACATTACAAAATTATGTAAAGATTTAAAAAGTGAGCACACTCATTGAAAGTATTTTATATTATTGCTTTATATTTCTAAATACAAATTTTGTTATGTTTTAAAAATGAAGTCTACACAAAAAAACTCTTTCGTGTTAGTTTAAACATGTGCCTTGCCTTTTTTGTGCCTTCCAAGCACTGGTTCTGGGTTCGACTCTCGTTCGATGCGTTCGACTCTCGTTCGATGCGTTCGACTCTCGTTTGACTTTTAATTCAAAAATAGTGTTAAATTGTTTATAATAAAATATACATAGTTTAATATAAAATAATTTTTTTAACTTATGTAGCAATAAAGCAAACATTAAATGTATATAACCCCACATTATCCCACTGGTAATTTTACCCGACTCTGTTGTTTTTAAATTTGTTAATTAAACGTGAACAACCAAAAAATAATTTAATATGCGTTATTAAACATTTGAAAAATTTAAAGACAATATTTTTTATAGAAAAAAATGTCGTGCTTTAAAATGAATATAGTTAAAATATATTATATTAATTAATGATATCCAGATAAGCCAATATAATACATAAAATTTGTTTCAAAAATGGTAATAAGTTTACTTAATCTGGAACTTTCTAACGAAAGTTTAAGTTTTATTTGATACGAATAAGTTTAGTTATTTAAAGTGCAAAAGAAAAAAAATTATATTTTTTATAAGTTGTTAAGCTTTCAACTTTTAAAACAGTGAACGATAATAAGCGAGAATATATAAACTATAAAAAATTTTGATTTTAAATTCTCCTTTTTATTTTGATATTAATTCAATACCTTAATATTCAGAAAGTGTGTTATGGGTTAGTGGTAACGCGCCTGTCTTGTAAACAGGAGATCCTGGGTTCGATCCTCAGTAACGCCTTTTCATGTTTAAAACTATTATTGTTAAATTTAATAATTTTAATAAATAGTCTACTTTTTCTGATTTGGAAATAAATAAAATTTGCGGTTTATATTTGCAAATCTTTTTATAATGGGATTTTAAATTAAATTTGTTTTTTTGGTATGTCTATATTTTCTAGAAAATTTTTTTTCCCTTTTTGATGTGCAAATGTTGGTTAATAAAAATGAATTTTGACATAATGTAAATTTAGCGTTTATTTTTTAAAGAAGTAAGTCAAGATTTTGTATCAACTAACCCATAATAGCAATTATAATTAGAAAATTCGCCACACGATATCTTTAATTTAATGAGTTTCGTAATGCAGCACCCGGTTGAACAGAAATAACCATTTATTTCAATATTTTTTGTAAATATTCAATTTATACAATTGTATTGGATTATGTCAGGATGGCCGAGTGGTCTAAGGCGTCAGTCTCAAGGTAAAGTCTTTGTTGTTGAGTGGTGATGGGTGTTCTGGTCTCCGAATGTAGGCGTGGGTTCGAATCCCACTTCTGACATTAGTTTTAAATGACTAAAACACGATTTTTGAAATAAATAACTTTTCAATTTCACTAGTGTAGGCATAACGTCAGGGTAAAAATAAAGTTGAGTTTATTCACAAGTACAACGATATAACACGTAACTAAATTTATTTGATAAAAAAATTTAACTTTTTTACTTTTAAACTTAACCTTCATAAAGAATCAAGTATTTAATTATAAGTGGATTACCAGCGTTACAAATTGCAAATTTGACTGTAATTTACCTTTGCACAACAAGCAGCAAGCATTAAAATTAAGCGTACAATCACTTGATAAGATAATTGTGTTTGGCTTAAAAGTAACTAAGTTAAAAGGTAAAAATAAGTTCCCTAGTCCGATTATTTGAAAAAACTTTTATGTAACAAATATTGTTAATTAATTTAATAAAGCAAGTATTTTTTGCTAATATTCTTATTAACAATATAGGTCAAGTCTAAATCCGAATTATATATTAGTGGTAAAGTGTTTAGCCAAAAGCAAACAATGAAGGTAACGTAGCAAACATTTATCGATAGAATACCGTAACAAATCCTCCATTTTCAAGTTTATTGTAACTAGTTATCTGTCCTAAGTCACTTGCCCCCTCCCATTAGTCACTTGGGCACACCTTGTCCGCTGTGAGCTGTATTACGTGACTTGTAATTTAAACTGTAAGAAATAAATTGTTTAAGATGTTGCGTAGTAAACAGCCTGGTGAATGGTTGTGTTTGGTTGCTCGATTGTGATGATAAACGTCTTGTAAATAAATCTGTCATATACAGAATTTGGTGCGAGATCAGTAGTTAACAAAATAGGTAAACGCATACGCGGCAGAATACTTTACAATATTTATCTATAATTCTTTACTTCTTAAATTGTAAATTTAAACCACTATTTTAAAATCATAATGAAACTGTGGCAAGCGCTTAATTCTTAACCGCTTTCCAACGGGTTAAGTACATACGAGTTCACCGAGCCGACACGTCTTCAAAGTTGGTTCGGGCGTCAAGAAATTAACGGCAAATGACGACGTTTTACCGGTCAGGCCATAAACAATACAATTTAACAGGCCAAACAACGCAATTTATCGGAACAACGCACAAAACAATGCAAGCAATCAGACTTCTAACCGCTCCAGGCCGGTTCCAAAACGTCATCGCAATAGAAGAAACCAAAAAAAGGACGACTCGTATAACTTGCCCGACGCCACCTTGTTTTTATAATTACCCCACCTTTTGGGTATATAAGCTTGTATTTTTATTTATAAAATCTCTGACGCTCTTACTCACTTAGTTGCTTAGTTTTTACTTACTCGCCGACTCTGAAGTTTAGACAACAGCAGTCAAGTCTGGCCTTATGGCCAGACGCATTAATATAAAAATGTAATGTCAGTTTTAATTTTGTATCGCGCATTTAGTGTAATCAAGTACTTGTTTTATATTATTCGTGTGTACAATATAACTCGCAATACTTAGTTAAAAGTTTGTTATTATCAAGTTAAATTAATCAGAAAGCTTAGGTGCAATGCAAGTTAAACGGAGTCTTGAATCTTAAACAATTTATTAATTAAATAGTCAGGTTTATCATAGACTTTAGCAATAAAGGCTATGATAGAACCTGTGGTGACCCCAAATTAGACAACTAACAATCCACAACCCAAATTTAATAAACCACCACAAACCATCTCTATTAATATTATTAAATTAATTAAAACGTTAAGAAAACCCTACAGAAATGGTGACCCCGACGTGATTAACGGTTAAATAAATGGTCAGTAGGTACAGTTTAACCTAGAATACGCAAATCTCCGATTTAAGAATTAACGAATAAAAATCAGACGATCAAAGCCAAGCAAAAGTTAAAAACGCTAGGTGTAACGATTACGACGCTTGCAGAATAATTTAGACATTTTTTTAGAATAGAATACTTTTAGAAACTTTATAGGCAGTATCAATAACAAACTTTTATTACAGCATAGGTTAAATTAAATCTGTTTAAATTTTGATAAGAGTATAAAGCTACATTTTGGTGATTTATTACCGACAACATTTTTTTCCTATTTTTTTTTATATAATTTTTTTTTAAACCTTAAACATTAGTTAGTAAACGATTTATGTTTATTTTAAATAGTTGTTAAATCGTTTTAATCGGGATCCGTAACTTCTAAAATATTTTCTTTTCTCATTTTATTATTTTTGTAAACGCGACAAACTACTTTAAATACTTTATCCTTAATAACATAACTATGCAGTTCGTGTAATTGATTTTTCTAAAATAATTTGTTATATAAGATCATAGATATTTTGTGCGTCATTTCGAGATATGAAAACTGATTTAGTCGACAAATCAGTTGTTAATATCGAAAAAGATACCGTTTTAAAATTTATGGGGAAAAACATTTTTTTATGGCGTGAGCGTTACATGAATAACCACAAAAAAATATTTAATTTTTTCCTATGACATAACAGAATTCTTTATACTTTCTTTGATTTATTGTTTTTCTTTTAAGAAATTTCAATTTCTATTCTTTTAAGAAATGGCTTACTTGCCAAGTCAAGTAGCATTAGGCTTATACATGGAAGATCCTTGGAAAATCTTTCAACGTATAAGTGCATTACAATTATCTTTTCTTGCGACAACACCTTAACGTGTCAACTTTTAAGACACAGTCTGCAATGTTCAAACAACCAATTACTTTTATATGTTTTACAACCAGTTCTCAACCGCGATGACGAGGTCTAACACTCATGAGACAAAAACAGGGCAAGCATCGCACCTGCAGCTACAGCCTGCACAATCTTTCTCAGCAGCAACAGTCTGCTCATTTTTTACCGCAGCCACAGCCTGCTTATTTTTCCCCACACAGCTGGGTTGACAACAAGCCTGTCTGAAATCGTATCAACCTATTGATGCTTCACACGAATTAGAAGAGCAAGCTGATGAGACGTCATCCTCTTCTCAACGAAATTCTACTTCAAATGATGGTTATCTTGCGCACGGTTGCATAGTTCTTCAGGAGCGCAAACAGGCCCAATACTTCTTTATTTTTTGGTTACAAATTGTAACGTCAGCATCACAACTAGTGATTGAAGAGCCACCAACTAGCGAAAGAGTCGTTATCGTAACGTCAGCATCACAACCAGTGATTGAAGAGCCGCCAACTAGCGGAAGAGTCGTTTCAAAACACGACCCCCCAACGATTGCAAACATTTGTTTTTTTTTACCAAACAACATTTTTCTTGCATGAAGAAACCCGCCTTTTGTCTCAATCGCTTTAATATTATCTTT
Organism: Corella eumyota; assembly: GCF_963082875.1. Taxonomy (NCBI): domain Eukaryota; kingdom Metazoa; phylum Chordata; class Ascidiacea; order Phlebobranchia; family Corellidae; genus Corella; species Corella eumyota. The sequence continues at coordinate 10,133,783 of NC_137495.1, read as the reverse complement.
ACATTTCCAGTATCAGCAACAACGGCTTTGTGCCGATCAACATCTCTTTTACTATTTAAATATTCTTCTTCTATATTCTAACACACTCATATAACACAACCAACCAATAACAATGCTCACGCCTGGGCCAAATTCAACATGGTAAAATTTACGGTAAAACGTGCAAAATATGGATATGGTAAATATGCAACCAGTAAATGTATTTTTTTTTCAAAAATTTAAGCTTATATTTCTCTTATATACAATATTTTTGTTTTACCAAACCTTATCAAGACCATAAAACTTTAATTTTTATCTTTTACAGTAACCAAATAAATTTCTTTTAACTAAAACATGGTGTGGCAAGCGCTTAATTCTTAACCGCTTTCCAACGGGTTAAGTTCATACGAGTTTACCGAGCCGACACGTCTTCAAAGTTGGTTCGGGCGTCAAGAAATTAACGGCAAATGACGACGTTTTACCGGTCAGGCCATAAACAATACAATTTAACAGGCCAAACAACGCAATTTATCGGAACAACGCACAAAACAATGCAAGCAATCAGACTTCTAACCGCTCCAGGCCGGTTCTAAAACGTCATCGCAATAGAAGAAACCAAAAAAAGGACGACTCGTATAACTTGCCCGACGCCACCTTGTTTTTATAATTACCCCACCTTTTGGGTATATAAGCTTGTATTTTTATTTATAAAATCTCTGACGCTCTTACTCACTTAGTTGCTTAGTTTTTACTTACTCGCCGACTCTGAAGTTTAGACAACAGCAGTCAAGTCTGGCCTTATGGCCAGACGCATTAATATAAAAATGTAATGTCAGTTTTAATTTTGTATCGCGCATTTAGTGTAATCAAGTACTTGTTTTATATTATTCGTGTGTACAATATAACTCGCAATACTTAGTTAAAAGTTTGTTATTATCAAGTTAAATTAATCAGAAAGCTTAGGTGCAATGCAAGTTAAACGGAGTCTTGAATCTTAAACAATTTATTAATTAAATAGTCAGGTTTATCATAGACTTTAGCAATAAAGGCTATGATAGAACCTGTGGTGACCCCAAATTAGACAACTAACAATCCACAACCCAAATTTAATAAACCACCACAAACCATCTCTATTAATATTATTAAATTAATTAAAACGTTAAGAAAACCCTACAGAAATGGTGACCCCGACGTGATTAACGGTTAAATAAATGGTCAGTAGGTACAGTTTAACCTAGAATACGCAAATCTCCGATTTAAGAATTAACGAATAAAAATCAGACGATCAAAGCCAAGCAAAAGTTAAAAACGCTAGGTGTAACGATTACGACGCTTGCAGAATAATTTAGACATTTTTTTAGAATAGAATACTTTTAGAAACTTTATAGGCAGTATCAATAACAAACTTTTATTACAGCATAGGTTAAATTAAATCTGTTTAAATTTTGATAAGAGTATAAAGCTACATTTTGGTGATTTATTACCGACAACATTTTTTTCCTATTTTTTTTTATATAATTTTTTTTTAAACCTTAAACATTAGTTAGTAAACGATTTATGTTTATTTTAAATAGTTGTTAAATCGTTTTAATCGGGATCCGTAACTTCTAAAATATTTTCTTTTCTCATTTTATTATTTTTGTAAACGCGACAAACTACTTTAAATACTTTATCCTTAATAACATAACTATGCAGTTCGTGTAATTGATTTTTCTAAAATAATTTGTTATATAAGATCATAGATATTTTGTGCGTCATTTCGAGATATGAAAACTGATTTAGTCGACAAATCAGTTGTTAATATCGAAAAAGATACCGTTTTAAAATTTATGGGGAAAAACATTTTTTTATGGCGTGAGCGTTACATGAATAACCACAAAAAAATATTTAATTTTTTCCTATGACATAACAGAATTCTTTATACTTTCTTTGATTTATTGTTTTTCTTTTAAGAAATTTCAATTTCTATTCTTTTAAGAAATGGCTTACTTGCCAAGTCAAGTAGCATTAGGCTTATACATGGAAGATCCTTGGAAAATCTTTCAACGTATAAGTGCATTACAATTATCTTTTCTTGCGACAACACCTTAACGTGTCAACTTTTAAGACACAGTCTGCAATGTTCAAACAACCAATTACTTTTATATGTTTTACAACCAGTTCTCAACCGCGATGACGAGGTCTAACACTCATGAGACAAAAACAGGGCAAGCATCGCACCTGCAGCTACAGCCTGCACAATCTTTCTCAGCAGCAACAGTCTGCTCATTTTTTACCGCAGCCACAGCCTGCTTATTTTTCCCCACACAGCTGGGTTGACAACAAGCCTGTCTGAAATCGTATCAACCTATTGATGCTTCACACGAATTAGAAGAGCAAGCTGATGAGACGTCATCCTCTTCTCAACGAAATTCTACTTCAAATGATGGTTATCTTGCGCACGGTTGCATAGTTCTTCAGGAGCGCAAACAGGCCCAATACTTCTTTATTTTTTGGTTACAAATTGTAACGTCAGCATCACAACTAGTGATTGAAGAGCCACCAACTAGCGAAAGAGTCGTTATTCACAACACGACATTTTTTTTTGGTTACAAATCGTAACGTCAGCATCACAACCAGTGATTGAAGAGCCGCCAACTAGCGGAAGAGTCGTTTCAAAACACGACCCCCCAACGTTTGCAAACATTTGTTTTTTTTTACCAAAGAACATTTTTCTTGCATGAAGAAACCCGCCTTTTGTCTCAATCGCTTTAATATTATCTTTACATTTCCAGTATCAGCAACAACGGCTTTGTGCCGATCAACATCTCTTTTACTATTTAAATATTCTTCTTCTATATTCTAACACACTCATATAACACAACCAACCAATAACAATGCTCACGCCTGGGCCAAATTCAACATGGTAAAATTTACGGTAAAACGTGCAAAATATGGATATGGTAAATATGCAACCAGTAAATGTATTTTTTTTTCAAAAATTTAAGCTTATATTTCTCTTATATACAATATTTTTGTTTTACCAAACCTTATCAAGACCATAAAACTTTAATTTTTATCTTTTACAGTAACCAAATAAATTTCTTTTAACTAAAACATGGTGTGGCAAGCGCTTAATTCTTAACCGCTTTCCAACGGGTTAAGTTCATACGAGTTTACCGAGCCGACACGTCTTCAAAGTTGGTTCGGGCGTCAAGAAATTAACGGCAAATGACGACGTTTTACCGGTCAGGCCATAAACAATACAATTTAACAGGCCAAACAACGCAATTTATCGGAACAACGCACAAAACAATGCAAGCAATCAGACTTCTAACCGCTCCAGGCCGGTTCTAAAACGTCATCGCAATAGAAGAAACCAAAAAAAGGACGACTCGTATAACTTGCCCGACGCCACCTTGTTTTTATAATTACCCCACCTTTTGGGTATATAAGCTTGTATTTTTATTTATAAAATCTCTGACGCTCTTACTCACTTAGTTGCTTAGTTTTTACTTACTCGCCGACTCTGAAGTTTAGACAACAGCAGTCAAGTCTGGCCTTATGGCCAGACGCATTAATATAAAAATGTAATGTCAGTTTTAATTTTGTATCGCGCATTTAGTGTAATCAAGTACTTGTTTTATATTATTCGTGTGTACAATATAACTCGCAATACTTAGTTAAAAGTTTGTTATTATCAAGTTAAATTAATCAGAAAGCTTAGGTGCAATGCAAGTTAAACGGAGTCTTGAATCTTAAACAATTTATTAATTAAATAGTCAGGTTTATCATAGACTTTAGCAATAAAGGCTATGATAGAACCTGTGGTGACCCCAAATTAGACAACTAACAATCCACAACCCAAATTTAATAAACCACCACAAACCATCTCTATTAATATTATTAAATTAATTAAAACGTTAAGAAAACCCTACAGAAATGGTGACCCCGACGTGATTAACGGTTAAATAAATGGTCAGTAGGTACAGTTTAACCTAGAATACGCAAATCTCCGATTTAAGAATTAACGAATAAAAATCAGACGATCAAAGCCAAGCAAAAGTTAAAAACGCTAGGTGTAACGATTACGACGCTTGCAGAATAATTTAGACATTTTTTTAGAATAGAATACTTTTAGAAACTTTATAGGCAGTATCAATAACAAACTTTTATTACAGCATAGGTTAAATTAAATCTGTTTAAATTTTGATAAGAGTATAAAGCTACATTTTGGTGATTTATTACCGACAACATTTTTTTCCTATTTTTTTTTATATAATTTTTTTTTAAACCTTAAACATTAGTTAGTAAACGATTTATGTTTATTTTAAATAGTTGTTAAATCGTTTTAATCGGGATCCGTAACTTCTAAAATATTTTCTTTTCTCATTTTATTATTTTTGTAAACGCGACAAACTACTTTAAATACTTTATCCTTAATAACATAACTATGCAGTTCGTGTAATTGATTTTTCTAAAATAATTTGTTATATAAGATCATAGATATTTTGTGCGTCATTTCGAGATATGAAAACTGATTTAGTCGACAAATCAGTTGTTAATATCGAAAAAGATACCGTTTTAAAATTTATGGGGAAAAACATTTTTTTATGGCGTGAGCGTTACATGAATAACCACAAAAAAATATTTAATTTTTTCCTATGACATAACAGAATTCTTTATACTTTCTTTGATTTATTGTTTTTCTTTTAAGAAATTTCAATTTCTATTCTTTTAAGAAATGGCTTACTTGCCAAGTCAAGTAGCATTAGGCTTATACATGGAAGATCCTTGGAAAATCTTTCAACGTATAAGTGCATTACAATTATCTTTTCTTGCGACAACACCTTAACGTGTCAACTTTTAAGACACAGTCTGCAATGTTCAAACAACCAATTACTTTTATATGTTTTACAACCAGTTCTCAACCGCGATGACGAGGTCTAACACTCATGAGACAAAAACAGGGCAAGCATCGCACCTGCAGCTACAGCCTGCACAATCTTTCTCAGCAGCAACAGTCTGCTCATTTTTTACCGCAGCCACAGCCTGCTTATTTTTCCCCACACAGCTGGGTTGACAACAAGCCTGTCTGAAATCGTATCAACCTATTGATGCTTCACACGAATTAGAAGAGCAAGCTGATGAGACGTCATCCTCTTCTCAACGAAATTCTACTTCAAATGATGGTTATCTTGCGCACGGTTGCATAGTTCTTCAGGAGCGCAAACAGGCCCAATACTTCTTTATTTTTTGGTTACAAATTGTAACGTCAGCATCACAACTAGTGATTGAAGAGCCACCAACTAGCGAAAGAGTCGTTATTCACAACACGACATTTTTTTTTGGTTACAAATCGTAACGTCAGCATCACAACCAGTGATTGAAGAGCCGCCAACTAGCGGAAGAGTCGTTTCAAAACACGACCCCCCAACGATTGCAAACATTTGTTTTTTTTTACCAAAGAACATTTTTCTTGCATGAAGAAACCCGCCTTTTGTCTCAATCGCTTTAATATTATCTTTACATTTCCAGTATCAGCAACAACGGCTTTGTGCCGATCAACATCTCTTTTACTATTTAAATATTCTTCTTCTATATTCTAACACACTCATATAACACAACCAACCAATAACAATGCTCACGCCTGGGCCAAATTCAACATGGTAAAATTTACGGTAAAACGTGCAAAATATGGATATGGTAAATATGCAACCAGTAAATGTATTTTTTTTTCAAAAATTTAAGCTTATATTTCTCTTATATACAATATTTTTGTTTTACCAAACCTTATCAAGACCATAAAACTTTAATTTTTATCTTTTACAGTAACCAAATAAATTTCTTTTAACTAAAACATGGTGTGGCAAGCGCTTAATTCTTAACCGCTTTCCAACGGGTTAAGTTCATACGAGTTTACCGAGCCGACACGTCTTCAAAGTTGGTTCGGGCGTCAAGAAATTAACGGCAAATGACGACGTTTTACCGGTCAGGCCATAAACAATACAATTTAACAGGCCAAACAACGCAATTTATCGGAACAACGCACAAAACAATGCAAGCAATCAGACTTCTAACCGCTCCAGGCCGGTTCTAAAACGTCATCGCAATAGAAGAAACCAAAAAAAGGACGACTCGTATAACTTGCCCGACGCCACCTTGTTTTTATAATTACCCCACCTTTTGGGTATATAAGCTTGTATTTTTATTTATAAAATCTCTGACGCTCTTACTCACTTAGTTGCTTAGTTTTTACTTACTCGCCGACTCTGAAGTTTAGACAACAGCAGTCAAGTCTGGCCTTATGGCCAGACGCATTAATATAAAAATGTAATGTCAGTTTTAATTTTGTATCGCGCATTTAGTGTAATCAAGTACTTGTTTTATATTATTCGTGTGTACAATATAACTCGCAATACTTAGTTAAAAGTTTGTTATTATCAAGTTAAATTAATCAGAAAGCTTAGGTGCAATGCAAGTTAAACGGAGTCTTGAATCTTAAACAATTTATTAATTAAATAGTCAGGTTTATCATAGACTTTAGCAATAAAGGCTATGATAGAACCTGTGGTGACCCCAAATTAGACAACTAACAATCCACAACCCAAATTTAATAAACCACCACAAACCATCTCTATTAATATTATTAAATTAATTAAAACGTTAAGAAAACCCTACAGAAATGGTGACCCCGACGTGATTAACGGTTAAATAAATGGTCAGTAGGTACAGTTTAACCTAGAATACGCAAATCTCCGATTTAAGAATTAACGAATAAAAATCAGACGATCAAAGCCAAGCAAAAGTTAAAAACGCTAGGTGTAACGATTACGACGCTTGCAGAATAATTTAGACATTTTTTTAGAATAGAATACTTTTAGAAACTTTATAGGCAGTATCAATAACAAACTTTTATTACAGCATAGGTTAAATTAAATCTGTTTAAATTTTGATAAGAGTATAAAGCTACATTTTGGTGATTTATTACCGACAACATTTTTTTCCTATTTTTTTTTATATAATTTTTTTTTAAACCTTAAACATTAGTTAGTAAACGATTTATGTTTATTTTAAATAGTTGTTAAATCGTTTTAATCGGGATCCGTAACTTCTAAAATATTTTCTTTTCTCATTTTATTATTTTTGTAAACGCGACAAACTACTTTAAATACTTTATCCTTAATAACATAACTATGCAGTTCGTGTAATTGATTTTTCTAAAATAATTTGTTATATAAGATCATAGATATTTTGTGCGTCATTTCGAGATATGAAAACTGATTTAGTCGACAAATCAGTTGTTAATATCGAAAAAGATACCGTTTTAAAATTTATGGGGAAAAACATTTTTTTATGGCGTGAGCGTTACATGAATAACCACAAAAAAATATTTAATTTTTTCCTATGACATAACAGAATTCTTTATACTTTCTTTGATTTATTGTTTTTCTTTTAAGAAATTTCAATTTCTATTCTTTTAAGAAATGGCTTACTTGCCAAGTCAAGTAGCATTAGGCTTATACATGGAAGATCCTTGGAAAATCTTTCAACGTATAAGTGCATTACAATTATCTTTTCTTGCGACAACACCTTAACGTGTCAACTTTTAAGACACAGTCTGCAATGTTCAAACAACCAATTACTTTTATATGTTTTACAACCAGTTCTCAACCGCGATGACGAGGTCTAACACTCATGAGACAAAAACAGGGCAAGCATCGCACCTGCAGCTACAGCCTGCACAATCTTTCTCAGCAGCAACAGTCTGCTCATTTTTTACCGCAGCCACAGCCTGCTTATTTTTCCCCACACAGCTGGGTTGACAACAAGCCTGTCTGAAATCGTATCAACCTATTGATGCTTCACACGAATTAGAAGAGCAAGCTGATGAGACGTCATCCTCTTCTCAACGAAATTCTACTTCAAATGATGGTTATCTTGCGCACGGTTGCATAGTTCTTCAGGAGCGCAAACAGGCCCAATACTTCTTTATTTTTTGGTTACAAATTGTAACGTCAGCATCACAACTAGTGATTGAAGAGCCACCAACTAGCGAAAGAGTCGTTATCGTAACGTCAGCATCACAACCAGTGATTGAAGAGCCGCCAACTAGCGGAAGAGTCGTTTCAAAACACGACCCCCCAACGATTGCAAACATTTGTTTTTTTTTACCAAACAACATTTTTCTTGCATGAAGAAACCCGCCTTTTGTCTCAATCGCTTTAATATTATCTTTACATTTCCAGTATCAGCAACAACGGCTTTGTGCCGATCAACATCTCTTTTACTATTTAAATATTCTTCTTCTATATTCTAACACACTCATATAACACAACCAACCAATAACAATGCTCACGCCTGGGCCAAATTCAACATGGTAAAATTTACGGTAAAACGTGCAAAATATGGATATGGTAAATATGCAACCAGTAAATGTATTTTTTTTTCAAAAATTTAAGCTTATATTTCTCTTATATACAATATTTTTGTTTTACCAAACCTTATCAAGACCATAAAACTTTAATTTTTATCTTTTACAGTAACCAAATAAATTTCTTTTAACTAAAACATGGTGTGGCAAGCGCTTAATTCTTAACCGCTTTCCAACGGGTTAAGTTCATACGAGTTTACCGAGCCGACACGTCTTCAAAGTTGGTTCGGGCGTCAAGAAATTAACGGCAAATGACGACGTTTTACCGGTCAGGCCATAAACAATACAATTTAACAGGCCAAACAACGCAATTTATCGGAACAACGCACAAAACAATGCAAGCAATCAGACTTCTAACCGCTCCAGGCCGGTTCTAAAACGTCATCGCAATAGAAGAAACCAAAAAAAGGACGACTCGTATAACTTGCCCGACGCCACCTTGTTTTTATAATTACCCCACCTTTTGGGTATATAAGCTTGTATTTTTATTTATAAAATCTCTGACGCTCTTACTCACTTAGTTGCTTAGTTTTTACTTACTCGCCGACTCTGAAGTTTAGACAACAGCAGTCAAGTCTGGCCTTATGGCCAGACGCATTAATATAAAAATGTAATGTCAGTTTTAATTTTGTATCGCGCATTTAGTGTAATCAAGTACTTGTTTTATATTATTCGTGTGTACAATATAACTCGCAATACTTAGTTAAAAGTTTGTTATTATCAAGTTAAATTAATCAGAAAGCTTAGGTGCAATGCAAGTTAAACGGAGTCTTGAATCTTAAACAATTTATTAATTAAATAGTCAGGTTTATCATAGACTTTAGCAATAAAGGCTATGATAGAACCTGTGGTGACCCCAAATTAGACAACTAACAATCCACAACCCAAATTTAATAAACCACCACAAACCATCTCTATTAATATTATTAAATTAATTAAAACGTTAAGAAAACCCTACAGAAATGGTGACCCCGACGTGATTAACGGTTAAATAAATGGTCAGTAGGTACAGTTTAACCTAGAATACGCAAATCTCCGATTTAAGAATTAACGAATAAAAATCAGACGATCAAAGCCAAGCAAAAGTTAAAAACGCTAGGTGTAACGATTACGACGCTTGCAGAATAATTTAGACATTTTTTTAGAATAGAATACTTTTAGAAACTTTATAGGCAGTATCAATAACAAACTTTTATTACAGCATAGGTTAAATTAAATCTGTTTAAATTTTGATAAGAGTATAAAGCTACATTTTGGTGATTTATTACCGACAACATTTTTTTCCTATTTTTTTTTATATAATTTTTTTTTAAACCTTAAACATTAGTTAGTAAACGATTTATGTTTATTTTAAATAGTTGTTAAATCGTTTTAATCGGGATCCGTAACTTCTAAAATATTTTCTTTTCTCATTTTATTATTTTTGTAAACGCGACAAACTACTTTAAATACTTTATCCTTAATAACATAACTATGCAGTTCGTGTAATTGATTTTTCTAAAATAATTTGTTATATAAGATCATAGATATTTTGTGCGTCATTTCGAGATATGAAAACTGATTTAGTCGACAAATCAGTTGTTAATATCGAAAAAGATACCGTTTTAAAATTTATGGGGAAAAACATTTTTTTATGGCGTGAGCGTTACATGAATAACCACAAAAAAATATTTAATTTTTTCCTATGACATAACAGAATTCTTTATACTTTCTTTGATTTATTGTTTTTCTTTTAAGAAATTTCAATTTCTATTCTTTTAAGAAATGGCTTACTTGCCAAGTCAAGTAGCATTAGGCTTATACATGGAAGATCCTTGGAAAATCTTTCAACGTATAAGTGCATTACAATTATCTTTTCTTGCGACAACACCTTAACGTGTCAACTTTTAAGACACAGTCTGCAATGTTCAAACAACCAATTACTTTTATATGTTTTACAACCAGTTCTCAACCGCGATGACGAGGTCTAACACTCATGAGACAAAAACAGGGCAAGCATCGCACCTGCAGCTACAGCCTGCACAATCTTTCTCAGCAGCAACAGTCTGCTCATTTTTTACCGCAGCCACAGCCTGCTTATTTTTCCCCACACAGCTGGGTTGACAACAAGCCTGTCTGAAATCGTATCAACCTATTGATGCTTCACACGAATTAGAAGAGCAAGCTGATGAGACGTCATCCTCTTCTCAACGAAATTCTACTTCAAATGATGGTTATCTTGCGCACGGTTGCATAGTTCTTCAGGAGCGCAAACAGGCCCAATACTTCTTTATTTTTTGGTTACAAATTGTAACGTCAGCATCACAACTAGTGATTGAAGAGCCACCAACTAGCGAAAGAGTCGTTATTCACAACACGACATTTTTTTTTGGTTACAAATCGTAACGTCAGCATCACAACCAGTGATTGAAGAGCCGCCAACTAGCGGAAGAGTCGTTTCAAAACACGACCCCCCAACGATTGCAAACATTTGTTTTTTTTTACCAAACAACATTTTTCTTGCATGAAGAAACCCGCCTTTTGTCTCAATCGCTTTAATATTATCTTTACATTTCCAGTATCAGCAACAACGGCTTTGTGCCGATCAACATCTCTTTTACTATTTAAATATTCTTCTTCTATATTCTAACACACTCATATAACACAACCAACCAATAACAATGCTCACGCCTGGGCCAAATTCAACATGGTAAAATTTACGGTAAAACGTGCAAAATATGGATATGGTAAATATGCAACCAGTAAATGTATTTTTTTTTCAAAAATTTAAGCTTATATTTCTCTTATATACAATATTTTTGTTTTACCAAACCTTATCAAGACCATAAAACTTTAATTTTTATCTTTTACAGTAACCAAATAAATTTCTTTTAACTAAAACATGGTGTGGCAAGCGCTTAATTCTTAACCGCTTTCCAACGGGTTAAGTTCATACGAGTTTACCGAGCCGACACGTCTTCAAAGTTGGTTCGGGCGTCAAGAAATTAACGGCAAATGACGACGTTTTACCGGTCAGGCCATAAACAATACAATTTAACAGGCCAAACAACGCAATTTATCGGAACAACGCACAAAACAATGCAAGCAATCAGACTTCTAACCGCTCCAGGCCGGTTCTAAAACGTCATCGCAATAGAAGAAACCAAAAAAAGGACGACTCGTATAACTTGCCCGACGCCACCTTGTTTTTATAATTACCCCACCTTTTGGGTATATAAGCTTGTATTTTTATTTATAAAATCTCTGACGCTCTTACTCACTTAGTTGCTTAGTTTTTACTTACTCGCCGACTCTGAAGTTTAGACAACAGCAGTCAAGTCTGGCCTTATGGCCAGACGCATTAATATAAAAATGTAATGTCAGTTTTAATTTTGTATCGCGCATTTAGTGTAATCAAGTACTTGTTTTATATTATTCGTGTGTACAATATAACTCGCAATACTTAGTTAAAATTTATTAATTAAATAGTCAGGTTTATCATAGACTTTAGCAATAAAGGCTATGATAGAACCTGTGGTGACCCCAAATTAGACAACTAACAATCCACAACCCAAATTTAATAAACCACCACAAACCATCTCTATTAATATTATTAAATTAATTAAAACGTTAAGAAAACCCTACAGAAATGGTGACCCCGACGTGATTAACGGTTAAATAAATGGTCAGTAGGTACAGTTTAACCTAGAATACGCAAATCTCCGATTTAAGAATTAACGAATAAAAATCAGACGATCAAAGCCAAGCAAAAGTTAAAAACGCTAGGTGTAACGATTACGACGCTTGCAGAATAATTTAGACATTTTTTTAGAATAGAATACTTTTAGAAACTTTATAGGCAGTATCAATAACAAACTTTTATTACAGCATAGGTTAAATTAAATCTGTTTAAATTTTGATAAGAGTATAAAGCTACATTTTGGTGATTTATTACCGACAACATTTTTTTCCTATTTTTTTTTATATAATTTTTTTTTAAACCTTAAACATTAGTTAGTAAACGATTTATGTTTATTTTAAATAGTTGTTAAATCGTTTTAATCGGGATCCGTAACTTCTAAAATATTTTCTTTTCTCATTTTATTATTTTTGTAAACGCGACAAACTACTTTAAATACTTTATCCTTAATAACATAACTATGCAGTTCGTGTAATTGATTTTTCTAAAATAATTTGTTATATAAGATCATAGATATTTTGTGCGTCATTTCGAGATATGAAAACTGATTTAGTCGACAAATCAGTTGTTAATATCGAAAAAGATACCGTTTTAAAATTTATGGGGAAAAACATTTTTTTATGGCGTGAGCGTTACATGAATAACCACAAAAAAATATTTAATTTTTTCCTATGACATAACAGAATTCTTTATACTTTCTTTGATTTATTGTTTTTCTTTTAAGAAATTTCAATTTCTATTCTTTTAAGAAATGGCTTACTTGCCAAGTCAAGTAGCATTAGGCTTATACATGGAAGATCCTTGGAAAATCTTTCAACGTATAAGTGCATTACAATTATCTTTTCTTGCGACAACACCTTAACGTGTCAACTTTTAAGACACAGTCTGCAATGTTCAAACAACCAATTACTTTTATATGTTTTACAACCAGTTCTCAACCGCGATGACGAGGTCTAACACTCATGAGACAAAAACAGGGCAAGCATCGCACCTGCAGCTACAGCCTGCACAATCTTTCTCAGCAGCAACAGTCTGCTCATTTTTTACCGCAGCCACAGCCTGCTTATTTTTCCCCACACAGCTGGGTTGACAACAAGCCTGTCTGAAATCGTATCAACCTATTGATGCTTCACACGAATTAGAAGAGCAAGCTGATGAGACGTCATCCTCTTCTCAACGAAATTCTACTTCAAATGATGGTTATCTTGCGCACGGTTGCATAGTTCTTCAGGAGCGCAAACAGGCCCAATACTTCTTTATTTTTTGGTTACAAATTGTAACGTCAGCATCACAACTAGTGATTGAAGAGCCACCAACTAGCGAAAGAGTCGTTATTCACAACACGACATTTTTTTTTGGTTACAAATCGTAACGTCAGCATCACAACCAGTGATTGAAGAGCCGCCAACTAGCGGAAGAGTCGTTTCAAAACACGACCCCCCAACGATTGCAAACATTTGTTTTTTTTTACCAAACAACATTTTTCTTGCATGAAGAAACCCGCCTTTTGTCTCAATCGCTTTAATATTATCTTTACATTTCCAGTATCAGCAACAACGGCTTTGTGCCGATCAACATCTCTTTTACTATTTAAATATTCTTCTTCTATATTCTAACACACTCATATAACACAACCAACCAATAACAATGCTCACGCCTGGGCCAAATTCAACATGGTAAAATTTACGGTAAAACGTGCAAAATATGGATATGGTAAATATGCAACCAGTAAATGTATTTTTTTTTCAAAAATTTAAGCTTATATTTCTCTTATATACAATATTTTTGTTTTACCAAACCTTATCAAGACCATAAAACTTTAATTTTTATCTTTTACAGTAACCAAATAAATTTCTTTTAACTAAAACATGGTGTGGCAAGCGCTTAATTCTTAACCGCTTTCCAACGGGTTAAGTTCATACGAGTTTACCGAGCCGACACGTCTTCAAAGTTGGTTCGGGCGTCAAGAAATTAACGGCAAATGACGACGTTTTACCGGTCAGGCCATAAACAATACAATTTAACAGGCCAAACAACGCAATTTATCGGAACAACGCACAAAACAATGCAAGCAATCAGACTTCTAACCGCTCCAGGCCGGTTCTAAAACGTCATCGCAATAGAAGAAACCAAAAAAAGGACGACTCGTATAACTTGCCCGACGCCACCTTGTTTTTATAATTACCCCACCTTTTGGGTATATAAGCTTGTATTTTTATTTATAAAATCTCTGACGCTCTTACTCACTTAGTTGCTTAGTTTTTACTTACTCGCCGACTCTGAAGTTTAGACAACAGCAGTCAAGTCTGGCCTTATGGCCAGACGCATTAATATAAAAATGTAATGTCAGTTTTAATTTTGTATCGCGCATTTAGTGTAATCAAGTACTTGTTTTATATTATTCGTGTGTACAATATAACTCGCAATACTTAGTTAAAAGTTTGTTATTATCAAGTTAAATTAATCAGAAAGCTTAGGTGCAATGCAAGTTAAACGGAGTCTTGAATCTTAAACAATTTATTAATTAAATAGTCAGGTTTATCATAGACTTTAGCAATAAAGGCTATGATAGAACCTGTGGTGACCCCAAATTAGACAACTAACAATCCACAACCCAAATTTAATAAACCACCACAAACCATCTCTATTAATATTATTAAATTAATTAAAACGTTAAGAAAACCCTACAGAAATGGTGACCCCGACGTGATTAACGGTTAAATAAATGGTCAGTAGGTACAGTTTAACCTAGAATACGCAAATCTCCGATTTAAGAATTAACGAATAAAAATCAGACGATCAAAGCCAAGCAAAAGTTAAAAACGCTAGGTGTAACGATTACGACGCTTGCAGAATAATTTAGACATTTTTTTAGAATAGAATACTTTTAGAAACTTTATAGGCAGTATCAATAACAAACTTTTATTACAGCATAGGTTAAATTAAATCTGTTTAAATTTTGATAAGAGTATAAAGCTACATTTTGGTGATTTATTACCGACAACATTTTTTTCCTATTTTTTTTTATATAATTTTTTTTTAAACCTTAAACATTAGTTAGTAAACGATTTATGTTTATTTTAAATAGTTGTTAAATCGTTTTAATCGGGATCCGTAACTTCTAAAATATTTTCTTTTCTCATTTTATTATTTTTGTAAACGCGACAAACTACTTTAAATACTTTATCCTTAATAACATAACTATGCAGTTCGTGTAATTGATTTTTCTAAAATAATTTGTTATATAAGATCATAGATATTTTGTGCGTCATTTCGAGATATGAAAACTGATTTAGTCGACAAATCAGTTGTTAATA
Organism: Corella eumyota; assembly: GCF_963082875.1. Taxonomy (NCBI): domain Eukaryota; kingdom Metazoa; phylum Chordata; class Ascidiacea; order Phlebobranchia; family Corellidae; genus Corella; species Corella eumyota. The sequence continues at coordinate 10,118,395 of NC_137495.1, read as the reverse complement.
TCGAAAAAGATACCGTTTTAAAATTTATGGGGAAAAACATTTTTTTATGGCGTGAGCGTTACATGAATAACCACAAAAAAATATTTAATTTTTTCCTATGACATAACAGAATTCTTTATACTTTCTTTGATTTATTGTTTTTCTTTTAAGAAATTTCAATTTCTATTCTTTTAAGAAATGGCTTACTTGCCAAGTCAAGTAGCATTAGGCTTATACATGGAAGATCCTTGGAAAATCTTTCAACGTATAAGTGCATTACAATTATCTTTTCTTGCGACAACACCTTAACGTGTCAACTTTTAAGACACAGTCTGCAATGTTCAAACAACCAATTACTTTTATATGTTTTACAACCAGTTCTCAACCGCGATGACGAGGTCTAACACTCATGAGACAAAAACAGGGCAAGCATCGCACCTGCAGCTACAGCCTGCACAATCTTTCTCAGCAGCAACAGTCTGCTCATTTTTTACCGCAGCCACAGCCTGCTTATTTTTCCCCACACAGCTGGGTTGACAACAAGCCTGTCTGAAATCGTATCAACCTATTGATGCTTCACACGAATTAGAAGAGCAAGCTGATGAGACGTCATCCTCTTCTCAACGAAATTCTACTTCAAATGATGGTTATCTTGCGCACGGTTGCATAGTTCTTCAGGAGCGCAAACAGGCCCAATACTTCTTTATTTTTTGGTTACAAATTGTAACGTCAGCATCACAACTAGTGATTGAAGAGCCACCAACTAGCGAAAGAGTCGTTATTCACAACACGACATTTTTTTTTGGTTACAAATCGTAACGTCAGCATCACAACCAGTGATTGAAGAGCCGCCAACTAGCGGAAGAGTCGTTTCAAAACACGACCCCCCAACGTTTGCAAACATTTGTTTTTTTTTACCAAAGAACATTTTTCTTGCATGAAGAAACCCGCCTTTTGTCTCAATCGCTTTAATATTATCTTTACATTTCCAGTATCAGCAACAACGGCTTTGTGCCGATCAACATCTCTTTTACTATTTAAATATTCTTCTTCTATATTCTAACACACTCATATAACACAACCAACCAATAACAATGCTCACGCCTGGGCCAAATTCAACATGGTAAAATTTACGGTAAAACGTGCAAAATATGGATATGGTAAATATGCAACCAGTAAATGTATTTTTTTTTCAAAAATTTAAGCTTATATTTCTCTTATATACAATATTTTTGTTTTACCAAACCTTATCAAGACCATAAAACTTTAATTTTTATCTTTTACAGTAACCAAATAAATTTCTTTTAACTAAAACATGGTGTGGCAAGCGCTTAATTCTTAACCGCTTTCCAACGGGTTAAGTTCATACGAGTTTACCGAGCCGACACGTCTTCAAAGTTGGTTCGGGCGTCAAGAAATTAACGGCAAATGACGACGTTTTACCGGTCAGGCCATAAACAATACAATTTAACAGGCCAAACAACGCAATTTATCGGAACAACGCACAAAACAATGCAAGCAATCAGACTTCTAACCGCTCCAGGCCGGTTCTAAAACGTCATCGCAATAGAAGAAACCAAAAAAAGGACGACTCGTATAACTTGCCCGACGCCACCTTGTTTTTATAATTACCCCACCTTTTGGGTATATAAGCTTGTATTTTTATTTATAAAATCTCTGACGCTCTTACTCACTTAGTTGCTTAGTTTTTACTTACTCGCCGACTCTGAAGTTTAGACAACAGCAGTCAAGTCTGGCCTTATGGCCAGACGCATTAATATAAAAATGTAATGTCAGTTTTAATTTTGTATCGCGCATTTAGTGTAATCAAGTACTTGTTTTATATTATTCGTGTGTACAATATAACTCGCAATACTTAGTTAAAAGTTTGTTATTATCAAGTTAAATTAATCAGAAAGCTTAGGTGCAATGCAAGTTAAACGGAGTCTTGAATCTTAAACAATTTATTAATTAAATAGTCAGGTTTATCATAGACTTTAGCAATAAAGGCTATGATAGAACCTGTGGTGACCCCAAATTAGACAACTAACAATCCACAACCCAAATTTAATAAACCACCACAAACCATCTCTATTAATATTATTAAATTAATTAAAACGTTAAGAAAACCCTACAGAAATGGTGACCCCGACGTGATTAACGGTTAAATAAATGGTCAGTAGGTACAGTTTAACCTAGAATACGCAAATCTCCGATTTAAGAATTAACGAATAAAAATCAGACGATCAAAGCCAAGCAAAAGTTAAAAACGCTAGGTGTAACGATTACGACGCTTGCAGAATAATTTAGACATTTTTTTAGAATAGAATACTTTTAGAAACTTTATAGGCAGTATCAATAACAAACTTTTATTACAGCATAGGTTAAATTAAATCTGTTTAAATTTTGATAAGAGTATAAAGCTACATTTTGGTGATTTATTACCGACAACATTTTTTTCCTATTTTTTTTTATATAATTTTTTTTTAAACCTTAAACATTAGTTAGTAAACGATTTATGTTTATTTTAAATAGTTGTTAAATCGTTTTAATCGGGATCCGTAACTTCTAAAATATTTTCTTTTCTCATTTTATTATTTTTGTAAACGCGACAAACTACTTTAAATACTTTATCCTTAATAACATAACTATGCAGTTCGTGTAATTGATTTTTCTAAAATAATTTGTTATATAAGATCATAGATATTTTGTGCGTCATTTCGAGATATGAAAACTGATTTAGTCGACAAATCAGTTGTTAATATCGAAAAAGATACCGTTTTAAAATTTATGGGGAAAAACATTTTTTTATGGCGTGAGCGTTACATGAATAACCACAAAAAAATATTTAATTTTTTCCTATGACATAACAGAATTCTTTATACTTTCTTTGATTTATTGTTTTTCTTTTAAGAAATTTCAATTTCTATTCTTTTAAGAAATGGCTTACTTGCCAAGTCAAGTAGCATTAGGCTTATACATGGAAGATCCTTGGAAAATCTTTCAACGTATAAGTGCATTACAATTATCTTTTCTTGCGACAACACCTTAACGTGTCAACTTTTAAGACACAGTCTGCAATGTTCAAACAACCAATTACTTTTATATGTTTTACAACCAGTTCTCAACCGCGATGACGAGGTCTAACACTCATGAGACAAAAACAGGGCAAGCATCGCACCTGCAGCTACAGCCTGCACAATCTTTCTCAGCAGCAACAGTCTGCTCATTTTTTACCGCAGCCACAGCCTGCTTATTTTTCCCCACACAGCTGGGTTGACAACAAGCCTGTCTGAAATCGTATCAACCTATTGATGCTTCACACGAATTAGAAGAGCAAGCTGATGAGACGTCATCCTCTTCTCAACGAAATTCTACTTCAAATGATGGTTATCTTGCGCACGGTTGCATAGTTCTTCAGGAGCGCAAACAGGCCCAATACTTCTTTATTTTTTGGTTACAAATTGTAACGTCAGCATCACAACTAGTGATTGAAGAGCCACCAACTAGCGAAAGAGTCGTTATTCACAACACGACATTTTTTTTTGGTTACAAATCGTAACGTCAGCATCACAACCAGTGATTGAAGAGCCGCCAACTAGCGGAAGAGTCGTTTCAAAACACGACCCCCCAACGATTGCAAACATTTGTTTTTTTTTACCAAACAACATTTTTCTTGCATGAAGAAACCCGCCTTTTGTCTCAATCGCTTTAATATTATCTTTACATTTCCAGTATCAGCAACAACGGCTTTGTGCCGATCAACATCTCTTTTACTATTTAAATATTCTTCTTCTATATTCTAACACACTCATATAACACAACCAACCAATAACAATGCTCACGCCTGGGCCAAATTCAACATGGTAAAATTTACGGTAAAACGTGCAAAATATGGATATGGTAAATATGCAACCAGTAAATGTATTTTTTTTTCAAAAATTTAAGCTTATATTTCTCTTATATACAATATTTTTGTTTTACCAAACCTTATCAAGACCATAAAACTTTAATTTTTATCTTTTACAGTAACCAAATAAATTTCTTTTAACTAAAACATGGTGTGGCAAGCGCTTAATTCTTAACCGCTTTCCAACGGGTTAAGTTCATACGAGTTTACCGAGCCGACACGTCTTCAAAGTTGGTTCGGGCGTCAAGAAATTAACGGCAAATGACGACGTTTTACCGGTCAGGCCATAAACAATACAATTTAACAGGCCAAACAACGCAATTTATCGGAACAACGCACAAAACAATGCAAGCAATCAGACTTCTAACCGCTCCAGGCCGGTTCTAAAACGTCATCGCAATAGAAGAAACCAAAAAAAGGACGACTCGTATAACTTGCCCGACGCCACCTTGTTTTTATAATTACCCCACCTTTTGGGTATATAAGCTTGTATTTTTATTTATAAAATCTCTGACGCTCTTACTCACTTAGTTGCTTAGTTTTTACTTACTCGCCGACTCTGAAGTTTAGACAACAGCAGTCAAGTCTGGCCTTATGGCCAGACGCATTAATATAAAAATGTAATGTCAGTTTTAATTTTGTATCGCGCATTTAGTGTAATCAAGTACTTGTTTTATATTATTCGTGTGTACAATATAACTCGCAATACTTAGTTAAAAGTTTGTTATTATCAAGTTAAATTAATCAGAAAGCTTAGGTGCAATGCAAGTTAAACGGAGTCTTGAATCTTAAACAATTTATTAATTAAATAGTCAGGTTTATCATAGACTTTAGCAATAAAGGCTATGATAGAACCTGTGGTGACCCCAAATTAGACAACTAACAATCCACAACCCAAATTTAATAAACCACCACAAACCATCTCTATTAATATTATTAAATTAATTAAAACGTTAAGAAAACCCTACAGAAATGGTGACCCCGACGTGATTAACGGTTAAATAAATGGTCAGTAGGTACAGTTTAACCTAGAATACGCAAATCTCCGATTTAAGAATTAACGAATAAAAATCAGACGATCAAAGCCAAGCAAAAGTTAAAAACGCTAGGTGTAACGATTACGACGCTTGCAGAATAATTTAGACATTTTTTTAGAATAGAATACTTTTAGAAACTTTATAGGCAGTATCAATAACAAACTTTTATTACAGCATAGGTTAAATTAAATCTGTTTAAATTTTGATAAGAGTATAAAGCTACATTTTGGTGATTTATTACCGACAACATTTTTTTCCTATTTTTTTTTATATAATTTTTTTTTAAACCTTAAACATTAGTTAGTAAACGATTTATGTTTATTTTAAATAGTTGTTAAATCGTTTTAATCGGGATCCGTAACTTCTAAAATATTTTCTTTTCTCATTTTATTATTTTTGTAAACGCGACAAACTACTTTAAATACTTTATCCTTAATAACATAACTATGCAGTTCGTGTAATTGATTTTTCTAAAATAATTTGTTATATAAGATCATAGATATTTTGTGCGTCATTTCGAGATATGAAAACTGATTTAGTCGACAAATCAGTTGTTAATATCGAAAAAGATACCGTTTTAAAATTTATGGGGAAAAACATTTTTTTATGGCGTGAGCGTTACATGAATAACCACAAAAAAATATTTAATTTTTTCCTATGACATAACAGAATTCTTTATACTTTCTTTGATTTATTGTTTTTCTTTTAAGAAATTTCAATTTCTATTCTTTTAAGAAATGGCTTACTTGCCAAGTCAAGTAGCATTAGGCTTATACATGGAAGATCCTTGGAAAATCTTTCAACGTATAAGTGCATTACAATTATCTTTTCTTGCGACAACACCTTAACGTGTCAACTTTTAAGACACAGTCTGCAATGTTCAAACAACCAATTACTTTTATATGTTTTACAACCAGTTCTCAACCGCGATGACGAGGTCTAACACTCATGAGACAAAAACAGGGCAAGCATCGCACCTGCAGCTACAGCCTGCACAATCTTTCTCAGCAGCAACAGTCTGCTCATTTTTTACCGCAGCCACAGCCTGCTTATTTTTCCCCACACAGCTGGGTTGACAACAAGCCTGTCTGAAATCGTATCAACCTATTGATGCTTCACACGAATTAGAAGAGCAAGCTGATGAGACGTCATCCTCTTCTCAACGAAATTCTACTTCAAATGATGGTTATCTTGCGCACGGTTGCATAGTTCTTCAGGAGCGCAAACAGGCCCAATACTTCTTTATTTTTTGGTTACAAATTGTAACGTCAGCATCACAACTAGTGATTGAAGAGCCACCAACTAGCGAAAGAGTCGTTATTCACAACACGACATTTTTTTTTGGTTACAAATCGTAACGTCAGCATCACAACCAGTGATTGAAGAGCCGCCAACTAGCGGAAGAGTCGTTTCAAAACACGACCCCCCAACGATTGCAAACATTTGTTTTTTTTTACCAAAGAACATTTTTCTTGCATGAAGAAACCCGCCTTTTGTCTCAATCGCTTTAATATTATCTTTACATTTCCAGTATCAGCAACAACGGCTTTGTGCCGATCAACATCTCTTTTACTATTTAAATATTCTTCTTCTATATTCTAACACACTCATATAACACAACCAACCAATAACAATGCTCACGCCTGGGCCAAATTCAACATGGTAAAATTTACGGTAAAACGTGCAAAATATGGATATGGTAAATATGCAACCAGTAAATGTATTTTTTTTTCAAAAATTTAAGCTTATATTTCTCTTATATACAATATTTTTGTTTTACCAAACCTTATCAAGACCATAAAACTTTAATTTTTATCTTTTACAGTAACCAAATAAATTTCTTTTAACTAAAACATGGTGTGGCAAGCGCTTAATTCTTAACCGCTTTCCAACGGGTTAAGTTCATACGAGTTTACCGAGCCGACACGTCTTCAAAGTTGGTTCGGGCGTCAAGAAATTAACGGCAAATGACGACGTTTTACCGGTCAGGCCATAAACAATACAATTTAACAGGCCAAACAACGCAATTTATCGGAACAACGCACAAAACAATGCAAGCAATCAGACTTCTAACCGCTCCAGGCCGGTTCTAAAACGTCATCGCAATAGAAGAAACCAAAAAAAGGACGACTCGTATAACTTGCCCGACGCCACCTTGTTTTTATAATTACCCCACCTTTTGGGTATATAAGCTTGTATTTTTATTTATAAAATCTCTGACGCTCTTACTCACTTAGTTGCTTAGTTTTTACTTACTCGCCGACTCTGAAGTTTAGACAACAGCAGTCAAGTCTGGCCTTATGGCCAGACGCATTAATATAAAAATGTAATGTCAGTTTTAATTTTGTATCGCGCATTTAGTGTAATCAAGTACTTGTTTTATATTATTCGTGTGTACAATATAACTCGCAATACTTAGTTAAAAGTTTGTTATTATCAAGTTAAATTAATCAGAAAGCTTAGGTGCAATGCAAGTTAAACGGAGTCTTGAATCTTAAACAATTTATTAATTAAATAGTCAGGTTTATCATAGACTTTAGCAATAAAGGCTATGATAGAACCTGTGGTGACCCCAAATTAGACAACTAACAATCCACAACCCAAATTTAATAAACCACCACAAACCATCTCTATTAATATTATTAAATTAATTAAAACGTTAAGAAAACCCTACAGAAATGGTGACCCCGACGTGATTAACGGTTAAATAAATGGTCAGTAGGTACAGTTTAACCTAGAATACGCAAATCTCCGATTTAAGAATTAACGAATAAAAATCAGACGATCAAAGCCAAGCAAAAGTTAAAAACGCTAGGTGTAACGATTACGACGCTTGCAGAATAATTTAGACATTTTTTTAGAATAGAATACTTTTAGAAACTTTATAGGCAGTATCAATAACAAACTTTTATTACAGCATAGGTTAAATTAAATCTGTTTAAATTTTGATAAGAGTATAAAGCTACATTTTGGTGATTTATTACCGACAACATTTTTTTCCTATTTTTTTTTATATAATTTTTTTTTAAACCTTAAACATTAGTTAGTAAACGATTTATGTTTATTTTAAATAGTTGTTAAATCGTTTTAATCGGGATCCGTAACTTCTAAAATATTTTCTTTTCTCATTTTATTATTTTTGTAAACGCGACAAACTACTTTAAATACTTTATCCTTAATAACATAACTATGCAGTTCGTGTAATTGATTTTTCTAAAATAATTTGTTATATAAGATCATAGATATTTTGTGCGTCATTTCGAGATATGAAAACTGATTTAGTCGACAAATCAGTTGTTAATATCGAAAAAGATACCGTTTTAAAATTTATGGGGAAAAACATTTTTTTATGGCGTGAGCGTTACATGAATAACCACAAAAAAATATTTAATTTTTTCCTATGACATAACAGAATTCTTTATACTTTCTTTGATTTATTGTTTTTCTTTTAAGAAATTTCAATTTCTATTCTTTTAAGAAATGGCTTACTTGCCAAGTCAAGTAGCATTAGGCTTATACATGGAAGATCCTTGGAAAATCTTTCAACGTATAAGTGCATTACAATTATCTTTTCTTGCGACAACACCTTAACGTGTCAACTTTTAAGACACAGTCTGCAATGTTCAAACAACCAATTACTTTTATATGTTTTACAACCAGTTCTCAACCGCGATGACGAGGTCTAACACTCATGAGACAAAAACAGGGCAAGCATCGCACCTGCAGCTACAGCCTGCACAATCTTTCTCAGCAGCAACAGTCTGCTCATTTTTTACCGCAGCCACAGCCTGCTTATTTTTCCCCACACAGCTGGGTTGACAACAAGCCTGTCTGAAATCGTATCAACCTATTGATGCTTCACACGAATTAGAAGAGCAAGCTGATGAGACGTCATCCTCTTCTCAACGAAATTCTACTTCAAATGATGGTTATCTTGCGCACGGTTGCATAGTTCTTCAGGAGCGCAAACAGGCCCAATACTTCTTTATTTTTTGGTTACAAATTGTAACGTCAGCATCACAACTAGTGATTGAAGAGCCACCAACTAGCGAAAGAGTCGTTATTCACAACACGACATTTTTTTTTGGTTACAAATCGTAACGTCAGCATCACAACCAGTGATTGAAGAGCCGCCAACTAGCGGAAGAGTCGTTTCAAAACACGACCCCCCAACGATTGCAAACATTTGTTTTTTTTTACCAAACAACATTTTTCTTGCATGAAGAAACCCGCCTTTTGTCTCAATCGCTTTAATATTATCTTTACATTTCCAGTATCAGCAACAACGGCTTTGTGCCGATCAACATCTCTTTTACTATTTAAATATTCTTCTTCTATATTCTAACACACTCATATAACACAACCAACCAATAACAATGCTCACGCCTGGGCCAAATTCAACATGGTAAAATTTACGGTAAAACGTGCAAAATATGGATATGGTAAATATGCAACCAGTAAATGTATTTTTTTTTCAAAAATTTAAGCTTATATTTCTCTTATATACAATATTTTTGTTTTACCAAACCTTATCAAGACCATAAAACTTTAATTTTTATCTTTTACAGTAACCAAATAAATTTCTTTTAACTAAAACATGGTGTGGCAAGCGCTTAATTCTTAACCGCTTTCCAACGGGTTAAGTTCATACGAGTTTACCGAGCCGACACGTCTTCAAAGTTGGTTCGGGCGTCAAGAAATTAACGGCAAATGACGACGTTTTACCGGTCAGGCCATAAACAATACAATTTAACAGGCCAAACAACGCAATTTATCGGAACAACGCACAAAACAATGCAAGCAATCAGACTTCTAACCGCTCCAGGCCGGTTCTAAAACGTCATCGCAATAGAAGAAACCAAAAAAAGGACGACTCGTATAACTTGCCCGACGCCACCTTGTTTTTATAATTACCCCACCTTTTGGGTATATAAGCTTGTATTTTTATTTATAAAATCTCTGACGCTCTTACTCACTTAGTTGCTTAGTTTTTACTTACTCGCCGACTCTGAAGTTTAGACAACAGCAGTCAAGTCTGGCCTTATGGCCAGACGCATTAATATAAAAATGTAATGTCAGTTTTAATTTTGTATCGCGCATTTAGTGTAATCAAGTACTTGTTTTATATTATTCGTGTGTACAATATAACTCGCAATACTTAGTTAAAAGTTTGTTATTATCAAGTTAAATTAATCAGAAAGCTTAGGTGCAATGCAAGTTAAACGGAGTCTTGAATCTTAAACAATTTATTAATTAAATAGTCAGGTTTATCATAGACTTTAGCAATAAAGGCTATGATAGAACCTGTGGTGACCCCAAATTAGACAACTAACAATCCACAACCCAAATTTAATAAACCACCACAAACCATCTCTATTAATATTATTAAATTAATTAAAACGTTAAGAAAACCCTACAGAAATGGTGACCCCGACGTGATTAACGGTTAAATAAATGGTCAGTAGGTACAGTTTAACCTAGAATACGCAAATCTCCGATTTAAGAATTAACGAATAAAAATCAGACGATCAAAGCCAAGCAAAAGTTAAAAACGCTAGGTGTAACGATTACGACGCTTGCAGAATAATTTAGACATTTTTTTAGAATAGAATACTTTTAGAAACTTTATAGGCAGTATCAATAACAAACTTTTATTACAGCATAGGTTAAATTAAATCTGTTTAAATTTTGATAAGAGTATAAAGCTACATTTTGGTGATTTATTACCGACAACATTTTTTTCCTATTTTTTTTTATATAATTTTTTTTTAAACCTTAAACATTAGTTAGTAAACGATTTATGTTTATTTTAAATAGTTGTTAAATCGTTTTAATCGGGATCCGTAACTTCTAAAATATTTTCTTTTCTCATTTTATTATTTTTGTAAACGCGACAAACTACTTTAAATACTTTATCCTTAATAACATAACTATGCAGTTCGTGTAATTGATTTTTCTAAAATAATTTGTTATATAAGATCATAGATATTTTGTGCGTCATTTCGAGATATGAAAACTGATTTAGTCGACAAATCAGTTGTTAATATCGAAAAAGATACCGTTTTAAAATTTATGGGGAAAAACATTTTTTTATGGCGTGAGCGTTACATGAATAACCACAAAAAAATATTTAATTTTTTCCTATGACATAACAGAATTCTTTATACTTTCTTTGATTTATTGTTTTTCTTTTAAGAAATTTCAATTTCTATTCTTTTAAGAAATGGCTTACTTGCCAAGTCAAGTAGCATTAGGCTTATACATGGAAGATCCTTGGAAAATCTTTCAACGTATAAGTGCATTACAATTATCTTTTCTTGCGACAACACCTTAACGTGTCAACTTTTAAGACACAGTCTGCAATGTTCAAACAACCAATTACTTTTATATGTTTTACAACCAGTTCTCAACCGCGATGACGAGGTCTAACACTCATGAGACAAAAACAGGGCAAGCATCGCACCTGCAGCTACAGCCTGCACAATCTTTCTCAGCAGCAACAGTCTGCTCATTTTTTACCGCAGCCACAGCCTGCTTATTTTTCCCCACACAGCTGGGTTGACAACAAGCCTGTCTGAAATCGTATCAACCTATTGATGCTTCACACGAATTAGAAGAGCAAGCTGATGAGACGTCATCCTCTTCTCAACGAAATTCTACTTCAAATGATGGTTATCTTGCGCACGGTTGCATAGTTCTTCAGGAGCGCAAACAGGCCCAATACTTCTTTATTTTTTGGTTACAAATTGTAACGTCAGCATCACAACTAGTGATTGAAGAGCCACCAACTAGCGAAAGAGTCGTTATTCACAACACGACATTTTTTTTTGGTTACAAATCGTAACGTCAGCATCACAACCAGTGATTGAAGAGCCGCCAACTAGCGGAAGAGTCGTTTCAAAACACGACCCCCCAACGATTGCAAACATTTGTTTTTTTTTACCAAACAACATTTTTCTTGCATGAAGAAACCCGCCTTTTGTCTCAATCGCTTTAATATTATCTTTACATTTCCAGTATCAGCAACAACGGCTTTGTGCCGATCAACATCTCTTTTACTATTTAAATATTCTTCTTCTATATTCTAACACACTCATATAACACAACCAACCAATAACAATGCTCACGCCTGGGCCAAATTCAACATGGTAAAATTTACGGTAAAACGTGCAAAATATGGATATGGTAAATATGCAACCAGTAAATGTATTTTTTTTTCAAAAATTTAAGCTTATATTTCTCTTATATACAATATTTTTGTTTTACCAAACCTTATCAAGACCATAAAACTTTAATTTTTATCTTTTACAGTAACCAAATAAATTTCTTTTAACTAAAACATGGTGTGGCAAGCGCTTAATTCTTAACCGCTTTCCAACGGGTTAAGTTCATACGAGTTTACCGAGCCGACACGTCTTCAAAGTTGGTTCGGGCGTCAAGAAATTAACGGCAAATGACGACGTTTTACCGGTCAGGCCATAAACAATACAATTTAACAGGCCAAACAACGCAATTTATCGGAACAACGCACAAAACAATGCAAGCAATCAGACTTCTAACCGCTCCAGGCCGGTTCTAAAACGTCATCGCAATAGAAGAAACCAAAAAAAGGACGACTCGTATAACTTGCCCGACGCCACCTTGTTTTTATAATTACCCCACCTTTTGGGTATATAAGCTTGTATTTTTATTTATAAAATCTCTGACGCTCTTACTCACTTAGTTGCTTAGTTTTTACTTACTCGCCGACTCTGAAGTTTAGACAACAGCAGTCAAGTCTGGCCTTATGGCCAGACGCATTAATATAAAAATGTAATGTCAGTTTTAATTTTGTATCGCGCATTTAGTGTAATCAAGTACTTGTTTTATATTATTCGTGTGTACAATATAACTCGCAATACTTAGTTAAAAGTTTGTTATTATCAAGTTAAATTAATCAGAAAGCTTAGGTGCAATGCAAGTTAAACGGAGTCTTGAATCTTAAACAATTTATTAATTAAATAGTCAGGTTTATCATAGACTTTAGCAATAAAGGCTATGATAGAACCTGTGGTGACCCCAAATTAGACAACTAACAATCCACAACCCAAATTTAATAAACCACCACAAACCATCTCTATTAATATTATTAAATTAATTAAAACGTTAAGAAAACCCTACAGAAATGGTGACCCCGACGTGATTAACGGTTAAATAAATGGTCAGTAGGTACAGTTTAACCTAGAATACGCAAATCTCCGATTTAAGAATTAACGAATAAAAATCAGACGATCAAAGCCAAGCAAAAGTTAAAAACGCTAGGTGTAACGATTACGACGCTTGCAGAATAATTTAGACATTTTTTTAGAATAGAATACTTTTAGAAACTTTATAGGCAGTATCAATAACAAACTTTTATTACAGCATAGGTTAAATTAAATCTGTTTAAATTTTGATAAGAGTATAAAGCTACATTTTGGTGATTTATTACCGACAACATTTTTTTCCTATTTTTTTTTATATAATTTTTTTTTAAACCTTAAACATTAGTTAGTAAACGATTTATGTTTATTTTAAATAGTTGTTAAATCGTTTTAATCGGGATCCGTAACTTCTAAAATATTTTCTTTTCTCATTTTATTATTTTTGTAAACGCGACAAACTACTTTAAATACTTTATCCTTAATAACATAACTATGCAGTTCGTGTAATTGATTTTTCTAAAATAATTTGTTATATAAGATCATAGATATTTTGTGCGTCATTTCGAGATATGAAAACTGATTTAGTCGACAAATCAGTTGTTAATATCGAAAAAGATACCGTTTTAAAATTTATGGGGAAAAACATTTTTTTATGGCGTGAGCGTTACATGAATAACCACAAAAAAATATTTAATTTTTTCCTATGACATAACAGAATTCTTTATACTTTCTTTGATTTATTGTTTTTCTTTTAAGAAATTTCAATTTCTATTCTTTTAAGAAATGGCTTACTTGCCAAGTCAAGTAGCATTAGGCTTATACATGGAAGATCCTTGGAAAATCTTTCAACGTATAAGTGCATTACAATTATCTTTTCTTGCGACAACACCTTAACGTGTCAACTTTTAAGACACAGTCTGCAATGTTCAAACAACCAATTACTTTTATATGTTTTACAACCAGTTCTCAACCGCGATGACGAGGTCTAACACTCATGAGACAAAAACAGGGCAAGCATCGCACCTGCAGCTACAGCCTGCACAATCTTTCTCAGCAGCAACAGTCTGCTCATTTTTTACCGCAGCCACAGCCTGCTTATTTTTCCCCACACAGCTGGGTTGACAACAAGCCTGTCTGAAATCGTATCAACCTATTGATGCTTCACACGAATTAGAAGAGCAAGCTGATGAGACGTCATCCTCTTCTCAACGAAATTCTACTTCAAATGATGGTTATCTTGCGCACGGTTGCATAGTTCTTCAGGAGCGCAAACAGGCCCAATACTTCTTTATTTTTTGGTTACAAATTGTAACGTCAGCATCACAACTAGTGATTGAAGAGCCACCAACTAGCGAAAGAGTCGTTATTCACAACACGACATTTTTTTTTGGTTACAAATCGTAACGTCAGCATCACAACCAGTGATTGAAGAGCCGCCAACTAGCGGAAGAGTCGTTTCAAAACACGACCCCCCAACGATTGCAAACATTTGTTTTTTTTTACCAAACAACATTTTTCTTGCATGAAGAAACCCGCCTTTTGTCTCAATCGCTTTAATATTATCTTTACATTTCCAGTATCAGCAACAACGGCTTTGTGCCGATCAACATCTCTTTTACTATTTAAATATTCTTCTTCTATATTCTAACACACTCATATAACACAACCAACCAATAACAATGCTCACGCCTGGGCCAAATTCAACATGGTAAAATTTACGGTAAAACGTGCAAAATATGGATATGGTAAATATGCAACCAGTAAATGTATTTTTTTTTCAAAAATTTAAGCTTATATTTCTCTTATATACAATATTTTTGTTTTACCAAACCTTATCAAGACCATAAAACTTTAATTTTTATCTTTTACAGTAACCAAATAAATTTCTTTTAACTAAAACATGGTGTGGCAAGCGCTTAATTCTTAACCGCTTTCCAACGGGTTAAGTTCATACGAGTTTACCGAGCCGACACGTCTTCAAAGTTGGTTCGGGCGTCAAGAAATTAACGGCAAATGACGACGTTTTACCGGTCAGGCCATAAACAATACAATTTAACAGGCCAAACAACGCAATTTATCGGAACAACGCACAAAACAATGCAAGCAATCAGACTTCTAACCGCTCCAGGCCGGTTCTAAAACGTCATCGCAATAGAAGAAACCAAAAAAAGGACGACTCGTATAACTTGCCCGACGCCACCTTGTTTTTATAATTACCCCACCTTTTGGGTATATAAGCTTGTATTTTTATTTATAAAATCTCTGACGCTCTTACTCACTTAGTTGCTTAGTTTTTACTTACTCGCCGACTCTGAAGTTTAGACAACAGCAGTCAAGTCTGGCCTTATGGCCAGACGCATTAATATAAAAATGTAATGTCAGTTTTAATTTTGTATCGCGCATTTAGTGTAATCAAGTACTTGTTTTATATTATTCGTGTGTACAATATAACTCGCAATACTTAGTTAAAAGTTTGTTATTATCAAGTTAAATTAATCAGAAAGCTTAGGTGCAATGCAAGTTAAACGGAGTCTTGAATCTTAAACAATTTATTAATTAAATAGTCAGGTTTATCATAGACTTTAGCAATAAAGGCTATGATAGAACCTGTGGTGACCCCAAATTAGACAACTAACAATCCACAACCCAAATTTAATAAACCACCACAAACCATCTCTATTAATATTATTAAATTAATTAAAACGTTAAGAAAACCCTACAGAAATGGTGACCCCGACGTGATTAACGGTTAAATAAATGGTCAGTAGGTACAGTTTAACCTAGAATACGCAAATCTCCGATTTAAGAATTAACGAATAAAAATCAGACGATCAAAGCCAAGCAAAAGTTAAAAACGCTAGGTGTAACGATTACGACGCTTGCAGAATAATTTAGACATTTTTTTAGAATAGAATACTTTTAGAAACTTTATAGGCAGTATCAATAACAAACTTTTATTACAGCATAGGTTAAATTAAATCTGTTTAAATTTTGATAAGAGTATAAAGCTACATTTTGGTGATTTATTACCGACAACATTTTTTTCCTATTTTTTTTTATATAATTTTTTTTTAAACCTTAAACATTAGTTAGTAAACGATTTATGTTTATTTTAAATAGTTGTTAAATCGTTTTAATCGGGATCCGTAACTTCTAAAATATTTTCTTTTCTCATTTTATTATTTTTGTAAACGCGACAAACTACTTTAAATACTTTATCCTTAATAACATAACTATGCAGTTCGTGTAATTGATTTTTCTAAAATAATTTGTTATATAAGATCATAGATATTTTGTGCGTCATTTCGAGATATGAAAACTGATTTAGTCGACAAATCAGTTGTTAATATCGAAAAAGATACCGTTTTAAAATTTATGGGGAAAAACATTTTTTTATGGCGTGAGCGTTACATGAATAACCACAAAAAAATATTTAATTTTTTCCTATGACATAACAGAATTCTTTATACTTTCTTTGATTTATTGTTTTTCTTTTAAGAAATTTCAATTTCTATTCTTTTAAGAAATGGCTTACTTGCCAAGTCAAGTAGCATTAGGCTTATACATGGAAGATCCTTGGAAAATCTTTCAACGTATAAGTGCATTACAATTATCTTTTCTTGCGACAACACCTTAACGTGTCAACTTTTAAGACACAGTCTGCAATGTTCAAACAACCAATTACTTTTATATGTTTTACAACCAGTTCTCAACCGCGATGACGAGGTCTAACACTCATGAGACAAAAACAGGGCAAGCATCGCACCTGCAGCTACAGCCTGCACAATCTTTCTCAGCAGCAACAGTCTGCTCATTTTTTACCGCAGCCACAGCCTGCTTATTTTTCCCCACACAGCTGGGTTGACAACAAGCCTGTCTGAAATCGTATCAACCTATTGATGCTTCACACGAATTAGAAGAGCAAGCTGATGAGACGTCATCCTCTTCTCAACGAAATTCTACTTCAAATGATGGTTATCTTGCGCACGGTTGCATAGTTCTTCAGGAGCGCAAACAGGCCCAATACTTCTTTATTTTTTGGTTACAAATTGTAACGTCAGCATCACAACTAGTGATTGAAGAGCCACCAACTAGCGAAAGAGTCGTTATTCACAACACGACATTTTTTTTTGGTTACAAATCGTAACGTCAGCATCACAACCAGTGATTGAAGAGCCGCCAACTAGCGGAAGAGTCGTTTCAAAACACGACCCCCCAACGATTGCAAACATTTGTTTTTTTTTACCAAAGAACATTTTTCTTGCATGAAGAAACCCGCCTTTTGTCTCAATCGCTTTAATATTATCTTTACATTTCCAGTATCAGCAACAACGGCTTTGTGCCGATCAACATCTCTTTTACTATTTAAATATTCTTCTTCTATATTCTAACACACTCATATAACACAACCAACCAATAACAATGCTCACGCCTGGGCCAAATTCAACATGGTAAAATTTACGGTAAAACGTGCAAAATATGGATATGGTAAATATGCAACCAGTAAATGTATTTTTTTTTCAAAAATTTAAGCTTATATTTCTCTTATATACAATATTTTTGTTTTACCAAACCTTATCAAGACCATAAAACTTTAATTTTTATCTTTTACAGTAACCAAATAAATTTCTTTTAACTAAAACATGGTGTGGCAAGCGCTTAATTCTTAACCGCTTTCCAACGGGTTAAGTTCATACGAGTTTACCGAGCCGACACGTCTTCAAAGTTGGTTCGGGCGTCAAGAAATTAACGGCAAATGACGACGTTTTACCGGTCAGGCCATAAACAATACAATTTAACAGGCCAAACAACGCAATTTATCGGAACAACGCACAAAACAATGCAAGCAATCAGACTTCTAACCGCTCCAGGCCGGTTCTAAAACGTCATCGCAATAGAAGAAACCAAAAAAAGGACGACTCGTATAACTTGCCCGACGCCACCTTGTTTTTATAATTACCCCACCTTTTGGGTATATAAGCTTGTATTTTTATTTATAAAATCTCTGACGCTCTTACTCACTTAGTTGCTTAGTTTTTACTTACTCGCCGACTCTGAAGTTTAGACAACAGCAGTCAAGTCTGGCCTTATGGCCAGACGCATTAATATAAAAATGTAATGTCAGTTTTAATTTTGTATCGCGCATTTAGTGTAATCAAGTACTTGTTTTATATTATTCGTGTGTACAATATAACTCGCAATACTTAGTTAAAAGTTTGTTATTATCAAGTTAAATTAATCAGAAAGCTTAGGTGCAATGCAAGTTAAACGGAGTCTTGAATCTTAAACAATTTATTAATTAAATAGTCAGGTTTATCATAGACTTTAGCAATAAAGGCTATGATAGAACCTGTGGTAACCCCAAATTAGACAACTAACAATCCACAACCCAAATTTAATAAACCACCACAAACCATCTCTATTAATATTATTAAATTAATTAAAACGTTAAGAAAACCCTACAGAAATGGTGACCCCGACGTGATTAACGGTTAAATAAATGGTCAGTAGGTACAGTTTAACCTAGAATACGCAAATCTCCGATTTAAGAATTAACGAATAAAAATCAGACGATCAAAGCCAAGCAAAAGTTAAAAACGCTAGGTGTAACGATTACGACGCTTGCAGAATAATTTAGACATTTTTTTAGAATAGAATACTTTTAGAAACTTTATAGGCAGTATCAATAACAAACTTTTATTACAGCATAGGTTAAATTAAATCTGTTTAAATTTTGATAAGAGTATAAAGCTACATTTTGGTGATTTATTACCGACAACATTTTTTTCCTATTTTTTTTTATATAATTTTTTTTTAAACCTTAAACATTAGTTAGTAAACGATTTATGTTTATTTTAAATAGTTGTTAAATCGTTTTAATCGGGATCCGTAACTTCTAAAATTATTTCTTTTCTCATTTTATTATTTTTGTAAACGCGACAAACTACTTTAAATACTTTATCCTTAATAACATAACTATGCAGTTTGTGTAATTGATTTTTCTAAAATAATTTGTTATATAAGATCATAGATATTTTGTGCGTCATTTCGAGATATGAAAACTGATTTAGTCGACAAATCAGTTGTTAATATCGAAAAAGATACCGTTTTAAAATTTATGGGGAAAAACATTTTTTTATGGCGTGAGCGTTACATGAATAACCACAAAAAAATATTTAATTTTTTCCTATGACATAACAGAATTCTTTATACTTTCTTTGATTTATTGTTTTTCTTTTAAGAAATTTCAATTTCTATTCTTTTAAGAAATGGCTTACTTGCCAAGTCAAGTAGCATTAGGCTTATACATGGAAGATCCTTGGAAAATCTTTCAACGTATAAGTGCATTACAATTATCTTTTCTTGCGACAACACCTTAACGTGTCAACTTTTAAGACACAGTCTGCAATGTTCAAACAACCAATTACTTTTATATGTTTTACAACCAGTTCTCAACCGCGATGACGAGGTCTAACACTCATGAGACAAAAACAGGGCAAGCATCGCACCTGCAGCTACAGCCTGCACAATCTTTCTCAGCAGCAACAGTCTGCTCATTTTTTACCGCAGCCACAGCCTGCTTATTTTTCCCCACACAGCTGGGTTGACAACAAGCCTGTCTGAAATCGTATCAACCTATTGATGCTTCACACGAATTAGAAGAGCAAGCTGATGAGACGTCATCCTCTTCTCAACGAAATTCTACTTCAAATGATGGTTATCTTGCGCACGGTTGCATAGTTCTTCAGGAGCGCAAACAGGCCCAATACTTCTTTATTTTTTGGTTACAAATTGTAACGTCAGCATCACAACTAGTGATTGAAGAGCCACCAACTAGCGAAAGAGTCGTTATTCACAACACGACATTTTTTTTTGGTTACAAATCGTAACGTCAGCATCACAACCAGTGATTGAAGAGCCGCCAACTAGCGGAAGAGTCGTTTCAAAACACGACCCCCCAACGATTGCAAACATTTGTTTTTTTTTACCAAAGAACATTTTTCTTGCATGAAGAAACCCGCCTTTTGTCTCAATCGCTTTAATATTATCTTTACATTTCCAGTATCAGCAACAACGGCTTTGTGCCGATCAACATCTCTTTTACTATTTAAATATTCTTCTTCTATATTCTAACACACTCATATAACACAACCAACCAATAACAATGCTCACGCCTGGGCCAAATTCAACATGGTAAAATTTACGGTAAAACGTGCAAAATATGGATATGGTAAATATGCAACCAGTAAATGTATTTTTTTTTCAAAAATTTAAGCTTATATTTCTCTTATATACAATATTTTTGTTTTACCAAACCTTATCAAGACCATAAAACTTTAATTTTTATCTTTTACAGTAACCAAATAAATTTCTTTTAACTAAAACATGGTGTGGCAAGCGCTTAATTCTTAACCGCTTTCCAACGGGTTAAGTTCATACGAGTTTACCGAGCCGACACGTCTTCAAAGTTGGTTCGGGCGTCAAGAAATTAACGGCAAATGACGACGTTTTACCGGTCAGGCCATAAACAATACAATTTAACAGGCCAAACAACGCAATTTATCGGAACAACGCACAAAACAATGCAAGCAATCAGACTTCTAACCGCTCCAGGCCGGTTCTAAAACGTCATCGCAATAGAAGAAACCAAAAAAAGGACGACTCGTATAACTTGCCCGACGCCACCTTGTTTTTATAATTACCCCACCTTTTGGGTATATAAGCTTGTATTTTTATTTATAAAATCTCTGACGCTCTTACTCACTTAGTTGCTTAGTTTTTACTTACTCGCCGACTCTGAAGTTTAGACAACAGCAGTCAAGTCTGGCCTTATGGCCAGACGCATTAATATAAAAATGTAATGTCAGTTTTAATTTTGTATCGCGCATTTAGTGTAATCAAGTACTTGTTTTATATTATTCGTGTGTACAATATAACTCGCAATACTTAGTTAAAAGTTTGTTATTATCAAGTTAAATTAATCAGAAAGCTTAGGTGCAATGCAAGTTAAACGGAGTCTTGAATCTTAAACAATTTATTAATTAAATAGTCAGGTTTATCATAGACTTTAGCAATAAAGGCTATGATAGAACCTGTGGTGACCCCAAATTAGACAACTAACAATCCACAACCCAAATTTAATAAACCACCACAAACCATCTCTATTAATATTATTAAATTAATTAAAACGTTAAGAAAACCCTACAGAAATGGTGACCCCGACGTGATTAACGGTTAAATAAATGGTCAGTAGGTACAGTTTAACCTAGAATACGCAAATCTCCGATTTAAGAATTAACGAATAAAAATCAGACGATCAAAGCCAAGCAAAAGTTAAAAACGCTAGGTGTAACGATTACGACGCTTGCAGAATAATTTAGACATTTTTTTAGAATAGAATACTTTTAGAAACTTTATAGGCAGTATCAATAACAAACTTTTATTACAGCATAGGTTAAATTAAATCTGTTTAAATTTTGATAAGAGTATAAAGCTACATTTTGGTGATTTATTACCGACAACATTTTTTTCCTATTTTTTTTTATATAATTTTTTTTTAAACCTTAAACATTAGTTAGTAAACGATTTATGTTTATTTTAAATAGTTGTTAAATCGTTTTAATCGGGATCCGTAACTTCTAAAATATTTTCTTTTCTCATTTTATTATTTTTGTAAACGCGACAAACTACTTTAAATACTTTATCCTTAATAACATAACTATGCAGTTTGTGTAATTGATTTTTCTAAAATAATTTGTTATATAAGATCATAGATATTTTGTGCGTCATTTCGAGATATGAAAACTGATTTAGTCGACAAATCAGTTGTTAATATCGAAAAAGATACCGTTTTAAAATTTATGGGGAAAAACATTTTTTTATGGCGTGAGCGTTACATGAATAACCACAAAAAAATATTTAATTTTTTCCTATGACATAACAGAATTCTTTATACTTTCTTTGATTTATTGTTTTTCTTTTAAGAAATTTCAATTTCTATTCTTTTAAGAAATGGCTTACTTGCCAAGTCAAGTAGCATTAGGCTTATACATGGAAGATCCTTGGAAAATCTTTCAACGTATAAGTGCATTACAATTATCTTTTCTTGCGACAACACCTTAACGTGTCAACTTTTAAGACACAGTCTGCAATGTTCAAACAACCAATTACTTTTATATGTTTTACAACCAGTTCTCAACCGCGATGACGAGGTCTAACACTCATGAGACAAAAACAGGGCAAGCATCGCACCTGCAGCTACAGCCTGCACAATCTTTCTCAGCAGCAACAGTCTGCTCATTTTTTACCGCAGCCACAGCCTGCTTATTTTTCCCCACACAGCTGGGTTGACAACAAGCCTGTCTGAAATCGTATCAACCTATTGATGCTTCACACGAATTAGAAGAGCAAGCTGATGAGACGTCATCCTCTTCTCAACGAAATTCTACTTCAAATGATGGTTATCTTGCGCACGGTTGCATAGTTCTTCAGGAGCGCAAACAGGCCCAATACTTCTTTATTTTTTGGTTACAAATTGTAACGTCAGCATCACAACTAGTGATTGAAGAGCCACCAACTAGCGAAAGAGTCGTTATTCACAACACGACATTTTTTTTTGGTTACAAATCGTAACGTCAGCATCACAACCAGTGATTGAAGAGCCGCCAACTAGCGGAAGAGTCGTTTCAAAACACGACCCCCCAACGATTGCAAACATTTGTTTTTTTTTACCAAACAACATTTTTCTTGCATGAAGAAACCCGCCTTTTGTCTCAATCGCTTTAATATTATCTTTACATTTCCAGTATCAGCAACAACGGCTTTGTGCCGATCAACATCTCTTTTACTATTTAAATATTCTTCTTCTATATTCTAACACACTCATATAACACAACCAACCAATAACAATGCTCACGCCTGGGCCAAATTCAACATGGTAAAATTTACGGTAAAACGTGCAAAATATGGATATGGTAAATATGCAACCAGTAAATGTATTTTTTTTTCAAAAATTTAAGCTTATATTTCTCTTATATACAATATTTTTGTTTTACCAAACCTTATCAAGACCATAAAACTTTAATTTTTATCTTTTACAGTAACCAAATAAATTTCTTTTAACTAAAACATGGTGTGGCAAGCGCTTAATTCTTAACCGCTTTCCAACGGGTTAAGTTCATACGAGTTTACCGAGCCGACACGTCTTCAAAGTTGGTTCGGGCGTCAAGAAATTAACGGCAAATGACGACGTTTTACCGGTCAGGCCATAAACAATACAATTTAACAGGCCAAACAACGCAATTTATCGGAACAACGCACAAAACAATGCAAGCAATCAGACTTCTAACCGCTCCAGGCCGGTTCTAAAACGTCATCGCAATAGAAGAAACCAAAAAAAGGACGACTCGTATAACTTGCCCGACGCCACCTTGTTTTTATAATTACCCCACCTTTTGGGTATATAAGCTTGTATTTTTATTTATAAAATCTCTGACGCTCTTACTCACTTAGTTGCTTAGTTTTTACTTACTCGCCGACTCTGAAGTTTAGACAACAGCAGTCAAGTCTGGCCTTATGGCCAGACGCATTAATATAAAAATGTAATGTCAGTTTTAATTTTGTATCGCGCATTTAGTGTAATCAAGTACTTGTTTTATATTATTCGTGTGTACAATATAACTCGCAATACTTAGTTAAAAGTTTGTTATTATCAAGTTAAATTAATCAGAAAGCTTAGGTGCAATGCAAGTTAAACGGAGTCTTGAATCTTAAACAATTTATTAATTAAATAGTCAGGTTTATCATAGACTTTAGCAATAAAGGCTATGATAGAACCTGTGGTGACCCCAAATTAGACAACTAACAATCCACAACCCAAATTTAATAAACCACCACAAACCATCTCTATTAATATTATTAAATTAATTAAAACGTTAAGAAAACCCTACAGAAATGGTGACCCCGACGTGATTAACGGTTAAATAAATGGTCAGTAGGTACAGTTTAACCTAGAATACGCAAATCTCCGATTTAAGAATTAACGAATAAAAATCAGACGATCAAAGCCAAGCAAAAGTTAAAAACGCTAGGTGTAACGATTACGACGCTTGCAGAATAATTTAGACATTTTTTTAGAATAGAATACTTTTAGAAACTTTATAGGCAGTATCAATAACAAACTTTTATTACAGCATAGGTTAAATTAAATCTGTTTAAATTTTGATAAGAGTATAAAGCTACATTTTGGTGATTTATTACCGACAACATTTTTTTCCTATTTTTTTTTATATAATTTTTTTTTAAACCTTAAACATTAGTTAGTAAACGATTTATGTTTATTTTAAATAGTTGTTAAATCGTTTTAATCGGGATCCGTAACTTCTAAAATATTTTCTTTTCTCATTTTATTATTTTTGTAAACGCGACAAACTACTTTAAATACTTTATCCTTAATAACATAACTATGCAGTTCGTGTAATTGATTTTTCTAAAATAATTTGTTATATAAGATCATAGATATTTTGTGCGTCATTTCGAGATATGAAAACTGATTTAGTCGACAAATCAGTTGTTAATATCGAAAAAGATACCGTTTTAAAATTTATGGGGAAAAACATTTTTTTATGGCGTGAGCGTTACATGAATAACCACAAAAAAATATTTAATTTTTTCCTATGACATAACAGAATTCTTTATACTTTCTTTGATTTATTGTTTTTCTTTTAAGAAATTTCAATTTCTATTCTTTTAAGAAATGGCTTACTTGCCAAGTCAAGTAGCATTAGGCTTATACATGGAAGATCCTTGGAAAATCTTTCAACGTATAAGTGCATTACAATTATCTTTTCTTGCGACAACACCTTAACGTGTCAACTTTTAAGACACAGTCTGCAATGTTCAAACAACCAATTACTTTTATATGTTTTACAACCAGTTCTCAACCGCGATGACGAGGTCTAACACTCATGAGACAAAAACAGGGCAAGCATCGCACCTGCAGCTACAGCCTGCACAATCTTTCTCAGCAGCAACAGTCTGCTCATTTTTTACCGCAGCCACAGCCTGCTTATTTTTCCCCACACAGCTGGGTTGACAACAAGCCTGTCTGAAATCGTATCAACCTATTGATGCTTCACACGAATTAGAAGAGCAAGCTGATGAGACGTCATCCTCTTCTCAACGAAATTCTACTTCAAATGATGGTTATCTTGCGCACGGTTGCATAGTTCTTCAGGAGCGCAAACAGGCCCAATACTTCTTTATTTTTTGGTTACAAATTGTAACGTCAGCATCACAACTAGTGATTGAAGAGCCACCAACTAGCGAAAGAGTCGTTATTCACAACACGACATTTTTTTTTGGTTACAAATCGTAACGTCAGCATCACAACCAGTGATTGAAGAGCCGCCAACTAGCGGAAGAGTCGTTTCAAAACACGACCCCCCAACGATTGCAAACATTTGTTTTTTTTTACCAAAGAACATTTTTCTTGCATGAAGAAACCCGCCTTTTGTCTCAATCGCTTTAATATTATCTTTACATTTCCAGTATCAGCAACAACGGCTTTGTGCCGATCAACATCTCTTTTACTATTTAAATATTCTTCTTCTATATTCTAACACACTCATATAACACAACCAACCAATAACAATGCTCACGCCTGGGCCAAATTCAACATGGTAAAATTTACGGTAAAACGTGCAAAATATGGATATGGTAAATATGCAACCAGTAAATGTATTTTTTTTTCAAAAATTTAAGCTTATATTTCTCTTATATACAATATTTTTGTTTTACCAAACCTTATCAAGACCATAAAACTTTAATTTTTATCTTTTACAGTAACCAAATAAATTTCTTTTAACTAAAACATGGTGTGGCAAGCGCTTAATTCTTAACCGCTTTCCAACGGGTTAAGTTCATACGAGTTTACCGAGCCGACACGTCTTCAAAGTTGGTTCGGGCGTCAAGAAATTAACGGCAAATGACGACGTTTTACCGGTCAGGCCATAAACAATACAATTTAACAGGCCAAACAACGCAATTTATCGGAACAACGCACAAAACAATGCAAGCAATCAGACTTCTAACCGCTCCAGGCCGGTTCTAAAACGTCATCGCAATAGAAGAAACCAAAAAAAGGACGACTCGTATAACTTGCCCGACGCCACCTTGTTTTTATAATTACCCCACCTTTTGGGTATATAAGCTTGTATTTTTATTTATAAAATCTCTGACGCTCTTACTCACTTAGTTGCTTAGTTTTTACTTACTCGCCGACTCTGAAGTTTAGACAACAGCAGTCAAGTCTGGCCTTATGGCCAGACGCATTAATATAAAAATGTAATGTCAGTTTTAATTTTGTATCGCGCATTTAGTGTAATCAAGTACTTGTTTTATATTATTCGTGTGTACAATATAACTCGCAATACTTAGTTAAAAGTTTGTTATTATCAAGTTAAATTAATCAGAAAGCTTAGGTGCAATGCAAGTTAAACGGAGTCTTGAATCTTAAACAATTTATTAATTAAATAGTCAGGTTTATCATAGACTTTAGCAATAAAGGCTATGATAGAACCTGTGGTAACCCCAAATTAGACAACTAACAATCCACAACCCAAATTTAATAAACCACCACAAACCATCTCTATTAATATTATTAAATTAATTAAAACGTTAAGAAAACCCTACAGAAATGGTGACCCCGACGTGATTAACGGTTAAATAAATGGTCAGTAGGTACAGTTTAACCTAGAATACGCAAATCTCCGATTTAAGAATTAACGAATAAAAATCAGACGATCAAAGCCAAGCAAAAGTTAAAAACGCTAGGTGTAACGATTACGACGCTTGCAGAATAATTTAGACATTTTTTTAGAATAGAATACTTTTAGAAACTTTATAGGCAGTATCAATAACAAACTTTTATTACAGCATAGGTTAAATTAAATCTGTTTAAATTTTGATAAGAGTATAAAGCTACATTTTGGTGATTTATTACCGACAACATTTTTTTCCTATTTTTTTTTATATAATTTTTTTTTAAACCTTAAACATTAGTTAGTAAACGATTTATGTTTATTTTAAATAGTTGTTAAATCGTTTTAATCGGGATCCGTAACTTCTAAAATTATTTCTTTTCTCATTTTATTATTTTTGTAAACGCGACAAACTACTTTAAATACTTTATCCTTAATAACATAACTATGCAGTTTGTGTAATTGATTTTTCTAAAATAATTTGTTATATAAGATCATAGATATTTTGTGCGTCATTTCGAGATATGAAAACTGATTTAGTCGACAAATCAGTTGTTAATATCGAAAAAGATACCGTTTTAAAATTTATGGGGAAAAACATTTTTTTATGGCGTGAGCGTTACATGAATAACCACAAAAAAATATTTAATTTTTTCCTATGACATAACAGAATTCTTTATACTTTCTTTGATTTATTGTTTTTCTTTTAAGAAATTTCAATTTCTATTCTTTTAAGAAATGGCTTACTTGCCAAGTCAAGTAGCATTAGGCTTATACATGGAAGATCCTTGGAAAATCTTTCAACGTATAAGTGCATTACAATTATCTTTTCTTGCGACAACACCTTAACGTGTCAACTTTTAAGACACAGTCTGCAATGTTCAAACAACCAATTACTTTTATATGTTTTACAACCAGTTCTCAACCGCGATGACGAGGTCTAACACTCATGAGACAAAAACAGGGCAAGCATCGCACCTGCAGCTACAGCCTGCACAATCTTTCTCAGCAGCAACAGTCTGCTCATTTTTTACCGCAGCCACAGCCTGCTTATTTTTCCCCACACAGCTGGGTTGACAACAAGCCTGTCTGAAATCGTATCAACCTATTGATGCTTCACACGAATTAGAAGAGCAAGCTGATGAGACGTCATCCTCTTCTCAACGAAATTCTACTTCAAATGATGGTTATCTTGCGCACGGTTGCATAGTTCTTCAGGAGCGCAAACAGGCCCAATACTTCTTTATTTTTTGGTTACAAATTGTAACGTCAGCATCACAACTAGTGATTGAAGAGCCACCAACTAGCGAAAGAGTCGTTATTCACAACACGACATTTTTTTTTGGTTACAAATCGTAACGTCAGCATCACAACCAGTGATTGAAGAGCCGCCAACTAGCGGAAGAGTCGTTTCAAAACACGACCCCCCAACGATTGCAAACATTTGTTTTTTTTTACCAAAGAACATTTTTCTTGCATGAAGAAACCCGCCTTTTGTCTCAATCGCTTTAATATTATCTTTACATTTCCAGTATCAGCAACAACGGCTTTGTGCCGATCAACATCTCTTTTACTATTTAAATATTCTTCTTCTATATTCTAACACACTCATATAACACAACCAACCAATAACAATGCTCACGCCTGGGCCAAATTCAACATGGTAAAATTTACGGTAAAACGTGCAAAATATGGATATGGTAAATATGCAACCAGTAAATGTATTTTTTTTTCAAAAATTTAAGCTTATATTTCTCTTATATACAATATTTTTGTTTTACCAAACCTTATCAAGACCATAAAACTTTAATTTTTATCTTTTACAGTAACCAAATAAATTTCTTTTAACTAAAACATGGTGTGGCAAGCGCTTAATTCTTAACCGCTTTCCAACGGGTTAAGTTCATACGAGTTTACCGAGCCGACACGTCTTCAAAGTTGGTTCGGGCGTCAAGAAATTAACGGCAAATGACGACGTTTTACCGGTCAGGCCATAAACAATACAATTTAACAGGCCAAACAACGCAATTTATCGGAACAACGCACAAAACAATGCAAGCAATCAGACTTCTAACCGCTCCAGGCCGGTTCTAAAACGTCATCGCAATAGAAGAAACCAAAAAAAGGACGACTCGTATAACTTGCCCGACGCCACCTTGTTTTTATAATTACCCCACCTTTTGGGTATATAAGCTTGTATTTTTATTTATAAAATCTCTGACGCTCTTACTCACTTAGTTGCTTAGTTTTTACTTACTCGCCGACTCTGAAGTTTAGACAACAGCAGTCAAGTCTGGCCTTATGGCCAGACGCATTAATATAAAAATGTAATGTCAGTTTTAATTTTGTATCGCGCATTTAGTGTAATCAAGTACTTGTTTTATATTATTCGTGTGTACAATATAACTCGCAATACTTAGTTAAAAGTTTGTTATTATCAAGTTAAATTAATCAGAAAGCTTAGGTGCAATGCAAGTTAAACGGAGTCTTGAATCTTAAACAATTTATTAATTAAATAGTCAGGTTTATCATAGACTTTAGCAATAAAGGCTATGATAGAACCTGTGGTGACCCCAAATTAGACAACTAACAATCCACAACCCAAATTTAATAAACCACCACAAACCATCTCTATTAATATTATTAAATTAATTAAAACGTTAAGAAAACCCTACAGAAATGGTGACCCCGACGTGATTAACGGTTAAATAAATGGTCAGTAGGTACAGTTTAACCTAGAATACGCAAATCTCCGATTTAAGAATTAACGAATAAAAATCAGACGATCAAAGCCAAGCAAAAGTTAAAAACGCTAGGTGTAACGATTACGACGCTTGCAGAATAATTTAGACATTTTTTTAGAATAGAATACTTTTAGAAACTTTATAGGCAGTATCAATAACAAACTTTTATTACAGCATAGGTTAAATTAAATCTGTTTAAATTTTGATAAGAGTATAAAGCTACATTTTGGTGATTTATTACCGACAACATTTTTTTCCTATTTTTTTTTATATAATTTTTTTTTAAACCTTAAACATTAGTTAGTAAACGATTTATGTTTATTTTAAATAGTTGTTAAATCGTTTTAATCGGGATCCGTAACTTCTAAAATATTTTCTTTTCTCATTTTATTATTTTTGTAAACGCGACAAACTACTTTAAATACTTTATCCTTAATAACATAACTATGCAGTTCGTGTAATTGATTTTTCTAAAATAATTTGTTATATAAGATCATAGATATTTTGTGCGTCATTTCGAGATATGAAAACTGATTTAGTCGACAAATCAGTTGTTAATATCGAAAAAGATACCGTTTTAAAATTTATGGGGAAAAACATTTTTTTATGGCGTGAGCGTTACATGAATAACCACAAAAAAATATTTAATTTTTTCCTATGACATAACAGAATTCTTTATACTTTCTTTGATTTATTGTTTTTCTTTTAAGAAATTTCAATTTCTATTCTTTTAAGAAATGGCTTACTTGCCAAGTCAAGTAGCATTAGGCTTATACATGGAAGATCCTTGGAAAATCTTTCAACGTATAAGTGCATTACAATTATCTTTTCTTGCGACAACACCTTAACGTGTCAACTTTTAAGACACAGTCTGCAATGTTCAAACAACCAATTACTTTTATATGTTTTACAACCAGTTCTCAACCGCGATGACGAGGTCTAACACTCATGAGACAAAAACAGGGCAAGCATCGCACCTGCAGCTACAGCCTGCACAATCTTTCTCAGCAGCAACAGTCTGCTCATTTTTTACCGCAGCCACAGCCTGCTTATTTTTCCCCACACAGCTGGGTTGACAACAAGCCTGTCTGAAATCGTATCAACCTATTGATGCTTCACACGAATTAGAAGAGCAAGCTGATGAGACGTCATCCTCTTCTCAACGAAATTCTACTTCAAATGATGGTTATCTTGCGCACGGTTGCATAGTTCTTCAGGAGCGCAAACAGGCCCAATACTTCTTTATTTTTTGGTTACAAATTGTAACGTCAGCATCACAACTAGTGATTGAAGAGCCACCAACTAGCGAAAGAGTCGTTATTCACAACACGACATTTTTTTTTGGTTACAAATCGTAACGTCAGCATCACAACCAGTGATTGAAGAGCCGCCAACTAGCGGAAGAGTCGTTTCAAAACACGACCCCCCAACGATTGCAAACATTTGTTTTTTTTTACCAAAGAACATTTTTCTTGCATGAAGAAACCCGCCTTTTGTCTCAATCGCTTTAATATTATCTTTACATTTCCAGTATCAGCAACAACGGCTTTGTGCCGATCAACATCTCTTTTACTATTTAAATATTCTTCTTCTATATTCTAACACACTCATATAACACAACCAACCAATAACAATGCTCACGCCTGGGCCAAATTCAACATGGTAAAATTTACGGTAAAACGTGCAAAATATGGATATGGTAAATATGCAACCAGTAAATGTATTTTTTTTTCAAAAATTTAAGCTTATATTTCTCTTATATACAATATTTTTGTTTTACCAAACCTTATCAAGACCATAAAACTTTAATTTTTATCTTTTACAGTAACCAAATAAATTTCTTTTAACTAAAACATGGTGTGGCAAGCGCTTAATTCTTAACCGCTTTCCAACGGGTTAAGTTCATACGAGTTTACCGAGCCGACACGTCTTCAAAGTTGGTTCGGGCGTCAAGAAATTAACGGCAAATGACGACGTTTTACCGGTCAGGCCATAAACAATACAATTTAACAGGCCAAACAACGCAATTTATCGGAACAACGCACAAAACAATGCAAGCAATCAGACTTCTAACCGCTCCAGGCCGGTTCTAAAACGTCATCGCAATAGAAGAAACCAAAAAAAGGACGACTCGTATAACTTGCCCGACGCCACCTTGTTTTTATAATTACCCCACCTTTTGGGTATATAAGCTTGTATTTTTATTTATAAAATCTCTGACGCTCTTACTCACTTAGTTGCTTAGTTTTTACTTACTCGCCGACTCTGAAGTTTAGACAACAGCAGTCAAGTCTGGCCTTATGGCCAGACGCATTAATATAAAAATGTAATGTCAGTTTTAATTTTGTATCGCGCATTTAGTGTAATCAAGTACTTGTTTTATATTATTCGTGTGTACAATATAACTCGCAATACTTAGTTAAAAGTTTGTTATTATCAAGTTAAATTAATCAGAAAGCTTAGGTGCAATGCAAGTTAAACGGAGTCTTGAATCTTAAACAATTTATTAATTAAATAGTCAGGTTTATCATAGACTTTAGCAATAAAGGCTATGATAGAACCTGTGGTGACCCCAAATTAGACAACTAACAATCCACAACCCAAATTTAATAAACCACCACAAACCATCTCTATTAATATTATTAAATTAATTAAAACGTTAAGAAAACCCTACAGAAATGGTGACCCCGACGTGATTAACGGTTAAATAAATGGTCAGTAGGTACAGTTTAACCTAGAATACGCAAATCTCCGATTTAAGAATTAACGAATAAAAATCAGACGATCAAAGCCAAGCAAAAGTTAAAAACGCTAGGTGTAACGATTACGACGCTTGCAGAATAATTTAGACATTTTTTTAGAATAGAATACTTTTAGAAACTTTATAGGCAGTATCAATAACAAACTTTTATTACAGCATAGGTTAAATTAAATCTGTTTAAATTTTGATAAGAGTATAAAGCTACATTTTGGTGATTTATTACCGACAACATTTTTTTCCTATTTTTTTTTATATAATTTTTTTTTAAACCTTAAACATTAGTTAGTAAACGATTTATGTTTATTTTAAATAGTTGTTAAATCGTTTTAATCGGGATCCGTAACTTCTAAAATATTTTCTTTTCTCATTTTATTATTTTTGTAAACGCGACAAACTACTTTAAATACTTTATCCTTAATAACATAACTATGCAGTTCGTGTAATTGATTTTTCTAAAATAATTTGTTATATAAGATCATAGATATTTTGTGCGTCATTTCGAGATATGAAAACTGATTTAGTCGACAAATCAGTTGTTAATATCGAAAAAGATACCGTTTTAAAATTTATGGGGAAAAACATTTTTTTATGGCGTGAGCGTTACATGAATAACCACAAAAAAATATTTAATTTTTTCCTATGACATAACAGAATTCTTTATACTTTCTTTGATTTATTGTTTTTCTTTTAAGAAATTTCAATTTCTATTCTTTTAAGAAATGGCTTACTTGCCAAGTCAAGTAGCATTAGGCTTATACATGGAAGATCCTTGGAAAATCTTTCAACGTATAAGTGCATTACAATTATCTTTTCTTGCGACAACACCTTAACGTGTCAACTTTTAAGACACAGTCTGCAATGTTCAAACAACCAATTACTTTTATATGTTTTACAACCAGTTCTCAACCGCGATGACGAGGTCTAACACTCATGAGACAAAAACAGGGCAAGCATCGCACCTGCAGCTACAGCCTGCACAATCTTTCTCAGCAGCAACAGTCTGCTCATTTTTTACCGCAGCCACAGCCTGCTTATTTTTCCCCACACAGCTGGGTTGACAACAAGCCTGTCTGAAATCGTATCAACCTATTGATGCTTCACACGAATTAGAAGAGCAAGCTGATGAGACGTCATCCTCTTCTCAACGAAATTCTACTTCAAATGATGGTTATCTTGCGCACGGTTGCATAGTTCTTCAGGAGCGCAAACAGGCCCAATACTTCTTTATTTTTTGGTTACAAATTGTAACGTCAGCATCACAACTAGTGATTGAAGAGCCACCAACTAGCGAAAGAGTCGTTATTCACAACACGACATTTTTTTTTGGTTACAAATCGTAACGTCAGCATCACAACCAGTGATTGAAGAGCCGCCAACTAGCGGAAGAGTCGTTTCAAAACACGACCCCCCAACGATTGCAAACATTTGTTTTTTTTTACCAAAGAACATTTTTCTTGCATGAAGAAACCCGCCTTTTGTCTCAATCGCTTTAATATTATCTTTACATTTCCAGTATCAGCAACAACGGCTTTGTGCCGATCAACATCTCTTTTACTATTTAAATATTCTTCTTCTATATTCTAACACACTCATATAACACAACCAACCAATAACAATGCTCACGCCTG
This sequence comes from Corella eumyota, assembly GCF_963082875.1. Taxonomy (NCBI): domain Eukaryota; kingdom Metazoa; phylum Chordata; class Ascidiacea; order Phlebobranchia; family Corellidae; genus Corella; species Corella eumyota. The sequence continues at coordinate 10,084,393 of NC_137495.1, read as the reverse complement.
GGCCAAATTCAACATGGTAAAATTTACGGTAAAACGTGCAAAATATGGATATGGTAAATATGCAACCAGTAAATGTATTTTTTTTTCAAAAATTTAAGCTTATATTTCTCTTATATACAATATTTTTGTTTTACCAAACCTTATCAAGACCATAAAACTTTAATTTTTATCTTTTACAGTAACCAAATAAATTTCTTTTAACTAAAACATGGTGTGGCAAGCGCTTAATTCTTAACCGCTTTCCAACGGGTTAAGTTCATACGAGTTTACCGAGCCGACACGTCTTCAAAGTTGGTTCGGGCGTCAAGAAATTAACGGCAAATGACGACGTTTTACCGGTCAGGCCATAAACAATACAATTTAACAGGCCAAACAACGCAATTTATCGGAACAACGCACAAAACAATGCAAGCAATCAGACTTCTAACCGCTCCAGGCCGGTTCTAAAACGTCATCGCAATAGAAGAAACCAAAAAAAGGACGACTCGTATAACTTGCCCGACGCCACCTTGTTTTTATAATTACCCCACCTTTTGGGTATATAAGCTTGTATTTTTATTTATAAAATCTCTGACGCTCTTACTCACTTAGTTGCTTAGTTTTTACTTACTCGCCGACTCTGAAGTTTAGACAACAGCAGTCAAGTCTGGCCTTATGGCCAGACGCATTAATATAAAAATGTAATGTCAGTTTTAATTTTGTATCGCGCATTTAGTGTAATCAAGTACTTGTTTTATATTATTCGTGTGTACAATATAACTCGCAATACTTAGTTAAAAGTTTGTTATTATCAAGTTAAATTAATCAGAAAGCTTAGGTGCAATGCAAGTTAAACGGAGTCTTGAATCTTAAACAATTTATTAATTAAATAGTCAGGTTTATCATAGACTTTAGCAATAAAGGCTATGATAGAACCTGTGGTAACCCCAAATTAGACAACTAACAATCCACAACCCAAATTTAATAAACCACCACAAACCATCTCTATTAATATTATTAAATTAATTAAAACGTTAAGAAAACCCTACAGAAATGGTGACCCCGACGTGATTAACGGTTAAATAAATGGTCAGTAGGTACAGTTTAACCTAGAATACGCAAATCTCCGATTTAAGAATTAACGAATAAAAATCAGACGATCAAAGCCAAGCAAAAGTTAAAAACGCTAGGTGTAACGATTACGACGCTTGCAGAATAATTTAGACATTTTTTTAGAATAGAATACTTTTAGAAACTTTATAGGCAGTATCAATAACAAACTTTTATTACAGCATAGGTTAAATTAAATCTGTTTAAATTTTGATAAGAGTATAAAGCTACATTTTGGTGATTTATTACCGACAACATTTTTTTCCTATTTTTTTTTATATAATTTTTTTTTAAACCTTAAACATTAGTTAGTAAACGATTTATGTTTATTTTAAATAGTTGTTAAATCGTTTTAATCGGGATCCGTAACTTCTAAAATATTTTCTTTTCTCATTTTATTATTTTTGTAAACGCGACAAACTACTTTAAATACTTTATCCTTAATAACATAACTATGCAGTTCGTGTAATTGATTTTTCTAAAATAATTTGTTATATAAGATCATAGATATTTTGTGCGTCATTTCGAGATATGAAAACTGATTTAGTCGACAAATCAGTTGTTAATATCGAAAAAGATACCGTTTTAAAATTTATGGGGAAAAACATTTTTTTATGGCGTGAGCGTTACATGAATAACCACAAAAAAATATTTAATTTTTTCCTATGACATAACAGAATTCTTTATACTTTCTTTGATTTATTGTTTTTCTTTTAAGAAATTTCAATTTCTATTCTTTTAAGAAATGGCTTACTTGCCAAGTCAAGTAGCATTAGGCTTATACATGGAAGATCCTTGGAAAATCTTTCAACGTATAAGTGCATTACAATTATCTTTTCTTGCGACAACACCTTAACGTGTCAACTTTTAAGACACAGTCTGCAATGTTCAAACAACCAATTACTTTTATATGTTTTACAACCAGTTCTCAACCGCGATGACGAGGTCTAACACTCATGAGACAAAAACAGGGCAAGCATCGCACCTGCAGCTACAGCCTGCACAATCTTTCTCAGCAGCAACAGTCTGCTCATTTTTTACCGCAGCCACAGCCTGCTTATTTTTCCCCACACAGCTGGGTTGACAACAAGCCTGTCTGAAATCGTATCAACCTATTGATGCTTCACACGAATTAGAAGAGCAAGCTGATGAGACGTCATCCTCTTCTCAACGAAATTCTACTTCAAATGATGGTTATCTTGCGCACGGTTGCATAGTTCTTCAGGAGCGCAAACAGGCCCAATACTTCTTTATTTTTTGGTTACAAATTGTAACGTCAGCATCACAACTAGTGATTGAAGAGCCACCAACTAGCGAAAGAGTCGTTATTCACAACACGACATTTTTTTTTGGTTACAAATCGTAACGTCAGCATCACAACCAGTGATTGAAGAGCCGCCAACTAGCGGAAGAGTCGTTTCAAAACACGACCCCCCAACGATTGCAAACATTTGTTTTTTTTTACCAAACAACATTTTTCTTGCATGAAGAAACCCGCCTTTTGTCTCAATCGCTTTAATATTATCTTTACATTTCCAGTATCAGCAACAACGGCTTTGTGCCGATCAACATCTCTTTTACTATTTAAATATTCTTCTTCTATATTCTAACACACTCATATAACACAACCAACCAATAACAATGCTCACGCCTGGGCCAAATTCAACATGGTAAAATTTACGGTAAAACGTGCAAAATATGGATATGGTAAATATGCAACCAGTAAATGTATTTTTTTTTCAAAAATTTAAGCTTATATTTCTCTTATATACAATATTTTTGTTTTACCAAACCTTATCAAGACCATAAAACTTTAATTTTTATCTTTTACAGTAACCAAATAAATTTCTTTTAACTAAAACATGGTGTGGCAAGCGCTTAATTCTTAACCGCTTTCCAACGGGTTAAGTTCATACGAGTTTACCGAGCCGACACGTCTTCAAAGTTGGTTCGGGCGTCAAGAAATTAACGGCAAATGACGACGTTTTACCGGTCAGGCCATAAACAATACAATTTAACAGGCCAAACAACGCAATTTATCGGAACAACGCACAAAACAATGCAAGCAATCAGACTTCTAACCGCTCCAGGCCGGTTCTAAAACGTCATCGCAATAGAAGAAACCAAAAAAAGGACGACTCGTATAACTTGCCCGACGCCACCTTGTTTTTATAATTACCCCACCTTTTGGGTATATAAGCTTGTATTTTTATTTATAAAATCTCTGACGCTCTTACTCACTTAGTTGCTTAGTTTTTACTTACTCGCCGACTCTGAAGTTTAGACAACAGCAGTCAAGTCTGGCCTTATGGCCAGACGCATTAATATAAAAATGTAATGTCAGTTTTAATTTTGTATCGCGCATTTAGTGTAATCAAGTACTTGTTTTATATTATTCGTGTGTACAATATAACTCGCAATACTTAGTTAAAAGTTTGTTATTATCAAGTTAAATTAATCAGAAAGCTTAGGTGCAATGCAAGTTAAACGGAGTCTTGAATCTTAAACAATTTATTAATTAAATAGTCAGGTTTATCATAGACTTTAGCAATAAAGGCTATGATAGAACCTGTGGTGACCCCAAATTAGACAACTAACAATCCACAACCCAAATTTAATAAACCACCACAAACCATCTCTATTAATATTATTAAATTAATTAAAACGTTAAGAAAACCCTACAGAAATGGTGACCCCGACGTGATTAACGGTTAAATAAATGGTCAGTAGGTACAGTTTAACCTAGAATACGCAAATCTCCGATTTAAGAATTAACGAATAAAAATCAGACGATCAAAGCCAAGCAAAAGTTAAAAACGCTAGGTGTAACGATTACGACGCTTGCAGAATAATTTAGACATTTTTTTAGAATAGAATACTTTTAGAAACTTTATAGGCAGTATCAATAACAAACTTTTATTACAGCATAGGTTAAATTAAATCTGTTTAAATTTTGATAAGAGTATAAAGCTACATTTTGGTGATTTATTACCGACAACATTTTTTTCCTATTTTTTTTTATATAATTTTTTTTTAAACCTTAAACATTAGTTAGTAAACGATTTATGTTTATTTTAAATAGTTGTTAAATCGTTTTAATCGGGATCCGTAACTTCTAAAATATTTTCTTTTCTCATTTTATTATTTTTGTAAACGCGACAAACTACTTTAAATACTTTATCCTTAATAACATAACTATGCAGTTCGTGTAATTGATTTTTCTAAAATAATTTGTTATATAAGATCATAGATATTTTGTGCGTCATTTCGAGATATGAAAACTGATTTAGTCGACAAATCAGTTGTTAATATCGAAAAAGATACCGTTTTAAAATTTATGGGGAAAAACATTTTTTTATGGCGTGAGCGTTACATGAATAACCACAAAAAAATATTTAATTTTTTCCTATGACATAACAGAATTCTTTATACTTTCTTTGATTTATTGTTTTTCTTTTAAGAAATTTCAATTTCTATTCTTTTAAGAAATGGCTTACTTGCCAAGTCAAGTAGCATTAGGCTTATACATGGAAGATCCTTGGAAAATCTTTCAACGTATAAGTGCATTACAATTATCTTTTCTTGCGACAACACCTTAACGTGTCAACTTTTAAGACACAGTCTGCAATGTTCAAACAACCAATTACTTTTATATGTTTTACAACCAGTTCTCAACCGCGATGACGAGGTCTAACACTCATGAGACAAAAACAGGGCAAGCATCGCACCTGCAGCTACAGCCTGCACAATCTTTCTCAGCAGCAACAGTCTGCTCATTTTTTACCGCAGCCACAGCCTGCTTATTTTTCCCCACACAGCTGGGTTGACAACAAGCCTGTCTGAAATCGTATCAACCTATTGATGCTTCACACGAATTAGAAGAGCAAGCTGATGAGACGTCATCCTCTTCTCAACGAAATTCTACTTCAAATGATGGTTATCTTGCGCACGGTTGCATAGTTCTTCAGGAGCGCAAACAGGCCCAATACTTCTTTATTTTTTGGTTACAAATTGTAACGTCAGCATCACAACTAGTGATTGAAGAGCCACCAACTAGCGAAAGAGTCGTTATTCACAACACGACATTTTTTTTTGGTTACAAATCGTAACGTCAGCATCACAACCAGTGATTGAAGAGCCGCCAACTAGCGGAAGAGTCGTTTCAAAACACGACCCCCCAACGATTGCAAACATTTGTTTTTTTTTACCAAAGAACATTTTTCTTGCATGAAGAAACCCGCCTTTTGTCTCAATCGCTTTAATATTATCTTTACATTTCCAGTATCAGCAACAACGGCTTTGTGCCGATCAACATCTCTTTTACTATTTAAATATTCTTCTTCTATATTCTAACACACTCATATAACACAACCAACCAATAACAATGCTCACGCCTGGGCCAAATTCAACATGGTAAAATTTACGGTAAAACGTGCAAAATATGGATATGGTAAATATGCAACCAGTAAATGTATTTTTTTTTCAAAAATTTAAGCTTATATTTCTCTTATATACAATATTTTTGTTTTACCAAACCTTATCAAGACCATAAAACTTTAATTTTTATCTTTTACAGTAACCAAATAAATTTCTTTTAACTAAAACATGGTGTGGCAAGCGCTTAATTCTTAACCGCTTTCCAACGGGTTAAGTTCATACGAGTTTACCGAGCCGACACGTCTTCAAAGTTGGTTCGGGCGTCAAGAAATTAACGGCAAATGACGACGTTTTACCGGTCAGGCCATAAACAATACAATTTAACAGGCCAAACAACGCAATTTATCGGAACAACGCACAAAACAATGCAAGCAATCAGACTTCTAACCGCTCCAGGCCGGTTCTAAAACGTCATCGCAATAGAAGAAACCAAAAAAAGGACGACTCGTATAACTTGCCCGACGCCACCTTGTTTTTATAATTACCCCACCTTTTGGGTATATAAGCTTGTATTTTTATTTATAAAATCTCTGACGCTCTTACTCACTTAGTTGCTTAGTTTTTACTTACTCGCCGACTCTGAAGTTTAGACAACAGCAGTCAAGTCTGGCCTTATGGCCAGACGCATTAATATAAAAATGTAATGTCAGTTTTAATTTTGTATCGCGCATTTAGTGTAATCAAGTACTTGTTTTATATTATTCGTGTGTACAATATAACTCGCAATACTTAGTTAAAAGTTTGTTATTATCAAGTTAAATTAATCAGAAAGCTTAGGTGCAATGCAAGTTAAACGGAGTCTTGAATCTTAAACAATTTATTAATTAAATAGTCAGGTTTATCATAGACTTTAGCAATAAAGGCTATGATAGAACCTGTGGTGACCCCAAATTAGACAACTAACAATCCACAACCCAAATTTAATAAACCACCACAAACCATCTCTATTAATATTATTAAATTAATTAAAACGTTAAGAAAACCCTACAGAAATGGTGACCCCGACGTGATTAACGGTTAAATAAATGGTCAGTAGGTACAGTTTAACCTAGAATACGCAAATCTCCGATTTAAGAATTAACGAATAAAAATCAGACGATCAAAGCCAAGCAAAAGTTAAAAACGCTAGGTGTAACGATTACGACGCTTGCAGAATAATTTAGACATTTTTTTAGAATAGAATACTTTTAGAAACTTTATAGGCAGTATCAATAACAAACTTTTATTACAGCATAGGTTAAATTAAATCTGTTTAAATTTTGATAAGAGTATAAAGCTACATTTTGGTGATTTATTACCGACAACATTTTTTTCCTATTTTTTTTTATATAATTTTTTTTTAAACCTTAAACATTAGTTAGTAAACGATTTATGTTTATTTTAAATAGTTGTTAAATCGTTTTAATCGGGATCCGTAACTTCTAAAATATTTTCTTTTCTCATTTTATTATTTTTGTAAACGCGACAAACTACTTTAAATACTTTATCCTTAATAACATAACTATGCAGTTCGTGTAATTGATTTTTCTAAAATAATTTGTTATATAAGATCATAGATATTTTGTGCGTCATTTCGAGATATGAAAACTGATTTAGTCGACAAATCAATTGTTAATATCGAAAAAGATACCGTTTTAAAATTTATGGGGAAAAACATTTTTTTATGGCGTGAGCGTTACATGAATAACCACAAAAAAATATTTAATTTTTTCCTATGACATAACAGAATTCTTTATACTTTCTTTGATTTATTGTTTTTCTTTTAAGAAATTTCAATTTCTATTCTTTTAAGAAATGGCTTACTTGCCAAGTCAAGTAGCATTAGGCTTATACATGGAAGATCCTTGGAAAATCTTTCAACGTATAAGTGCATTACAATTATCTTTTCTTGCGACAACACCTTAACGTGTCAACTTTTAAGACACAGTCTGCAATGTTCAAACAACCAATTACTTTTATATGTTTTACAACCAGTTCTCAACCGCGATGACGAGGTCTAACACTCATGAGACAAAAACAGGGCAAGCATCGCACCTGCAGCTACAGCCTGCACAATCTTTCTCAGCAGCAACAGTCTGCTCATTTTTTACCGCAGCCACAGCCTGCTTATTTTTCCCCACACAGCTGGGTTGACAACAAGCCTGTCTGAAATCGTATCAACCTATTGATGCTTCACACGAATTAGAAGAGCAAGCTGATGAGACGTCATCCTCTTCTCAACGAAATTCTACTTCAAATGATGGTTATCTTGCGCACGGTTGCATAGTTCTTCAGGAGCGCAAACAGGCCCAATACTTCTTTATTTTTTGGTTACAAATTGTAACGTCAGCATCACAACTAGTGATTGAAGAGCCACCAACTAGCGAAAGAGTCGTTATTCACAACACGACATTTTTTTTTGGTTACAAATCGTAACGTCAGCATCACAACCAGTGATTGAAGAGCCGCCAACTAGCGGAAGAGTCGTTTCAAAACACGACCCCCCAACGATTGCAAACATTTGTTTTTTTTTACCAAACAACATTTTTCTTGCATGAAGAAACCCGCCTTTTGTCTCAATCGCTTTAATATTATCTTTACATTTCCAGTATCAGCAACAACGGCTTTGTGCCGATCAACATCTCTTTTACTATTTAAATATTCTTCTTCTATATTCTAACACACTCATATAACACAACCAACCAATAACAATGCTCACGCCTGGGCCAAATTCAACATGGTAAAATTTACGGTAAAACGTGCAAAATATGGATATGGTAAATATGCAACCAGTAAATGTATTTTTTTTTCAAAAATTTAAGCTTATATTTCTCTTATATACAATATTTTTGTTTTACCAAACCTTATCAAGACCATAAAACTTTAATTTTTATCTTTTACAGTAACCAAATAAATTTCTTTTAACTAAAACATGGTGTGGCAAGCGCTTAATTCTTAACCGCTTTCCAACGGGTTAAGTTCATACGAGTTTACCGAGCCGACACGTCTTCAAAGTTGGTTCGGGCGTCAAGAAATTAACGGCAAATGACGACGTTTTACCGGTCAGGCCATAAACAATACAATTTAACAGGCCAAACAACGCAATTTATCGGAACAACGCACAAAACAATGCAAGCAATCAGACTTCTAACCGCTCCAGGCCGGTTCTAAAACGTCATCGCAATAGAAGAAACCAAGAAAAGGACGACTCGTATAACTTGCCCGACGCCACCTTGTTTTTATAATTATCCCACCTTTTGGGTATATAAGCTTGTATTTTTATTTATAAAATCTCTGACGCTCTTGCTCTTACTCACTTAGTTGCTTAGTTTTTACTTAATCGCCGACTCTGAAGTTTAGACAACAGCAGTCAAGTCTGGCCTTATGGCCAGACGCATTAATATAAAAATGTAATGTCAGTTTTAATTTTGTATCGCGCATTTAGTGTAATCAAGTACTTGTTTTATATTATTCGTGTGTACAATATAACTTGCAATACTTAGTTAAAAGTTGTTATCAAGTTAAATTAATCAGAAAGCTTAGGTGCAATGCAAGTTAAACGGAGTCTTGAATCTTAAACAATTTATTAATTAAATAGTCAGGTTTATCATAGACTTTAGCAATAAAGGCTATGATAGAACCTGTGGTGACCCCAAATTAGACAACTAACAATCCACAACCCAAATTCAATAAACCACCACAAACCACCTCTATTAATATTATTAAATTAATTAAAACGTTAAGAAAACCCTACAAAACACAATGAATGAAATGTTAAATATTTGGGGCAGGTCTAAGAAGTATACCGTTGTCCTTTCCTGACAATATCATACATAAAAAAAACTTAAAAAATGGTATTAAATAATACTCTAAAATGGTAGCAATTTCCAACAAAAGTTTGAGCATTATCGGATACCAATAAGTTCGTTCTTTAAAAGCGCTAAAAAGAAATTCCAAATTTGCACAAGTTGATTAGTTTATAATGCCATATTATTGATAGTATAGTTGTAATAATTATTTTTATGGATTCTGTTTACGTTACATTAAAGACCCTTTAATTAAGTGTTATTGTACGCGTCTATGGTGTAACGGTTAGCATTGGTGCCTTCCAAGCACTAATTCCGACTCCCGGTCGACGCATTTCTTTTAATTCAAAAATATTGTAAAATTGTTTATAATAAAATATACATAGTTTAATATAAAATAATTTTTTTAACTTATGTAGCAATAAAGCTAACATTGAATGTATATAACCCCACATTATCCCACTGGTAATTTTACCCGACTGTGTTTTTTTTTAAATTTGTTAATTAAACGTGAACAACCAAAAAATAATTTAACATGCGTTATTAAACATTTGAAAAATTTAAAGACAATATTTTTTTATAGAAAAAATGTCGTGCTTTAAAATGAAAATAGTTAAAATATATTAATTAATGATATCCAGATAAGCCAACATAATACATAAAATTTGTTTTAAAAATGGTAATAAGTTTACTTAATCTGGAACTTTCTAACGAAAGTTTGAGTTTTATTTGATACGAATAAGTTAAGTCTTTTAAAGTGCAAAAGAAAATTAATATTTTTTATAAGTTGTTAAGCTTACAACTTTTAAAACAGCTAACGATAATAAGCGAAAATATATAAACAATAAAAAATTTCGATTTTAAATTACGCGTTATGACTTAGTGGTTATGGCTTGGTGGTAAAGCGCCTGTCTTGTAAACAGGAGATCCTGGATTCGATCCCCAGTAACGCCTTTTCATGTTTGAAACTATTATTGTTAAATTTAATAATTTTAATAAATAGTCTACTTTTACTGATTTAGAAATAAATAAAATTTGCGATTTATATTTGCAAATTTTTTTATAATGGGACTTTAAATTAAATTTGTTTTTTTGATTTGTCTATATTTTTAAAATTTTTTTTTCCCTTTTTGATGTGCAAATGTTGGTTAATAAAAATGAATTTTGACATAATGTAAATTAAGCGTTTATTTTTTAAAGAAGTAAGTCAAGATTTTGTATCAACTAACCCATAATAGCAATTATAATTAGAAAATTCGCCACACGATATCTTTAATTTAATGAGTTTCGTAATGCAGCACCCGGTTGAACAAAAATAACCATTTATTCCAATATTTTTTGTAAATATTAAATTATACAATTGTATTGGATTATGTCAGGATGGCCGAGTGGTCTAAGGCGCCAGTCTCAAGGTAAAGTCTTTGCTGTTGAGTGGTGATGGGTGTTCTGGTCTCCGAATGTAGGCGTGGGTTCGAATCCCACTTCTGACATTAGTTTTAAATGACTAAAACACGATTTTTGAAATAAATAACTTTTCAATTTCACTAGTGTAGGCATAACGTCAGGTTAAAAATAAAGTTGAGTTTATTCACAAGTACAACGATATAACACGTAACTAAATTTATTTGATAAAAAAATTTAACTTTTTATCTTTAAACTTAACCTTCATAAAGAAACAAGTATTTAATTATAAGTGGATTACCAGCATTACAAATTTGACTGTAACTTACCTTTGCACAACAAGCAGCAAGCATTAAAATTAAGCGTACAAATCACTTGATAAGATAATTGTGTTTGGCTTAAAAGTAACTAAGTTAAAAGGTAAAAATAAGTTCCCTAGTCCGATTATTTGAAAAAACTTTTATGTAACAAATATTGTTAATTAATTTAATATTAGTGGTAAAGTGTTTAGCCAAAAGCAAACAATGAAGGTAACGTAGCAAACATTTATCGATGGAATACCGTAACAAATCCTCCATTTTCATGTTTATTGTAACGTGTTATCTGTCCTAAGTCACTTGCCCCCTCCCATTAGTCACTTGGGCACACTTTGTCCGCTGTGGGCTGTATTACGTGACTTGTAATTTAAACTGTAAAAAATAAATTGTTTAAGATGTCGCGTAGTAAACAGCCTGGTGAATGGTTGTGTTTGGTTGCTTGATTGTGATGATAATCGTCTTGTAAATAAATCTGTCATATACAGAATTTGGTGCGAGATCAGTAGTTAACAAAATAGGTAAACGCATACGCGGCAGAATACTTTACAATATTTATCTATAATTCTTTACTTCTTAAATTGTAAATTTAAACCACTATTTTAAAATCATAATGAAACCCAATGAATGAAATGTTAAATATTTGGGGTAGGTCAAAGAAGTATACCGTTGTCCTTTCCTGACAATATCATACATAAACTTTAAAAAAAAATGAAATTATACCAACACTAGTAAAAACAGAGGATTATTTATTTAATTTTAATTCAAAAATCGTGTTTTAGTCATTGAAAACGATTACAGAAATGGGATTCGAACCCACGCCTCCATTCGGACACAAGAATACTCAACACCGCACAAAATATTTTATTTTAAGACTAGCGCCTTAGACCACTCGGCCATCCTGACACAATTTCTTCGTAATCATAATCTTTGTTACGTGGGCGTTTTCTACCCGATTTCCCCTCCGAACCACGATTTTTTCTAATCATTTTTGACAATGAGTACTTATGTCTATTTTTATCTTTAAGATTCTTGAATAGCCATTTGAACTGCCAATATATGAAAACATAACCCTGAACTTAAACCATTTGAACTGCCAAAATATGAAAACATAACCCTGAACTTAAGCACGAGCATCGCGATGGTTTAGGATTTAAAATCACGCTGTTAAATTATTAAGTTACCAGGTCGGGATAAATAATGATTTGGCGCACAAACGACTTTAACTGCTGTGCGATTTCAACTAAACTAAAATACTCATCGTTTGAATTTTTTTTCTTTTCTTTAACGTTGTACCGCAAATTTTCACATTGTTTAATATCAAGTGGACGGTCCACTGGCATTCAATCTTAATTTACTTCATTGCTTTTTTCTGTTTGAAATTTATTATACACTTTTTTAGGTTTTTAAAAGTCAGATTGAATTTCTATATCTTGAAGTACAGTTTTAAGAGTTGATAAATAAAAAACTTTTTTTTTTTGAATTTCCATGTGGACTATCTTTATATTCCGATTCCTCACCAAAATAATGTATTAAACATAACGAAGCATCTTTAGGTTTTTCTGGCAATAATGTAAAAACATGTCTTTGAAATCCAGAAGATACTTTCCTACCAGAAATTCTAATCTTGTAGTACCTTCGTTTTATTCCCATTTTACAATTTTTTTCTTGTCCATCGCGCTTAAATCTGTATTGATCACAACTAAAGTCATCTTTGCTCTTCCATGCGAATCGTGATGGTTCCCTTGAACATCAGTTTATATTTTTAAATCGTTTATGAAGAGTTATTGCGTGCTTTAAGTAACTTATATGTTTTCCTTATCCTGCCAAATGTAAATTAAACTACTTGGCATTGAATAACAATAACTTTTTGACCTCACAATGCCTAGATTTTACACCCTTGTTTGTTGTTTTGCAATAAAGTTAAGTTTGGGGTATAGTTGTATAGTAAGTATAATAACATACTATTTAAAACTTTAATTTTGTCTTTTTACCGAACTTCTCAACTTTTTAAAATCTTAACTCGTTTTAAATCATTTTGGTTCTATAATGATAAGCTGACACAGGCTCAGCAAGAGAAATTTTTTACTCCCTTCACAAATCTTTTTTAGTGGCACGCTATTACAACTTATAAGCTTTTCTGTGATTGTCGATATCTTTTTGTTAAGTTGCTAAATTTTAAAATATTATTAAAAAGTTGCTATGGCATAACTTTTTATCACATTTAACCACAGGTGGGCAACGTTACTTAAAAAATCAATTTCGATAGCGGGCGTTCCGTTAATAAAATCACGAACTTCGATAAAACTAAACCGTTACTTAAATACAAATGTATCGGAAGTTACCAAGAACGGTACTAGTAAACTTCAAAGTCTTAATAATTAGGCATACTATTAAGCGCAATAAGAAGCAAATAAAAACTAAAGCAAATTGCGCCACATTCGTCACATTTTTTAATTTGTTACGCCACCGTTTCCGATGTAAGAATACGAATTATTTTTAAAAGTTTGTAACAATACAATTTATTAAATTAACTTGTCCATCTGCTTATTAAAGTCGAGTTTTAAATAAACTTCTATATTATAACGACTAATTCGTCTTATAGCACGTTTTTTAAATCGTAAAATATCAATAAACCACATAAAATTCGTATATTTAAAACATTTTTGGTATTTACGTACTTTATCTAACGGAGGAACAATGTAACAAAAGTTAAGGGAACCGTTTATGATTTTCAAAGTTAACTTAAAAGTTAAATTTTAACGAAAAAAACAACTTCGTTAATCAACGATTAACGCACTAACGGTTTAGTGCCCACCTTTGCATTTAACGTAATTCAAACTACCTTTAATGATTTTGTTTTAGACTTAAATCTAGTTAAAAATCTTGTTAAATGATTGCCCGCCTTCAAATCATAGGTTTAGCAACAATAAAACATAGTTATATCAACAATAATTATGATTAAATAAAAAAAAAAATTACCAGTTTCTTCATTTCTTTATGCCAATTTTTTTCTTTATACTAAGTATCTCGTTTTTAGTATGTTTTTTTTCTTTTTTTAACATTTCCCTATTATTCTTATTTTTTTTATTTTCCTTATTTCTTGATTATCTATTAACTCCTTAATCTCCCTATTTTTCTTATTTCTCAATTTTCTAGTTTTTCTTAGTTCTAGATTTCCCTATTTTCGTATTTTTTGTTTTTTCTGTTTTCCGATTCCTCGATCTCCTTTTTTCCACATTCCTCGGTTTCCCTATTTTTCTTATTCCTCGGTTTCCCCATTACCTTATTTCTCGGTTCCTCTATTATCTTTATTTCTCGGTTTCTCTATTTTTCGTATTTCTTGGTTTCCCCATTACCTTATTTCTCGGTTTCTCTATTTTCTTTATTCTTCGGTTTCCCCATTACCTTATTCCTCGGTTTCTCTATTTTCTTTATTCCTTGGTTTCCCCATTACCTTATTTCTCGGTTTCTCTATTTTCTTTATTCTTCGGTTTCCCCATTACTTTATTCCTTGGTTTCTCTATTTTCTTTATTCTTCGGTTTCCCCCATTACCTTATTCCTCGGTTTTCCCATCACCTTATTCCTCGGTTTCTCTATTTTCTTTATTCTTCGGTTTTCACATTACCTTATTCCTCGGTTTCTCCATTTTCTTTATTCTTTGGTTTCCCCATTACTTTATTCCTTGGTTCCTTTATTCTTCGGTTTCCCCATTACCTTATTCCTCGGTTTCTCTATTTTCTTTATTCTTCGGTTTCCCCATTACCTTATTCCTCGGTTTCTCTATTTCTTTATTCTTCGGTTTTCCCATTACCTTATTCCTCGGTTTCTCTATTTTCTTTATTCCTCGGTTTCCCCATTACCTTATTCCTCGGTTTCTCTATTTTCTTTATTCCTCGGTTTTTCTATTTTTCTTATTCCTCGGTTTCCCCATTACCTTATACCTCGATTTCTCTATTTTCCTTATTCCTCGCTTTCCCCATTACCTTATACCTCGATTTCTCTATTTTCCTAATTCCTCGGTTTCCCCATTATCTTATACCTCGATTTCTCTATTTTCCTAATTCCTCGGTTTCCCCATTACCTTATACCTCAGTTTCTCTTTTTTCTTATTCCTCGGTTTCCCTATTACTTTCTACTTCGATTTTTCTATTTTCCTTATTTCTTGGTTTTCCCATTACCTTATACTTCGATTTCTCTATTTTTATTATTCCTCGATTTTTCTTATTCCTTGGTTTCTTTAGTTTCCCTATTCTTCGATTTCCTTATTCCTTACCTTGTTTTTTTATTTACCTGTTTTCGTTGTTTCTCGTTTTTTTCTGTTTTTTTCTTGTTTTTTTATCTTACATTTATTTTTTTAAAATACAAAAAAAAAAATTCCGCGTTTTGCGCAACTTTCTCCTTTTCCTCACTTTCCCCATTCCTTCTTTTAGTATTGCAATATTTCCTTGTTTTAGTGTTAATTTCTCGATTTCCTCATTCCTTCTTTTAGTGTTACCATTGCTTGGTCGATAATTTATTTTTATAAATATGTTTCGATGCGTTCATATTTAAGTTACGTTCGTCAAGTGGTAATTTTATTTTTTGTGTAATTTTCGCTTCTTGTTAAAATACACGATTAAATTAAAATTTATTTTAATTTTTTACTGTGAATTTGTCATCTTTTAAAGTATAAGAAATTTTGTTCAGTTGACAATGTAGTTGTATGTAGCTTAATTTAAATAAATCCACATAAGCTTACTTTAAATTTTATCTTGATTTTATACGAAATTGTTTTTTATTTTATATGAAATTGCTAACAACCTTAAAGGTAGTTTGTCTATTTTAAAAGGATATCGATTGCTTTTAACTATAACTTGTTTATTAAATTTGCGGTTTTTATTGAACAACTCTTTTAGCATCAAAACTTTACCTCATTTTTTGTTGGTATTGATTCATATTTTTATCTAGTCATTTACGCTTTATATTAAGTGCATATATTTAAATTAAACCTGGAAATTTAGTTTTACTAAACGGACGCCACCAAACAAACATGGATTTGAACTTTAAAGTAAATTTAGTGTTTATTTTTTTAAATAGTCAGAATCTTATATTCCTGTACACAACCAATCATTAAAAACAATAAAAATTAATAAATTTGCTACTTGTGCAAAAACATTGCACCGACTACCAAGCAAAAAGTACAAAAAACTATTAAAATTGAGTCGACTTCTTTTACATTTGCGTGTTAGAATTTGCATAAGCTGTTGATTACAGCCGGAAGATAATCAAGCCTTATTTAACATAAACGTCATGATAGGTTTACAAATCTTCGTGGTATTTAAAATTTATCTTAATATTTTATAGTAATTACAAAAAATATGTTTTTAAAATTAACTACCAATCTTTTTATAGTAAAAAAAACTCAGGCGTTACTGGGGATTGAACCCAGGATCTCCTGTTTACGAGACAGGCGCTTTACCACTAAGCTATAACGCCTTGGTGACTAAATAATTAAAATACTTATTCGATTCAAAAGTTTTTTTAAACAAGTTAAAATTTGTTATTACGAATTATGCACTCCTGTCTGGTAATGTTCAGGCAAGTGGTGGGCAATATAAGGGAGTTTTGAAAAAACACTGACCTTTATTAGATTTTTTCTGCAATCTAGTCCACCATCTAGCAAGATTTGTTAAACGTTGTCTTTTAAAAAAGATAAAGGTGTACTTTCCAAGTTTTTTATAGCCAATAGTCGTTCATCAACCTTTAAGATTTTTTCTGAAAAAATTCGTTCATTAACCTATAAGATTAATGGAAAAAATACAGATTCTTTATGTTCCATTAAATCAATCATCTGATTTTGAATTTATAAAATTATTTTCGTTTTTTAAAGATGTTTAAAAGAAGCTGGTGATGCACATGTTAACGTTTGTAAAACTGTTTTAATATATTTATATTGAAAAAAAGGATATCCCATACAATTATTGTTTTTTTAAAGAACGCAATAATTATGTCAAAGTAATTTTAAATTCAATATCACAACAAGCAAAAATACTTACAACTAGATTTATTTGATAAATAAAATACGATTTTAAATCATTTTTAAAATTAATCTCTATTAATAAATAAAGATAATCATAAACATTAATTAAGATTATCAACTAAATTATTAAATCAAATTTTATGTATTTAATTATTAGATAAATGTTTATCATTATTATTTTCCTTTGAATTTAAAAGATTGCGGTTCGATTCCAGCTAGGGTCAAATATATAATCGGCTTTTTTTTACAACTTTGCTTTGCAAGTTTGATAGAAATGTCGCGAATTAGTCGTATTTGTGTCGCAATAGATTAGCGCGTTTAGCTCTTTAACCGAAAGGTTGGAGGTTCAAGCCCGCCCAAGGACGAAAACATTTTTTTCTCATTTTTATTATTATTATAATTTTGCTTTGCAAATTTAATAGAAGTGTCGCGAATTAGTCATATTTGTGTCGCAATAGATTGGCGCGTTTTGCTCTTAACCGAAAGGTTGAAGGTTCGGGCCCATTCATGAACGAAATATATTATTACATTTTTATTATATTAATTTTGCTTTGCAAATTTAAACAAAGTGGGCGAAATAATCGTCTCTGTCGCGCAATCGGTTAGGGCGTTCAGCTGTTAGGAGAAAGTTTGAAGGTTTAAGTCCACCAAGGGTCAAATTTATTTTGTTAAACATTTCTATTATTATAATTTTGATCTTGCTTCATTTTTATTACCATAATAATGTTTTGCAAATTTGATAAAAATGTCGCGAATCAGTTGTTGTTGTGTTGCAATGGTTGGCGCATTTGGCTATTAACCGAAAGGCCAACCCAGAGATAAAAATAGTTTTCTTTATATTTAAAATTTTTCCTTGCAAATTTGTTTGAAACTCTTTTCACATGAAACCTCTAACTTTGTTGTTCTTGAATTAAACCATTATTTTAACGATTCATTTTAAGAAATTAGACAGAATTTTATATTCTTGTAAACAACCGACAACTAAAGGCAGTTATTAAAACATAAAATAATGCGTTGTCGGTGTGGAATTGATTGCTTGTGCAACCATTTCCTTTACGTGATACGGGGTGATATGAGAGATGCCACATTTAAAGACGTTTTATGTTATGGGTGTGGACAATGTGAAGCTAGCCACTGCAAACAAAACATCAGCGTGGCTAATAACTGAAAACAAACTATACTCTGTATTGCAATGCCTGGTGCGGAAATCACGATATCTGTTAGAACCTAATTAACCCGAAGATATACAGGATATACAGCTGTATCAGGGGTTAACAAAGGAGCACCAGAAAGCATTAAGCTTCACGAGAACACGAATAATCTGTTTATTGACAAATTCCGAAATGTGCTGTCAATCAATTATCATTTTATATCGCGTGACACGTCACTCGTTTCCCTAATTTGAGTCATTGAATCGCCTATATATATTTAATTTATTTTGCTTAATATTCAGTGAGATAAAGATTATGTGTTAAACCTATAGTTATCGTTGCGATTATTCGCATTGGTAATCATGTATCGCCAAGTTTACGCCGTTTCACTAATAAAAGTGTGACTGTTAACATACAATCAAGTAGTAAGGTTCAACGAAGTAGCTTAAATAAATCAACAGCAAAAATAAACTCTGTCAATCAAACTAAAATAACAATTAACTATACAAATGGTGACCCTTCAAGATAGCAACCCAAAAACTCATTATATAAACTCTACATCGGCATGAGTCGAACCTGCGCGGGCAGAGCCTCAAAGAATTCAAACTTATAGCCTCGGCCACGACAACTCCAATGTTCCACCTCGCGTGTTTTTAATTAGTTAATTAAATTCTTATTAAAACCTAAATTAAATAATGCGTTGTCGGCAGGATTCGAACCTTCGCGGGCAGAGCCCAATAGATTTCAAGTCTTTCGCCTTAACCACTCGGCCACGACAACTGTTATGTTGGATTCTCGGAGCAGCTAGCGTGATTAAAATAATTTTGTAATAAAACTGAAATAAAAATGCGTTATCGGCTGGACTCGAACCCTCGCGGGCAGAGCCTAAAAAAAATTAAGTCTATACTAAGTTTTCTTCTTCGAGCAGCTAGCGTGATTTTAATCAATTAATTAAATTTGAACTAAAACTAAATAAAAAAATTCGTTGTCGGCAGGATTCGAATATGTGCGGACAGCGCCTAAAAGATTGTAAGTCTATTGCCTTATCCACTCGGCCACGACAACTTTTTTGTTTACTTTTCAAGGCAACTTTAATTGATAAAATTGTATTTATTTAATTAAATTTGTAATTAAAAATGCGTTTTCGGCAGGATTCGAACTTGTGCCTGCAGAGCTGAATAGGTTCCTTTTTTATAGCCTTAACCAATCGGTCACGACAACTCTTGCTTTTCCATCTTTAGCCAGCTAGCGTGATTTTATTTAATTTTTAAAATGCTCGTCCCATGGCATTGTAATTTTTTCATGGTTTTTGTGTTTTAATTATTTTTATTGGTTAAGTGTAGATTTTGGTCCCAATAAGCTAGGTATTTACAGTAATATGTGTAGATATGCTAAGTGTAGTTTCTTTACAGTTATAAGTGCTGTTGTTCATTTGACCGTTTCTAACAACCAACAACGAACTTTGTTCTTATTTGAATAAGGTATATATGCTATTTGTATAATTTTTAAAAACAGAATTTTAATAAAATTTTGCTGAACAAATTGTCAAATTTTAATTAAACGAATGTTAAATTTTAACATTTTTTATCGAATAAAAAAATATATTAATAAATAAAGATAATCATAAACATTAATTAACTAAGATTATCAACCAAATTATTAAATCAAATTTTATGTATTTAATTATTAGATAAATGTTTATCATTATTATTTTCTTTTTAATTTAAAAGATTGCGGTTCGAGTCCACCCAGGGTAAAATATATAATCGTCTTTTTTTCACAATTTGCTTTGCAAGTTTGATAGAAATGTCGCAAATCAGTCGTTTCTGTGTCGCAATCATTGGCGCGTTTAGCTCTTTAACCGAAAGGTTGGAGGTTCGAGCCCGCCCAAGGACGAAACTATTTTTTTCTCATTTTTATTATCATTATAATTTTGCTTTGCAAATTTAATAGAAGTGTCGCTAATTAGTCGTATTTGTGTCGCAATAGATTGGCGCGTTTTGCTCTTAACCGAAAGGTTCGGGCCCATTCATGAACGAAATATATTATTACATTTTTATTACATTAATTTGCTTTGCAAATTTAAACAAAGTGGGCGAAATAATCGTCTCTGTCGCGCAATCGGTTAGGGCGTTCAGCTGTTAGGAGAAAGTTTGAAGGTTTAAGTCCACCAAGGGTCAAATTTATTTTGTTAAACATTTGTATTATTATAATTTTAATCTTGCTTCATTTTTATTACCATAATAATGTTTTGCAAATTTAATAAAAATGTCGCGAATCAGTTGTTGTTGTGTTGTAATGGTTGGCGCATTTGGTAATTAACCGAAATGTCAACCCAGAGATAAAAATAGTTTTCTTTGTATTCACGTGGAACCTCTAACTTCGTTTTTCTGGAGTTAAACCAATATTTTAACGATTTATTTTAGCTTTTTGTTATAGGCAAATGTTTGTTTTAAAGACGAAGGGCAATTTCGTTCTACTGAACAGAAGCCACTTAATAAACATGGATTTAGACATTACTTAATTTAGCGTTTAATTTTGAAAGAAATTAGACAGAATTTTATTTTCTTGTAAACAACCGACAACTAAAGGCAGTTATTAATTAATAAATTAACTACACTCCATTTTTAACAAAACTTATCTTGGAGACAATATCAAACATCGGTGGTAAAGTTAATGCTTGTCAAGCTTGGGATTTTTGGTTTTCACCCATACGGTCCGGCTTCGATTTCCGGTGTAGAAATAGTTTTTTTATTTTCGACGTGCGTTTTAACGTTATGATGCATAGATCGTTCAATTTGGGGGTTTTCAACAAGAATTTAAATATTAAAATACTTTACTTTATTTTAAATACATTTGTTTGTAACGACATAACTGATGCATTGGCTCTCTTTAAAGGCATTTTGGCATAGTGTTTAAGCGCCTGTCTAGTAAAAAGGAGGTCCCGGGATCGATCCCAATTAGCGCCTTATCATTTACCGCACGACCAGTAAAAGTTTTTTTTATGAAAGTACTGTCCAACGATATTCACCGAACAATTTTACTTATTTTTATGTGGAAAAATTCTTCATTCCCTTTAAGGCAGCTAGCAGATTTTAGTTAAAAAATTAAAATTGTATTAAAACTAAAATAAAAAATCCGTTGTCGACAGAATTCAAACCTGCGCGGACAGAGCCTCAAAGAATTCAAACCTATAGCCTTTACAACTCGGCCACGACAACTCTAATGTTCCATTCTCGGAGCACCTCGCGTGACTTTAATTAGTTAATTAAATTTATATTTAAAATAATGCGCAGTCGGCAGGATTCGAACCTGCGCGGCCAGAGCCCAATAGATTTCAAGTCTATCGCCTTAACCACTTGTCCACAACAAATGTTATGTTGGAGT
Organism: Corella eumyota; assembly: GCF_963082875.1. Taxonomy (NCBI): domain Eukaryota; kingdom Metazoa; phylum Chordata; class Ascidiacea; order Phlebobranchia; family Corellidae; genus Corella; species Corella eumyota. The sequence goes on along the minus strand of NC_137495.1, from coordinate 10,062,806 downwards.
CTCGGAGCAGCTAGCGTGATTTAAATTAATTTTGTAATAAAACTGAAATAAAAATGCGTTATCGGCTGGACTCGAACAACCAACTTTGTTCCTATTTGAATAAGGTATATATGCTATTTGTATAATTTTTAAAAACAGAATTTTAATAAAATTTTGCTGAACAAATTGTCAAATTTTAATCAAACGAATGTTATATTTTAACATTTTTTATCGAATTTTAATCAAACGAGTCTTTATTATGGACTAACAGTTAATAAAGTTAAAAGAAAAAAGGCATATTGTTCGTATTTTGAATTTTTTAAACGTAAGCCAATAGATATTCTTTATTACAACTCAAGTTGTAGGATCACATCTGTGAAACTACATATACGTTTAATAAATAGTCAAAAGTGATAAAAATTCGAATTGCTGGTTGTAGGTAAATGGCCAGCTGCAAATATTTGTTGCAACTTTTACGTTAATTTACTTTGTAAATAAAGCGATTTTAAATAATTTTTGTCGCAATTACAAAAATAATTATGGTTATTAAAATAAAGACTTATTGCATTTCATTGAAGAAAAGAATTACTTGCCCATTTAAAATTTATTTTATTGCTGTAACAGGTTTCGCAATATAATAACAGTTTTATATATCTAATCGTGTTATTTAAATAAAATGCATGTTAAAAGCAATACAAAATTACATTTCCTACTTTAAAATGAACCCCCACCAAAAAGTTTAGAATCCCCGAGGAAATAGTAGGGCGCAAAGTTCGCTACGCAAATACCTTGTTTAAACCAACCAAAAAAAATTGACTTAAAATCAAAGTTTTCGAAAGATAATAAGGCATAAGGCTGCCAATCACAATTGGTGGCTTACTTTAGATTTATGTTTATTAGCATCTTAACAAGGCTTTCACACTTACTGGGTTGGCCGAGTGGTTAAGGCGTTGGACTTAAGTTCCATTGAACGAATGTCCGCTTGGGTTCGAACCCCACACCCAGTAGTTTCATTTTAACTTGATTTATTTAAAAAAATGAGGGGTGAAGACACACACCTAAAGGTGTAACCTTTGCCCTGAAGTTAAAAATAAACGAGGATGCTTTAAATAAAAAATAACTTGCAGAGGTTTGTTTTTTTGATATTGTTGAACAGGTTTTACAGCTTAGGAAAAGGTTAACCTTTTTATTATTCTTTTAAGTTATTTTAGGATATGTGATAATTTACTAAAGATCAACAGGACAAATGTAAATTATGTATCAAGCTCAGGTCTTTAAACAGTTAGACCAAATATTACACCACACCTGCATTTTATAGTTTGTTGTATGGTAAAACCAATTTGCAGGCTATAATTTTTAAAGGCATTTATTTTTTTTAGATTGATCCAGATTTCTGCAGTGTGATTAAATTTCCGAAGTGTTTCTTTTAATTATGTACTTTGTGTATGTGTGCCGTTCTTACAGTGTTTTTTCGTTTTTTAATAAATTTTACAAATTTATTGTGCGGTAGTGATTCTGCGGAAAATTTTACTATAGTTTTACCGGTAAAAAGTTTTACGTGTACCATGTAAAATTAAAAATTACGTGAAATTTTACATGGTACACGTAAAAGTTAACTGTTCCAAACTAAAGTTTACCACCACGTAGGTAAAACATTTTACATGTCTTTTGCGTGTAATGTATTTGTACGTACTCTAGACTCCAGTCATTTTGTATGTACTTTTTCTAACAGTGTTGGCATAACGTCAGGTTAAAAAATAAAGTTAGGTTTATTTAGAAGTGAACCGATATAACACATAATCTTTTAATCTTAAAACTTATTCATTGTAAAGAAATAAATATCCAATTATAAGTGGACTACCAGCGTTACGATTTGCAAATTTGACTGTAACTTACCATTGCACAAAAGCAGCAAGCATTAAAATTAAGCATACACTCACTTAATAAGATAATTGTGTTTGGCTTAAATGTAACCAAGTTAAAAGGTAAAAATAAGTTCCCTCGTCCGATTACTTCAAAAAAAATTTCATGTATCAGGTATGTACTAGTTAATAAACTTAATAAAGTAAGTATTTTTTGCTAATATTCTTATTATTAAGTATGTTTGAGTATCAAGAATTTTAATCCCATTATTACAAACCAAACTTGTTTAACACAAATACTAATAAAAATAAGTCTTACAAAAACTCTACTTGGACGAACAACAAAATGAACAATTGTATTGCTTGCAGTAGATATGTTTTGCATCGTCAACAAGGTTTACAATGCGATGGATGCAATTTATGGCAGCATAGAAAATGTAATTAATAAATTTCACAGGCAGTTTATCGTCGAATGAACAGTATTATTTATATAAACTTAGATACATTATTTATATATTTGGGATAAAACTTAAACTTATTTTAGAAATCGAAATAGCTCATATTACATAATAAGTAGCAATAACACATTTTATTCATTTTTTACAGATGGAAATTAGTGCTATACACTCCCCCGAAAATGTGTCAGAGGAGGCGTTATTAATTAGTGCCATTAAAGTTGAAGGCCAATCAATAAACCAAGAACAAAAAAATAAGTGCCATTCTTCCAATAGCACATATTTTGAATGGAAGTGACGACACACCAAACCAAACGAGCGAATCGTCTTTAACAGATCTCTATCCAGAAAAAGTATCTTCTGACTTAGAGGCAACATACCAGGTTATTAAAGGCGTTTCATTGCAAAGAAAGCCTATGGTTTTTGACAAAATAGGTAAGACCTTTTATTATTTTTTGCTCGTATTTAAAAATAGTTTTTGGATCATAGTGGAGAATAACTTAAGCTTAATCTTTTTTATCTGCTTAAATAAGTCAACATATCTATTTTATATCTTTTTTTTGTATATATCTTTATCCTCGATGTGGGAAAGTCGAATGCGCGACTTAAACATAGAGTACCATCAGCCTCGAGTTGCCTGTGGCAGTTTGGGATATTATAGAGACTATAATTGCCCGGTAATTATGCTGCTGATTAAGTGCTGGCTCAGCAGGAGTTTATACCGTTTATAGCGGCTTACTCAAGGGCGCTACAGCATGAGATCAGTGGGGATTGAACCCACGACCTCATGTGTGGTGTAGCAAGTGTTCTTACCACTACACCACGCTGCCGGTTGATCTTACTAATAAATAAATAACTATTAAACTTTTAGGTACTCTTTCACGATAAAGAGCCAATCTAATACGTCGACATTATGGCGTTGTTCTGTTTAAAATAAAAAGATACTGTGCTGTGCAACTGTTTTGCAAAAAATTCACGATTTGCTGCCTCGACCCGTGAGCATAATTACCCTTCTTCACCAGTTAAGAACCGTAACTGACTCATTTAAATTAAAATATTTGTAAATCTAATGGATTAGTCGTCAAAAAATGTAGTTATTAAGTAAACCCATATAACACTTCCTAATTTTAGGATCAAACGTAGCCAGTGTTGTACAAGCTACGGCTAAGCGCCGAGGGCACGAGAACCCTTACGCCTTAGCTGGGGCCATTGTCCAGGCTACAATGCAGGAACTTGTTGTCCCTGGAAGACTTTGTCCGGCACTTCCAGCCTTAAGTTCATTGTCAAGGACAACCAATTCGTACAGGGGTGACCGACGACCTAAAGACCCAAGTTCCATTGATTAGCCGCTACTGGACGATCAGATTCCGGAGGACTTTTTTGTGCACGACATAAACGAAGGCGGGTATAGGCACATCATTTTTGCCACGGAGGTGCAGCTAAATTTTTCACAAAAGGCAAAACATTGGTATTTGGATTCGACTTTTAAAGTCGTAAGAAAGTCATTTGTCCAGCTTTTTTCAATCCATGCCTTGTGCGGAAAGAGGGTAACATGAAACAGGTAACATATATTATTTTAATTTTATATTAATGTAATAAAACATGTAAAAAAAGTTATTTCATATATACTTACTTCAGATACTATTTAACTTATATTAAGCAATATACTATTAAGACATTATTATCATCTCACTGTCAGTAATATAATCTTTAGTAATTATTAAGTTTCTCAAAAGACAACGTAGCGTTATAAACTAGTGTTCGTTTTGATGTCAAGGCGACAAACGTCTGATCACGTAAAAGTACTTGGTGCTTTCATCGATAAGTTGCAATTCCCTCCGTTGTGTAAGTCTGCAACTATGGATTTTGAGCTGGCGCAATGGAAGGCCTTCGCTGAAATTATGCCAACAGTTCAACGCCGTGGATGTTCTTTCAATTTCTGCCAAGGTGTTTATAGAAATATATCAGATAGTAAGTTTTACAAATATTTTAGATTTAAAATAGGTTAATATTGTTTATTTTTAATTATTTTTTTATAGTTTAAATTTGTAAATAAGTTTGACGTTAGTTTAATAACTTATTCTATTACCATTACATTTTTTATAACGTTTGAAAAACTTACATTTTAGGCGGGTTCACGTCCATTTATAAAAAAGACAACGGGAGTCATAAAATTTTTAAAAGGGCAATGGCTCTTTGCTACATGTCAAAAAGCCACATTCCCGGTCTTTTTAAAAATCTGGAAAAAAAGGCGGTACAGGAGCAACAAAAAAATTCCTTAGATACTTCCGGACACAGTGGATCGATAACCGAGTGTGGACCCCTTTATCGTGGAGCGTATACAAAGTATATGTGCGAGGTGGACTTTGTAACACAACAGGTAAATAGTCATATCAGTAATAAATGAATTATGTTAGTTATAATTAAAGATAATTTTATGTTACTACCCTGAGAATTTTGTTACCGACTTTTCTAACATTTTTTGCTTTTTGTTTTTCAGGTGCACTTAGTTTTTGAGAAAAAAACTAAAAAGACGTCAGCGAAAAAAATATAAAAAACAGAATGACAACATATTTAAATATACAAAAAAGATCTGCGAGCCAACTTTTAGATATTTGCTCGAATTTAAATTCTTTTTTTCCGTATTTGTTATGTTTACGTGTGCCTTTTTTATTTTAAAAATAAAGTTTTTCTTTACAAAATGCATATGTTTTGTTCGTAGAATTGCTCGCCATTACCATCATTTTTTAACTTTTAAATGTCGGTTAAATAAGTTCCGAGCTAAAAACCTAACGCAAACTTTTAACCCATAAGCGCCCGTCTTTAATCCGTTTTAAAAATACATTTTTGGGACAAAAATTTAAAAAAAAATAAATATTCTAAAAACTGACACATATATTTATCGTAACAACCAATTAAATTTTTTTATATATTATACTTTTCATGAAACTTATTTTAAATTTCGATAAAATACGGTGTTACGTTGACATCAAACGCGGCTTTACGTCGTGGACTTCCCGCAGTTAGACGAAAATTATGCAGGCTGAAAGTAAATTTTGTAAACCATAAGTGCCTGTTTTTAATCCGTTTTAAAATTATGTTTTTAAGACAAAAATCTTAAAAAAATAAATATTCTATAAACTAACATATAAATTTATCGTAACAACCAATTAAATTTTTTTTATATATTATACTTTTTATGAAATTTTATTTTGAATTTCGATAAAATACAGTCTTACGTTGACATCAAACGCGGGCTTTACGTTGTAGACTTCCCGCAGTTAAATAAAAAATTATGCAGGCCATAAGCGCCCGTCTTTAATCCTTTTTAAAAAGACATTTTTGGAACAAAAATTTTAAAAAAATTAATATTCTAAAAACTAACATATATATTTTTCGTAACCACTTTTTAAATTTTTTTTATGTATAATTCTTTTTGTCAAATTTTATTTTAAATATCGGTAAAATATGGTCTTAAACTGTCATTTTACGCGGCAATTTCGTCACCGACCCCCCGCATTTTTTGCAGGTCGAACCTTCTGGCCGAAGCTTCTAGCAACCCTTTGTATTAATGAAAAAATTTTAAATATAAAAACGTAAAAAGTAAATCCAAAAAATCAAAGTTGAAAAAATGAAAGCTTATAATACATTCTTGATTTTACTTAGTATCTTACGATAAACGATTTGGTAGTGGTAATAATTAAGTAAATTTGAACCTGACTAAATTGAAATAAACCAAATTTGGATTTGAACACACTCAAGGCTAGGTCGAATATTACAGTTTTACAATTATGATCTCTTATATATCAGGTAGGTAATGCGTTAACCAGTGGCGGCTCGTGGGTTAAATAAATGGGGGGGGCTAATTTTAGAAAATCACAACACCGCTAGAGGGTTCTGGATCCCTCAGAAATATTGTAAATTATTCGCTGTAAACACGCTATTTTTACATTTAATAGTCAATTATTTAAAGTATAGGCCCTTTTACACGGCGTATGCAACGTAACGTCGTTCACACGTACGAAAGTTACGCAAGTTTTGTGTTAGGAGCAAAATTTACGCAAGATTTCGTAAGCGGTATACTTTTAGTAGATATTGTTTATTAAAATTTAAAAAAAATCCCTAAAAATTGTAAAGTTAACGCAGCGCAACGCAGCGTTACCTGTCGTGTGAACATGCGTTAGGTTAAAAATTTTCCCTTACCCAGTGTTGAAAACAATTAAAAAAATTTCTAATAAATATTGAGTTAGCGAGATTTTAATCTTAATTTATTATTGCCTATTTTCTTTATAATATAAAACGTATTTTGTATATTTTTAAATTTCAATTTTAATAGAGCTTGAGATGACACAATAAAAAGCAAAGTAGCATAACAGATTTCTTTTAATATAAGCGTTTTTTAAGTTTAAAACTAAAAACGTGGGAAAAATAATGGTGCAAGTTATGTAACAACTGACAATCCATTTAAAAAAAAATATTAAAAACAATTTATTGAATTTCTTGTTCACCTTGTCAGCTCTTTTATGAAATAACATGATATATCATTAAGTATTGAAATAAAGACACAACAGATTAAGTTTTTGTTAATAATCTATTTAACTTTTTTCTTTTCTATTGAATGAATATATTTTAAAAGTATATCAGACTTAGCTGTATGCTAAATAATTACCTAGAAAGTAAGTCTTATAGTTAAAATTAATAAATTATAGAGTTTTTTTAAATAGTATTATTAAAACCATAAATAATATCATATATCACAAATCTCTCCCATCTTCTCCAGTTACTTAAATCTTTTTATTCTCTTTATGTATATGTTGTTGTCCTACTCTTATTGTTTAAGTGTTTGTGTAATGTACATAACTATTCATAAATAGCCTATGTTTGCAATAAAAAAGGCTATTTATCTAATGTGCTATTCAAAAAGTATTTATTTTTACATAACTTACTTTAATTTTGAAAGCAATTTTTCCACCCATTGCACATGTTTTATCATGTAAGATCATTGGCCTTGTAATATAACAAAAACTGTTTAACAGAATAACCATTTACGATAAATCTAAAAGGAATTGCAAATTGTATTAATATTAGTCGATTTATCTGGTTGAGCTGCAATAAAATCAACCTTACCTTTTGCGTATTCCACCAACACAGTTTTAATAGTAAACCGACAGACAGATAAGTGCACTTAATGACTGTTGCACTTACAAAATGCTCCTGTAAAATGATGTCGAACTAAGCTTTTAGCTGCAAATAACCAAAATATTTCTTGATTACAAAAGTTTGCTGTTTAATTAACTTCTTACATATCAAAATATGCACATCACAAAATGTCAGCAGTTTGATAAAGTTACTTAGAATGTGCCCTTTTTTTTCAACTTTTTTATTGTGAGTTTCAACAGTTATCTGTCATCCTAATCTATGACTGAATATTTACAGTCACTAGTAAACTACGTACATTGCATGTTTTTTTTCATTGGCAAACTTTATTTATGCTCTTTTGACAGGCAGGCAAACAGGCAACCTGCTCTTGAGTCTTCTTGTCAGGCAGTAAATCCATTATGATTATCTTTAAAAACTTGCCTTAATCGAAATTAAAAGCATTAATTAACATACAATTCTTTAAAAAGAATGCAAAAACTGATTTAAACTTGCTGTTTTAGCTTTAGCGAGGCTTAAGAGCGACCTTTTCATCATAAATATAATGTGAGAATATACTCGATCGAACGATTAGTATTTCTATTTTTTTAACTTAAAAATATTATTTAAGGCCTTAAAACTTCCTTAAACATGAATAAAATACTCAGTTTACACCTATTTTATTTTTGTTTAATAGTTAAACAAAAACGATAAAATTTGTTAATATACAACGTTTGAAATTGCCAAAATATTTGGCAACTCTATGGTGGTCTTAGCCCCACATTTCGATCAAAGTTCTCAACTTTTTTCCAAATTTCGGAATTCTGACAGCAAAAACGGCGTTATGATTTTTTGTATTTGGCAGCCCGTGGGGCTAAAAAAAACATAAAACCATTAAAAAAAAGTGGTGGTTTTAGCCCCATTAGCTCCATACACGAGCCGCCACTGCCAAACATTGCAAGTTTTTAATTTTAAATTGATTATGGCAAATCGTTATATTTGGTTTATAGCCTTTTTATATATTTTTGTGGGCTTGCAAGCTACATCCTGTTTATATAATAAATTAAACCGTTGTTATTTTTAAAAACCATAACGACATTTTTTAAATTTAAACTGAAAAAATACAGGTAACAAATGTGATTTTTTTATCTTTATTTGTGGTAAGTTAATTTAAAATATACTATGATACCTAGCACGACAGATCAAATAAAAACGTTTTCGGTACGTACTTTTTTTTTGATTTTAATAAGCAAAACACTCTGACAATTAAATAAACAAAAAATATGAAAATTAAAAATCAGATAAAGAATTTATGTATTTAAGATTTTTATCAATACGTTTGACTATTTGTCAAAAAGATGTGGTAAGTACGTTGCGGTTAAAATTAAAAATTTTCTTTGGCAATTTGACTTACAAAATCTAATAACATCATTGGCGGCTCGTCTATGGGGCTAAAACCACCAACTTTTTAACACACTTTCTTAAAATTAAATTTAATATTAATATTTTTTTTTGGTAAATAATAAATTTTTTACAAAGTTTTTGATTTTAGGCAATTTTTTTTCGCTAAAATTAATAAAAATATAAAAAAATTGTGCCTATTTTGACAACAAAATGTGCCAAAAATTTAGCGTAAACATGTGGGGCTAATCTGAGATTAGCGCCACGGGTTGCCAAATTAAAAAAAAAAACTAAAGGCGTTGTTGCCGTCAGAATTTGAAATTTTGAAAAAAAGTTAGGCGAAAAGTGGGGCTAAAATCACCACAGAGTTCTCAAATATTTTGGCAATTTGAATCTTAGTGTATATTTAAATTTAAACTGTAACTTAAATATTAATAAAATAAATAAAACTCAAAGTAGGTATTTCAATTATATTTTAGAAAGGTAATAAGGCTTAAAAATATTATAAATATAACGAATAAAAATTATAATCAGTTGAATCTTCTAGAAAATTGTTGTTAAAAAGGTCGGCGCGTAATTGTCAGTAAGTGCACGCTTAAGTCGCGCAGAAATTTTAGACTAATTCCAGCATTCCTTTTCATACGCAGTCAAAAAGTCTAGTCTGCTAATGAAGGATTTAGCGTGTCTACCGGCACTTATAAACAGCTTTAACGACATGAATAAATGAAATAATAATTGAAGTGTTTAATTTTTAGTAAATTAATGAACTTTAACTTAACTAAATCAAACTACAAAAATAAAAAGTTTTGTTGCTTATCTGTTTATGTTTTTATCTTAGCAAGCATTATTTAAACAGAAAATAACAAGGGATTACCCATTGTAATTTATTACCCAAAAAAGTTAATATAAACCATGAACCAGGTTAATTGTATTCTGAAAAGTTTTCCTTTGAGTTTTGAGGCAAAGTTAGACATAAAGCGCCTTGGACCTCATCAGCCAAAAACTATTGATATAAAAGTTACAGGGCCTAAACAAAACAGGAAGTTTAACGTTCAGTGGTTTTTGAGAAAGAAATGGCTTACTGTAAGCGAGGAAAAAAGTTTATTTTGTTTTTACTGCCTGTTGTTTCGAAATAGTGGAGAAAAGGAGGTTACTTGGTCGAAAGAAGGCTTTAATGATATGCGACATATTTCAGGCAGAATAAAAAGACAAAAAAGTGCACATCAACAATGCACTTTCATATAGCCTACTAGGAACTGTAGATATTCAGTCACAGATTAGTGTGGGACACAGCTTATCTGTTGAGAGGCACAATGAAATTGTTTAAAAAAATAGACAAATTCTCGACCTCATTGTTGACTGTTTAAAATTTTGTGGAGTACATGAAATAGGTATGCGAGGACATGATAAATCAGAAGATTCCTCCAACCGAGGCATATTTTTGGATTTATTGCAGCAAATAGCAAAATCAGATACCGTTTTAAAAGAGCATTTGTGCCACAGTAAATAAATACACATCGAAGACAATCCAAAATGAACTTTTAGATTGCATGTTTACTGTATATAGAAATACACTGGAGAAAGACATAGGTAATGCTGATTTTGTTGCTGTTCAAGCAGATGAAACAACTGATATTGCCAATCGATCACAATTTGCAGTCCTTATCAGGTTTGTGGTGAATGGCTATCCAGTTGAACGGTTTCTGTCATATTATGAAGCTAATGATCGTACTGCTGATGGTATGACCTCCCTTTTAAAACATGCACTTCAACCTTTTGCCCAGACCTATGATGGTGCATCTAATTACATTAATGTCTCAAATAAATATGTTGCTGATTTTATGTTTTAATCAATTTAAAGTATTTTTACTGCTTTTTATGTCTGAAAAATGGTTATTAGTAAAGGGTCAACAAAACTTTATTCCAGTTTGCTAACCATTAATGAAAGAAATGTATTATGTACTATAATGCTTTTTATTGAATTTAAAAATTTTTTTAGGAAGACGCCGAAAAAAAATAAAAAAAAACATTTTTTATTTTATGCAAGATATAGGCTACATTAGTAGTTAATTGAATAAAATACAATTGTGTTTATTTAAAAAGGTTATTAAAAATGTTGTATGCCCTTATACCCCAGTTACTATTAGCTTTAAAGGCACACATTAAAATTGTTCCCAATATCAGATAAAATAAAAATTTTATCTTCTTAAGTAATATGAAAAAGATCGTTTTGTATCTAAAATAGCCGATTTACGGCCATCAATATAAAAAAAATTTTCTGGACCCCCCTAGTCGTGTTGTGACTTTCTAAAATTAGCCCCCCCCCTATCATTTGGCCCACGAGCCGCCACTGAATAACATATTTAGAAAGAGTACGGTTTTTAGGCATACAGCACACTTTGTAATGGGCCATTGAAACAGGCCATTGAAAAATATAAACATGACTAATCTAAGCATAAAAAGTTTAAAAAAACTGATAAAGGGCTTTGGGCTCGTCCAGGATTTGAACCTAGGACCTCTCGCACGCAAAGCGAGAATCATACCCCTAGACCAACAAGCCGCTTGTTTCAAAATATTAAATTTAAGCTATTGCAAGTCAATTGTTGCACTTGGTTGGTCAACTTGGATGTAAGAAGTTTCGATCTTCTTTAGGGCAGACCAAGTTTTTAGTTGCTTTTATTTACGTTTTTTTTCCAGAATACTTTTTACAAAATTAAAAAACATGTGTTTTTTTAATATATAAAAATTCAGCCGGTTTCAACGATCAAATTACATCACCTTCATGGTCTAGGGGTTAGTATTCCTGGCTTTCATTCAAGCGGGCCGAATTCGATTCGCGTTGCAGGAATTTTTTTAAAATTTTGCGGTGCGTTTTGACAATATGATACACAAAGAATTAGAATTGTTACTGCACGACGATTAAAGTTAATGTAATTCCCAATTAATCGCGTAATTAGCTTATTCCAAAGTAATGTTAATCGCACTTAATGCAATTAAAGAAAAATACTTTAAAAAGGTAATTTGGTTTCGAACATTATACCAAAAATAAAGTCAATACTCAAACTGTCTATCTAATTTAAAACAATTGTAAACCTAAAATTAAATATGGTGTGGTTATACCGGCAGCGTGGTGTAACGGTCAGAACACTTGCTACACCACCACTAGGTATTGAGTTTAATTCCCAGTGCTCTAATACTATGGCACCCTTGAGTAATGCGCTTTAAGGGGTATGAACTTCTGCAGAGCTAGCACTAATCAGCTGTATAATAATCGATCAGGCAATTAGAATCTATAATATCCCAAACTGCTAAAGGCTAGTCAAGGTTGAAACGGAGAAGCTGATGTTACTTTATGTTTAGGTTGCGCAACTGACCTTTCCACATCGAGAATTAAGATATACAAAAGAAGAAATGATAATATTAATATCTATGATGTAAAAAAATATATATTATGGCAATTGTAACATAAAAAAACGCTATTTATTATAAAGTTGATTAAAAGTAGTCGTCCTTTGTTTAAGATAATTTATACTAGTTTAGGTAACAGCTGGTAAAAAAATTATTATAAATTGTGTGAACTTTTCTTAACAAAACTTATGTTAGAGACAATATCAAACATTAGTGGTGAAGTTTATGCTTGTCACACTGGGTCTCAGTTTGGTTTTTGGCTTATGCAAATATTTTCATATTAACATATAGATTGTTTAATTAAATAAATATTAAGCCGGTTTTAACGATAGTAATATATCTCCTACAGGGTCTAGGGGTTAGGATTCCTGGCTCTCACCCAGGCGGCACGGGTTCGTTTCCCGGTGTAAGAATACTTTGCTCAATTTTGCCTGGCGTTTTGACAATATGATGCATAAATCGTTTAATTACCTTAAACTGATAACAAATTGAAATTAAATTGAAACTGCTCTCAAATGGCGGCGCTCTTGAGTAAAGCGCTATAAACGGTATGAACTCCTGCCGAGCTAGCAATAATCAGCAGCATAATTACCCAGCAATTATAATTTATAATATCCCAATCTGCTAAAGGCAATTCGCGACTGGGTTGGAGTTGCTCATGTAATGCAATACCCAATTTACAATAATGCAATACCCAGTTTACGTCTATTTTATTTTGTTTAATAGTTAAACAAAAACGATAAAATTTGTTAATATACAACGTTTGAAATTGCCAAAATATTTGGTAACTGTATGGTGGTCTTAGCCCCACATTTTGATTAAAATTCTCAACTTTTTTCCAAATTTCAAAATTTTGACAGCAAAAAGGTCGTTAAGATATTTTGTATTTGGCAGGCCGTGGGGCTAATTTTGGTTTAGCCCCCACATGTTTACGCTACGTTTTCGAAAATTTTTGCGTATTTCGTGGCCAAAATAGGCGCTACTTTTTAATATTTAAAATAATTACAGCGAAAAACATTGCAGAAAAAATAAATATTATTTAAAAAAGTTATATACAAATTTAAAAATAAAACATTAAAAAAACGTTGGTGGTTTTAGCCCCATAGACGAGCCGCCAATGTCGACTACCCATAAGGTAGTCGGACATATCAAAAAGTATTGCGCATGTAGTGTTATAATACACTTATATTCAATAAATGTAACCTTATACTGATTTTAAGTGTGGTAAATAAGTTTTACACAAATAACGAATAAGTCATGACCAAACTTTAGTAATATAATAATGTTATTCTCAGATAATTAATCCATGTTTATATTCTTCTTAGGAATTTAGGTTTTGTTATAAGTTAATTCATTTATATTATCTGATAAGTTTTATATTCCCGACTTTATCCCCTACATAAATTAAAATTTTTTTGTTATCATAAATTGTTTATCATTTTAAATTGTTATTTTTTTTAAATTGGTTAAATTGTTATCATAATTTAAGTTTATTAAAGTGATATTTTGCGCAAAGTTTTTGTAAGATTTTTAGCTGTTTAATCAAGATGCATTAATTATTCAGCAAAATTAAGGATCGTAAACCCAAAATATCTAATGCCTCAGGCTTCCTTTCTGATTCTGAACATTCTGATGTTAAAGAGGAAACAGGTAGAATTATTACAAACGTAATGAGATAGTTTTGCATTTTTCTAATAAGAATGTGGCATTTAGCGAAGACATTTCAGGTTTGATCTAGTTGACCAAGCTTTTACAGAGGCGAAAATAACAGAACCTGAGACTAAATTTACAATAATCGTACGAAGCTTAAACCAGACAATCTTAGACAAAATTGCCACGATTTTAAATAAAAAGGACAGAAATGCATGCGCCTTATGAGTACCTTAAATCTTTTGCACCACGCAGATTTAAGGATTTCGTAACATAATGTTCAAGTTTTTATTAATTGCAATGTTTTTAATTTAAATTAATACCTGTACTTCAATTAAGGAACAGGATTTTAAATTGTGTTTTAAAAACTTACATGAGGGACAGTTTAATATTCCTCCTCCAAGGTCTTGCCAAAAACAACAACATGAGTCAACCCAACTATGTAAAGGAAAGGCTTACAAGACAACCAACCGACTTCAAACGATCGAAGGATTTAATTGCCAGTATTCCAGGGCGGTGTGGAAAAACTATTTCTTTGGAGCCTGCACTTTGGACCAACATATTTACCCCGATTCAGCCCCAACCGCAGCACATTATCATGAACTAGCTAGAACCTTACATGACCCATATCTTGGTCCTCTTAACAAACAATCAGGAAACGTTTGGGCCAAAAACAACAAGAGGTGAACAACTTAAAAATTTTGATAAAATATGATTTTATTATTCATGCCCTCTTGAGTCCGACAGAGAACATGTCTCCATGCCATGTTAAAAAAGGGCCAATGTAACTTAGTTTCTAAATCAATAATCTGGGATGTTCCAACCAACATCAACTGTCCACCGCTAGATATCCTCGGCAATGACGACGTCTTAATTCATACAAACTCCTCCGGAAAAGTTTATCGACTTGGCAACTTGGACCGATTGTGGAAAATTCTTTCCTAAGTGCTTTAAAACAAAAGGAGTCATCAAATCCTGGCTTTGCGACAATGGTGGGTTAGTACTAGCCTTAACTAAACATTGTGAAGCTCTTTCTAAAATAGATGTTGCTAAACAACCTTTCTCCCGAGCCAGAAATCCATTTAGATTAAATAACACAACACCTTTGGCCACATACTACACCAATAACTTGAACCAAAATGTAGCTGCTCTTTCTATGATGATAATGGAGAATCAAGAAATGCTGACGTGTCAGATAGAATCAGCACTTTCAACCATTTACAAAATTTTGGCCAGATCATACCCAAGCACAATCTTATCGGAGCTGATGCACACACCGGTTGCAGCTGTATCGCAAGGTTACGTCATCTACCGCACGCAATGCGAAAACGTCAAAGGTACATTGTTGCATTCACTTAAGTACAAAAATCTTTTCTCCACTCGCCCACTCATCGGTACAGATAGGTCAACTTCATGAGGAAAATCTTATATTTGAAAGCGTATCTCTTCTGGAAACATTCAAGTAGGGCAGGGGTTTACTTTCAAAGTCCTGGATCGGTTTGTCGTTTTTGAAAATTATTGTTTAATATCTTCACGGGCTCATATAACAAAAATGCAACCCAAACTAAAACATTTTGATCAACAGAATTATAGCATTCACGACTATGTCACGGCTTCCACCATGTATAAACATCCGCAGGGATTTACGTTTGGAGACATTAACAGTCTGATTGGACAGATATCTAGATCAACAGTCACCAACGAGAAGTAAGAACGACTAATTTAAGGAACTGGTGCCTATGATCAAAACGTGGATATTGACTATCTATCAGATGAATTTGACGGTCTCATTACTTCTGGATTTCTTCGAGCAATGTCGGTCATCACCAACCCAGTTATAAACACGTTATTGTTCATAAGTAATTGCCTATCACAATTCTGGGGAATATTTTTTACTATATACTTTTTGAAGTATTATTTTACTATTTTTAGAAAAAGGGTCAACGAGCAACGGCAGAACATGAGCGACCTAACCGAACCCGAAGAAGACATACCTCCGCCATCATACCATGCTTCTCAAAAAAAGATCGCGAAGAGGAAGAAATCGAAACAGGTCACGAAATGGTAGGGTAGACTCAATCAATCCGAATTTAACAGACAATGCTCAGGATATTGTATAAAATGTTTGTTTTTTTAAGTTAAATATAAATTCTCTTTAGATTTTTTTTTCTGTTTCTTTAAAATAATTAACAATAAGCTATCTACTTTAACTGAGTAAATGTAATATTTTAAATTTTTTATTGTTGTTCTTTTTTTTGTTTTTTTATTTTATATTTTATGTTCTAACAATTTTAGTTATTCTGTTTAGGTTTCGTAGTGTATTATATAGAATTTGTAAGTATATCAAGTTTTTGTTCTGAAAACTTAAAAAAAATATATCTAAAATTATATTCTTTATTTTTTTTAATGTTTTTTTTTGTTTTTCTCATGAAATTTTTATATATAGCGCTTTTTTAAACATAGTAACGACAATCTATTCAAATTCCCAAATTAATATTAATATATTTACAGTAATCAAAAATCTGGTAGAGGTGGTAGTGTGTTCCCGGTGCAAAACATGTTCGCATTTGAACTTAAGCTGTCATTGGAAGTTGGTTCAACGAAAACAATACGTGGGCAATTATACGTGGACTTAACTTAGTTCCGAAGAAACAATCATTAATCAGCCAAGGGCCAAAAATAATTACAACTTTAACCAGCTGCAAACCACGTGAAAAAGACAAAAGAAACAAACCAGCAATGACAGGACTTGCGAACTTGTACGAACTTTTAATTGCTACCATCTCGTAAACATAATTAATTCAATTCAGGGTATATAAATGCCCAACTTTACTGTAAAAATATCGTTATCCAGACATCTTAGTCTCAGGCGATCCGATTACCCATAAGGTAGTCGGACATATCAAAAAGTATTGTCGTTATCATGTTAGTGTTTTAACTGAAGCTATTTGTTATGTTTTGACCGAAAGTTTTATTTAATGTAGATTTATATAACTATGTGTCGTTAATTTAGTATATTAGTGTTAGTTTTTGCGTAATTTATTATAATTTTATGTTTGTAATATTTAGCGCGTGTAGTGTTATACTACGCTTATATTTAATAAATGTAACCTTATACCGATTTTAAGTGTGGTAAATAAGTTTTTACACAAACAACAAATAAGTCATGACCAAACTCTAGTAATATAATAATGTTATTCTTAGATAATTAATCCATGTTTATATTCTTCGTGCTTTCCACCGGGACAAAATGGCAAAGAAACAGCGATGCGGCGCGTAACCTTCAAATTCACGTAACTGGACAGCCTTCTTTAGCCAAAGTAGTCACAGGCAAAACCATCAGACCTAAAAATGTAGATTTAAAATACATGAATTTGACGTCATGTTGCGTATTTTGCCTTGAATTACTAGAGAAACAATTTTGGCCGACTTTTAAAAAAACACCAAATTTGGGCCTTCAGATTATAAATCAATATTTTTAATCAAAAAATGGAAAGATCTTGTATACACTAGAAGATGGGTGGAAAAAGACATACCAATTATATTTTTAAACGAACCCTCCAAATTTTCAGACAAAATTATTCTCGAAAAAATAAAACAACTACAGCTTGAAGTAACCAGATTAATTCACATTTAAGACAAATTTGAAGTTAAAAATAGAAAACAATATTATTTTGTAAGCGAAGAAAACATCCGTCAAGTAGTA
The DNA here is from genome assembly GCF_963082875.1 of Corella eumyota. Taxonomy (NCBI): domain Eukaryota; kingdom Metazoa; phylum Chordata; class Ascidiacea; order Phlebobranchia; family Corellidae; genus Corella; species Corella eumyota. The sequence goes on along the minus strand of NC_137495.1, from coordinate 10,045,209 downwards.
CCGAAAGAACTTATATACGGAAACTATTTTTTTCCCGTGTATCACCTGAGCAACAAGCAGACTCACCACATAATCCATTACAAAAAAAACAACAGACAAAACCACCCAAATAAACTTACAAAACAAACGGACAGCCCAAAAATTACAAAAAAATCACAAACAGGACTTTTTTCACCATCAACAAAGGAAGCAACTACCACCCCTGAACTACCCACCACCCCACAAAGATCAACAACTTATCAAGACACAAACAACAGACAACAATCACCAGCCCGTATTAAACAGACCACAATGTCATACCAAATCGATAATACATCGGAAGAAGAAAAATATTCCTTAAACAGCGATTCAGACAACAACATCATAAACTATACTTACCTTTAGCAGGTTAAGTGACCTACACAACAAATTCAAACATTGACTAGTAAGAACCTAGAATTTTTTAAATATTTTTCTCCTTTGTTCATTTTCTTCAATTTTTATTAATTTAGTGAATATATTTTATTTATGGTTCTTATATAGAATCAACAACTATTAACTGAAATAGTTTAGATAACCCAATAAAAAGGCAATCACTTTTTAAAACATAAACTAAACAGTCAGCAACTTACCTCATCACCTAACCCAACCCTAATGGCAGGTGACTATAATAACATTGAAAACATACAAATTGACAAAACACCTCCATTAAAACACAAAACAAATCGATACAAATACGGCAAACTTTTTGATTCATATAGAAAATAACATTCTCGCAAGCAACAATGCACATACACCGGATACAACATGCAGTCGAGACTTGGAAGAATATACATAACACGGGGGGGCTGGATCCCTCAGAAATATTGTAAATTATTCGCTGTAAACACGCTATTTTTACATTTAATAGTTAATTATTTATAATATAAGCCCTTTTACACGGCGTATGCAACGTAACGTCGTTCACATATACGAAAGTTAAGCAAGTTTTATGTTAGGAGGAAAATTTACGCAAGATTTCGTAAGCGGTATACTTTTAGTAGATATTGTTTATTAAAATTTTAAAAAAAATCCCTAAAAATTGTAAAGTTAACGCAGCGCAACGCAGCGTTACCTGTCGTGCGAACATGCGTTAGGTTAAAAATTTTCCCTTACCCAGTGTTGAAAACAATTAAAAAAATTTCTAATAAATATTGAGTTAGCAAGATTTTAATCTTAATTTATTATTGCCTATTTTCTTTATAATATAAAACGTATTTTGTATATTTTTAAATTCCGATTTTCATAGAGCTTGAGATGACACAATAAAAAGCAAAATAGCGTAACAGATTTCTTTTATTATAAGCGTTTTTTAAGTTTAAAACTAAAAACGTGGGAAAAATAATGGTGCAAGTTATGTAACAACTGACAATCCATTCAAAAAAAAATATTAAAAACAATTTATTGAACTTCTTGTTCATCTTGTCAGCTCTTCTATAAAATAACATGATATATCATTAAATATTGAAATCAAGATACAACAGATTAAGTTTTTGTTGATAATCTATTTAACTTTTTTCTTTTGAATAAATATATTTTGAAAGTATATTAGACTTAGCTGTATGCTAAATAATTACCTGGAAAGTAATTCTTATAGTTAAAATTATAGAGTTTTTTTAAATAGTATTAATAAAAACATAAATAATATCATATATCACAAATCTCTCCATTCTTCTCCACATACTTAAATCTCCACCACCCCCTCTCCTTCCTTTTTTTCCTAGTCATTCTTCCTCTTTTCATTCTCTTTTCTGTACAATTACACCATCACCCTATGTATATGTTGTTGTCCTACTCTTATTGTTTAAGTGTTTATGTAATGTACATAACTATTCATAAATGGCCTATGTTTGCAATAAAAAAGGCTATTTATCTAATGGGCTATTCAAAAAGTATTTATTTTTACATAATTTACTTTAATTTTGCAAGCAATTTTTCCACCCATTGCACAAGTTTTATCATGTAAGATCATTGGCCTTGTGATATAACAAAAACTGTTTTACAGGAAACCCATTCACCACAAATCTAAGAAGTACTGTACTGCAAATTGTGATCGATTGGCAATATCCGTTGTCTCATCCGCTTGAACAGCAACAAAATTAGCTTTACATTTGTCTTTCTCTAGTGTATTTCAATACACAGTAAACATTTTTTTATTTATTTATTTTGGTTTTTCGCACATTGATAAAAGTAAATAATAAATACGATATACAATGCGACGGGAAAAAATGAAAAAATCAATTTAGTGATTTAAAACATGCCAAAAGTATAAATATTAATAACGATAAAATAAAATAATACACATAAAAATGAAATAAAAGAAAGGAGTGAATAAAAAAACAGAACAAAATTGTACAGAAGGAAAAAAAAATTTTGACACATTTTATTTAAAATAATAAAGCAATCCTATGATGGTAGTTACACAATAAAAGCAACTGGAAAAATTGGGTAAAGATATTGCGTTCTACCAAAACTGAAACGTAAAAATTACCCATGTGAAATGTCGTATCAAAGAGCAGCAATTGTGAAACTTGAATGGTCGGTCATATACAATGCTTTCTTTAACTTAATAAAATATTTGCATAAAATAGGTGTTATGATTTGGTTTAATTATATAAAAGGGGTTTCGTCCTTAAATGGACTAAAGTTTTAAAGTGTATTAATTCAATTTAGTAACAAACTTTTCATTTCATCCATAGATAAAACAATATAGCGTTGGTGTGGTAACATTGTTGTAGCCTTATGCTGAAGCTCAAAAAGGACATGTTGCTGAATCCCAGGGGCAGATTTAAAAGCATTTCTGCACAGTTGAGTATTTAAATTTTAAGCAACTATAAAAATGGTTTTATTAAGCATATACATTAACGTTTTAGCATGCTAAATCCAACAATTTTGCACCTATAATAACACAAAGTGCAAAAACTGGGTAAGCGCAAAATTTTACTGTCTCTGAGCTCTTCGTATGCTGTTCTACTTCTGGCAGCAAGGCTTAAACAAAACCTAGTGCAGAAAGTAAATTTAGTAGACAAATGTAATACATCTTATTATGGCTTGGTACAATAAAACTTTTTTTAATTTTAAAAATATACACCAAAAATAAAATATACTTATTATTACAGTAAAGTTTTAAAACAGCCAGCATACTTAATGATTTCGGATGGTATCGTTCTCCGTTTTTGCACATTGTGTTTAACCTTTGCTGCTCTTTCCAAAAGAGCGTGTTAAATGTACTAACTATACCCTTCTTAAAAGCTAAGTTAAATTTGGGGTAGTTAATATTTTTGATAATTTATTTATTCGATATATTTATCACATACACTTAAATGAACTGACTAAAAAACTATATCTTTACCAGATCCCATTATTAATTTTAGATCTAAAGCAATATCCTCTTCAACCTCAACCTGGTTTGGTTGCAGAAGAAGCTTTTCCACTTGAGATTTTAAGGTTTCTATTATCAAGATATTAAACGCAAATTTATGTTTTATTTTATGTAATCATAAAAATTTCCACTAAATAAATAGCCTAAAAATCAAGCAAGTGTAAAAAGCTATATATACTTTACATATTTAAAATTTTCCAACCTCATCAAATAACTGTGGGACTGCCATTTTCTTAACTGGAAGCTCACGCAGTGGACTATCTAAGGAGGCACCCCATCCATAATAACTGGCAAATACATCTAAATTTTTTAACACCACTATTTGATATTGCAGCTGATCATAGCCATCACTAAAGTTAAAGAAAACTCTTATCATTTTCCAGGACCTTCACTCATCCGTTAGGCAATGTTGCACTTTTCAGCTGGTTAAAAGACTACACTTTAGACCCAGTTTCTCGGATCTTTGATGGTTGTCTTTCTTCCTTAATATACTTATGACACTTGGGAAAATAAAAACAAGGGTATTGCACCCACTTTTGGGTGTTTGCGTTTACAAGTTCCACCTGCATAAAAAATTAAAGATAAAGGCAAGAAGCCAATAAAAACAACTTTAATTTTATACATACACAATATTATATCTTCCAATTTGAAATGAATTTCACAAATTTTAACACTGTCTTTCGAGAAAAGATTTTTAATGTGCTTGTCTTGATGCATGCCAAGAATTACATTTCCATTTTTTCAGCCCATACTGCCTCCGCTCCTACAGGTAAAAAACGCTTCGATGGGACTCGAAAAAGGGAAAATGCTGGTGATCGATTGCTGCAAAATGGTATGCAGCACATACGAGACATATTATTTGTTGGTATTTAAAACTGTATATATATATATATTTTAAAAAATAAATATCTGTAAAGAAATTATATACAAAGCTTGTCTTATTTTTTATGCACACTACTATCATAAATAGCCTTTTGCCTCAAGTATAAAACTTGATCTGTCCTGCTACCTTCACCAAGCCTATCACGCTACGGGGGTTTATTTGTTAGAGCAGGACAGAGGCTCTTCCCCGTAATCAAGACATTGGATCACTAAGTGTAAGTTATGATTTTAAGGATTTTCATAGACTAATATTTTGATCTTTTTTCAGTTGAAAGGCCATATTTATTTTTTTTGCCTTTCGGTAACAGCGAATTTTAATAAAAAAATGACAAATCTTTGATACAATATTTTGTTCACTTGAAATGTTAGCCTCAGTGCAGTTTAAACAGAGAAGATCCCAATATATCTGCACATCAACTTGCTGAATTACTTTTGTCAGGGTGTTTGTGTGAGAGTAAAATAATCTAAAATTTTGTTCTAAATCAACCAACATATTTGTAAATTCATTAATAGGCATCACTAAAGAACCAAAATCGGTGTTGTTTAACAACCTATTAGAGTCGCACAAATTTTCAAGAAAGACATATTCCGAATCAACATTGGTTTTTCTTTCTAACTTCTGCAAAATGAATCCACCTATATACTTCAAAATATACCGATCATCCAAAGTGACAACATTAATTTGATTGTTTTCTTTACAACTTTCGGACTTAAGAATTAAAATAAATTTATTAAATAGTTTTCCAGACAGGTTTAAGGCATCTTTTCTTGATAGAAGTGAACTAAAGAGGTTGGGGATGATTGATATTCCATCAAAACTAAATTTAGAAAAAATCGCTGATATAAAAGAATAAAAAGTTGAAACATAGTAATTAGTCGCAGTTAATGTTAGGCAATTGCTAGGTGCTCCAATTTCATTCCACCATAATTTAATATCATCGGCTGTCCAAATCCCTTTTCGTTTAGTACAGGCTGGCAAAGCTATATTTTCAGAACAGGCCGGTAAGACTGGTCTCGTTTTTCCACTGTCAGCCTCTGTAAATAATGAAAGTTGCCCTAATGTCTCAACATCCACACAACAAACAGATACTACGTCACTCTTCAAGTCAATAAAATTGGCCATATTTTATAAAATGTATTAATAACTTACCAAAATCTATAAAAAATACGAACTTTTATATTATGATTTTGTATTAGCGGCGCCAAATGTTTTTGTACTTCATTGAAGCGTGACCAGGAAGATATGAAAATGAGCAAAACGAGAGAGTTGCGTATCATTGGGCCGATTTAGTGGTGAAGCAAAAATTATTTACGACAAGTTATTTTTACGACAGTTTTCGATTTATTAGTTCAGTTTTTATTTTAATGGCCCCCCTGGTGTGATGCTGCTGATTTTATATATTTTAGGCGACAGACAGGCAGTTGCCTACCATTAAATTTTATGAGGCCAGCTGTTTATAATTACAGGGTGTAATTATAAAGCTTATAAAACACTGTAGAAAGTTAGAGTTATTACATATTATTATTTGTTTACTATTTCTTATTTATCTTAATAATGGAGAACCAAAGGAAACGAAAAGCTCCTGCTCAGTTGAGTTTTGGAATGGTTGATAATATGCTCGACATCATGATTGAACAAAATGTTTTGTTGGTGATTTATAGAAGGGGAAAGGGAAATGATCAGATTTTTAGGGATATTGCAAGTTTGTTAAAATCAAACTTACCATCCTTTGTACATTCAAGGTAGGTTATCACCTTATGTCTAATCATGTGTTTAAAGTTACAAGTACTAAGATTTTTATTGGTAAAATTCTAACTAGTGTAAAATAACACATTTAGTAATGATTGCCGTGATAAGTGGAAGAACTTAAAAAGGCAATATTACAGAAATGAGACCGAGCTTAGCAAATCGGGGGCTGCTGGCAAAAACCGAAGCTGGGTTCATTTCGATAAAATGGACAATTTGTTAAAATCAAGGCCAAGAGCAATGGTAAGCTTTTTTTTTTTTTTTTTTATAAAAATGGTTATGTGTTGCTTTTAAACTGATTTGTTGTAGTTTTTAGTTAAATATGTATAAAATTGCAACTTTAATGTTTTATAGGCAATCATGGATACCTGCGTCGAGGGTGATGCATTTGAATTATCTAGAGAAGAGCCACCCCATGTATTTTCTGAACCGCTTTTGTTGGATTTTACAACTGAAGCGGACGAACTACAACATGGAGGTATAGCAAATGTTTAAACAGTTTAATTTTTTAGTAAAATCACTTCACATACCATTAATTGCTAATTTTGTTTACTTTAGGAATTGTTTGCTGAACAAACTTTGGATGTGCCAGAGCCCTCAAGCAGGGCTTAACCCTTTCTTGCAAATAATGAAGAAACAGAACAATTTGTTTATACAGTGCTCTATGAGTAAGTACTAACAGCAACCACACAAAACATTTGTTTAGGAATTTATTAAAAACTACATGCATGAACCAATACTGGGTTATAATTAAGGAGGGGGGGGGGGGGAATTGAAGTATATAAATAAAAAGGTTCGGGGAAAAGATTATGTGGAGGGGGGTTATTGGTCTGAATTGGGCTAACCGAATTTGTACTATTTGAAGTTCGAGGCACGCCTTGTTGGTGGAGGCCCGCCACTGTCGCTGCCTCTTTAACCAAGGGCCCCTCCTCGTCCTCAGACACAATTATAGGGTCTCTAGGAAAAAGGGAGACCCTCGAAACTGGCCAAAGAGGCTCGCTAGCCTGGAACCTCTCCGATCTTTAGGAAAGGATGGAGCTGGCTCCAGGCTAGCACTTGTTCTTTCTCTGTAAAATATTTACAAGAAAAGTTTAAATGTCTTAAACAGTCAATGAGTACATCACTGTAATCAGAAAAAACATTATTAAAATCTTTTAGATGTGTTACATAATAATTTTTATTTAACGTTACCTTGATGCAAGTATGGACTCTTTAATTTTAAAGCTAAAAATTGTTGTACAGTTTAAGGCAAGCGAACCAAGTTGAAAAGACAATTGGCGTCACCAGGGGTATGTGCTACTATTTTTCTGGTAAATGATCTTTCAAAAGGTTGGTTAAATAAAGATCTGTTTCTAGCTCAAAGATAATTTTTCGGTCGCATCACCTTTAAGAAGTTATGCGTTAAAAGTATGGAATATTTTATACGGTATTTGATTTTTTTTATTCTATATATTTATTTTACAGACTGATGGTAAAAAGCATAAGTTAACCGGCAGTGTGGTAAACCGGTTATCGCGTCAAAAAAGTTTTTGGTTGGACCTGCGGGGTTTCTTATAAATTTAATTCGTTTTGCTTAGTCCGTTGCTATTTGCGCAGTGTAACCTCGTTTAAAAAATTTCTTCTGTTGCATTGTTTTTTGACAAAAAACTCGTACACACGAAAGTACACGTTTATATGGACAGTGTTTTTCTTTAGCAAGTTTATTTTAATCAATTTGTGTTGACTTTTTTTAATTAGTTGACTGTTTGGTTTCATAGTTTAACGTCAGATCAGGTTTTAATTTCCCTATTATCAATATAAGCGTTCTTTTGCCGCACGCAGTTAATAATAGCTCCGTTTACTTGCTGTTTAAGCGAAAGTTGCGCGGACGTTACAATAAATTCTAATAACGGTGGCCAAACATTCAAATTCCTTTTACATGAACACCTTACATTTGAACAACCCTACACCTTTAAACCTCTATCTGAACCCATAACACTTTAACCACTTGCATAATAAAAAGATAATTCCATTAACACAAATAATTTAAACCTTTTTTTAAAAGGTTAGTTTATATTTTAAAAAGGTAGTTTGCAAAATTAAATCTTTAAATTGAAAAACATAACGTTAAATTGTTCCGTTGCCTACTCTATATCCAAACAAGTCGCTTAATCGCCAAAACAATTATTATATAATCTTTTATTTGAGTATATTAGCTTTGTAGTGATTAAATAACTTCATCTATTAGTGGTGACGTATTATCTATCCTCATCTTTTTGTGGTAGATATGTTCTTTGTTATAAAAAACAATAATTTAGATGTTGGTCTTTTTGCACGACTCTTGAAAGCAAAATGTTGCGGGAGTTATAAGCAAATTTGTCAACGTGTGGTGAAAACTCGAACTAAGTTTACCGGTTTAAAAGCTGTATTTGGGTTTTCAAATAATCTCATGAAGAAATAAAGGATTTCGACATACGGGCTAGCAATAGCGCCCGCTGTACTAAAAAGTCTTTCAAGCGAAAACCTGTAGGCGGACATGAAACAATTGGACAGCAAGGCCATAAAAGACCAGGTGACTGACTCATCTTTGTATTTATTCAAAATTTAGTCAAATCAGAAAGTGTTTCAATAGTGGGCATCGATAAATAGCGACAAACGTGAAACTTTTTATTATGTGGTAATTCTGCACACTCAATTGCCCCAAACTCTTAACTCAAGTATTTTTCTTTAATCCACGTGCACCATCACAAACGACACGCTCTCCATCTGTTATAGCTCTTTGCAATACTAAGTAAACGGTGTGCGCAAGACATTTTAGGCAGGTAATAAAACTTATTTTTAGGCAGGTAATAAAACTTTAACAAGGAAAAATATTCGGTTAGATTTTTTAGAAAAAAAGGTAGTGGCAAAAGTGTCAGAAAGATCGTGCACGTGTCTGGTGAAATCAGTTAACTTAGGCAAATTCTCGCATACCCTTTTTTAGTAAAAAAGTTAACTTTGATTGGATTTTCAGATTTTGTTAGTCAATTAGTCTAATTTTATTTATTGATTGGAAGCCAATTATTTACCTTTTTTACGTTTAGCAAGAATTATTAAAGCAGAAAATAGCAAGTATTTCACTTAACAATTTGTGGTGAATGGCTTTCCCGTTGAACGGTTTTTGTCATATTATAAAGCTAATGATCGAACTGCTGTATGACCTCTCTTTTAAAACATGCACTGCAACCTTTTTATCTAAAGGAAAAACTTATTGCTCAGACATATGATGGTGCATCTGTTATGAGTGTTACGATCAGTTTGTGAAAAACGACTGCCAAGACCATGTGAAACAAGATGGAATTTTCAATCCCGAGCTGTCCAAAGTGTTTTAAATAATAAGGAGAATCTTTTAGCAACTTTTGAAAAGATTCTTAATAAACACACTGGGACACAACTTCAACCCAGGGATGTATTGGATTGACACAACTTTTAAAATTAACTGGAATTTATTTTTAGGTTAAAAAAGATTAAAAAATAAATTTTAATATTTTATATAACTTGTTAAAAACAATAGTAATTCATTTATTTACATTACACATTTTTTAAAATTAAATTACAAAAATTATAGTGGTCAAGGTGGTAAATGAAGGGGTCGTGGTGGAAGAATGGGCAGAGGTAAAGCAAAGGGAAAATGGGTTTGGCGAGAAGAGAAGGGGGAATGGGAGGATAAGGGCTGGGGGGAAAGAGGAAGAAGGTCGGATGGGTGGAAGGAAAGAGGAAATCAAAAAATTAGGGTAACTGCAAATATTGTATTTAAATATTTCATTAATGTAACAATTAAATAAAAAAAATTTAGAAAAAAAGAAAGTGAGGGGGAGAGGTAACTTAAGCCTAAATTAACAAATTTAAAATTAGAAAGTTTAGTTTTCTTATTGGGTTGAAAGATTAGCCTTATTTCCTAAAAATTTATAGTTTAGTATTATATCATTAAATGAGAATTTGGGTTTTATATTATAAAATCTAGAAGTTTAGCTTTAACAAAGCTAAAAGCTTTTAAACCGTTTATTAAAGTCATATAGTAACCATATTTTTTTACTTAAAAATTGATAAAGTTGGTGTCACTGAACACAAAAATGGTTTTAACTTTAAATAATTTCACTTACTTGTTACACAACTAAGTTACACAACTTTAAAAAATAAATTTAATTTAATTAAAAAAAAAAAAAGGGGGAAGCCCTGTTTGTGATGACGCTTAAAGTACCATTGTCGCTCCGCCCACTTTATCGCTAAATGTAAACAAGCGAAAACTGTCTGTATAGCGCATTTGAAATAAATTTTTTGCCGATATTTTGATTTTAGTTTTAAAAATTAAATTGTTGGTCAGTTAGACGGCCAGCATTTTGTAACTATTTGACTAATGTTTTAGCTAGACAGTATAAACAATATGATTTTGGTCTAAAAAAAAATTAGTCAGTTTGTTTACTAGGTGACAAGTTCCCAACCAGTACCAAACTATTTTAAAAAATAACGGAAAAACAATATTAAATTTGTGAATAAAAAATTCCTAATTTGCTGCCCATAATAAATGATTTACCCTATTACAGTATTGCTGTCTGGCAGTAAAAAACAACATAAATATTTAGTTCTGGTAATAAAAACGTAAATAAGGCTTGTTAATTTAAATCGAAACTAATGTTGCCTGCACCTTCTATTTTGAAACTGACTGCTACATTTTCAGCTTGCGCGTCAGTCTTACCAATTCGGCTTCTGAATCTCCCGCTGAGTTCGCTTGTTTACATTCGCGACGCTAACTAGTACTTGTGACGTCACACGAAAAATATGGTAACCTGGTATTTGGCGTTTATTATTTTCAATATTTTTTGAAAATTAAATTGTAAGTACCACATACATTTTTTAGGAGTTCTAAAGACATTTTGTGTTTCAGTGTCAACTATACTAACGTGATATATACATTACTTACAAAATTGCAAAACCCACTAACATAGCTGCTTAAAGAAATTTAATAAAAAAATACTTATTTAAAAAGAAAAGTGGAGTTAAAAAGGAGAAGAATAAAGAGGTAAATAGCTTAATAACCCTTCATAGTTTGTTTCGTTTACTTATTATATATAATTAATTATTTGCAATGTTGCTTTTAAGAAATGCTGAAGAAATAAAGAAAAACGTGATTAAAGTTTTAATTTTTTTATGAGTTCGTTTTATATATTGTTTTTTTGTTGATATGTAATTTTAATTTTTTAAAAATTATATCATTATTTTTTTGCACAAACTATCTAATTACATTAATGTCTCAAATAAATATGTTGCTGATTTTATGTTTTAATTAATTTAAAGTGTTTTTACTGCTTTTTATGTCTGAAAAATGGTTATTAGTAAATGGTCAACTGAACTTTAATCTAGTTTGCTAACCATTAATGAAAGAAATGTATCATGTACTATACTGCTTTTTATTGAATTCGAAATGTTTTTTTAGAAGAAAGACGTCGAAAAAAAAACATTCTTATTTTATGCAAGATATAGGGTATTGTAGAGTTACTAGATTTTATTGTTGTAGTTATTTTGGTTGGTTATTCGGTTTAACTGTTTAATTTGGCTTGACTCCGTTTACCGACTCATTTTATTATGATTATATTTGGTTTGGTATTTTGTTTAAGTTTTAGTTATAAACGACAAGACGTTAACAGTAATACTTTTATTGTAATACGGCAAAACACTTACACGGTTTGATTTAAAGTTACATTACAAGATCAGCTAGATTGCTAGACTAACGTTAAAGTTAAAGTACGGTTTTTAGGTCCAGTTATTGCGAGATGCGACGGTGGCCAACTATTGCTAGATTGACCCGACGATATAACGATGACCAACTATCGGTAGATTGGTGAAGAATGTTTAAATTGTTCCAGTATTTATAGCACAACCGAAAGGCAATAAAAGTTCGTTCGTTGTAAAGCCGCTGGCCTTTTACGTACAGGTTACGTGGCTAATTCTCGTTAAGGGCGATTTTAGAGTGCATTGTTTGAAGTTGACGCCCGTTGTAACGAGAATAATTGTTGTACGTGTCCGGTCAATGACATTGAACTAGCTTGAACTTAGAATTGATTGTAATAGGCTTATTACAATTGATTCTACAGTATAATAGTAGTTAATTAAATAACATGCAATTGTGTTTATTTAAAAAGGCTATTGAAAATGTTGTATGCCCTTGAGCCCCAGTTACTAATAGCTTTAAAGGCACACCTTAAAATTGTTTCCCATTATCGAATAAAAAAAAAATTTGGACCCCCTTACATGTAAAAAAACAACTAATTTTTTAAATGTTGTAAGTATTTATTTTTTTTTATTCAAGATAGGATACACAATTCTAATGAAAATTACGTATTATATTTGAGTTAATAAACACATAATACAAGTTTATTAGTACGAACTGACAGGTGAAGAAGAATTATTTCTTTTTGTTTGGTTCGTTCAGGTGTTAAACGATTTGCTTGAACTGCACCTTATCTTTTTTTTTCGATCTGCTTTTTTGAGTTATTACGAATCTCATACTTTGGATTCTTGGTCTTGAAGCGCTGCAAGTAGTTGTCAAGGGCGTAAATGCCGTTGTACTGATTTACCGTTATGTACATACCGCTAGCTCTTGCGTCCTCGGTCATCTTCTCGACGCGGCTTTGAACCGGGCAAGCTTCGTTCGAATCCCATCAGCACAATAGAATAGAAGATTTAGGCAGTTAGAATAACTTGCTGGATAACCGATTACGTACGGCCAGTTTCCGAATAGCGCATCGGCTAGGTCAAATAGCTCTGCTTGTGGCCATTTTGAGTTTCTACTGTAACAACTCAAAAAGCCTGACGTTAAGCGATCATTTTGAGCTAATGCATCATCCGGCAGCTTTCGCTTGTGATCAAGATCTTTCAATAAACTTCGAAAAGATTTCACCTTTTCCACTTTGGTGGTTTTAATTTTTTTTTTCGTTTGATTCTCTTTGATCTTCGATGTGACTGGCATCGAGAAATCTATTTGCGGAAAAGTACTGACAGGGTCTGGCATTTCAGTTAAAAGTAGATCAGAAAAAAGTCCAAAGTTATATACTTGCGTTTGAGTCATTTTTTGAAACATATCAAAAGTATAAAAACATTGGTTTAGTTCAGGGTTTGATAGATGGATTAATTACGAAAAAAAGAGAGAATTTATGTATATTTTTAAAAATAGGCTCCTTCAATCGTGTGTTTTTTTAAATTAATCAAAGTAGGTCACCCCGATACAACCATCATAAAGATTATTTGATTCAGTTTTCTTTCTTTAGAAATTTTTTAAGGGACCTATCAAATTTTTAAATGACTGGAGTTTCGTGCCTGGAAGTCTAGCTCGTCATAAGTACATTGAATAGTATTTAGCTTTTAGAAAATCTCATTTAAATTTTCAACTAAAAAGAGGATTTGTCTTTGTTGTTTTTTTCAGTTGATAACGTTTTTCTATATGGAATTTCAGCGCGCCAAGACTCGAACCTGAAATCTTCTGCTCCGTAGGCAGACGCGTTATCCAACGCACCACGCGCCCGCGATGAAAACTGCGCTAATTTAAGTGTGACCGCAAGAAAGTTTATAATAATAATTACCACACCAACAAGAAAATTGCATTTCGTGTTAAAATTTTAGGGATGTTTAATCTGTCGAAAAAAGTTATTAAAATCTCGTCACTTAGTTACCTTACCTTAATGTAAATATAAATAATCGAATATAAGTTACGAGATTTTAATTCGGGATTTTACAAAACTACATAATTTCATGTATTAAAAAAAAATTTCAGTAAATCATTTAGATCCTAACGAATTTAGTAAAAATTTTTACAAAATGTTTGCTGAACTCTTTAAGTTCAAATGGTGCAGTTTATTTTTAAATAAAAATTTTGTTTTTGTACATTTTTTAATAACAAACATATGAACAATAACTTTTAAGTCGCAAGGGTAGGTGCTAATAAGGTAATTATAAGGTCATTATGAGATATATAAAATAAATTTTCTTTCGTTTACAAAAATTTTTTCATAGTAAACAAAATAATTTTAAATTAAAAAAACAAATAAATTCGTGTTCGGAAAAATTTTAAAAAAATATTTAAAAGTTTCCTTTTTAGCTATTAACCATATCTTAAATTATTTTGCAAGCATGGTCAAAATGTGGTTCTTCAAAGTAATAATATTAAAAAGTTTTAGATAATATTATTAATAACGTTTCATAATTTTGTCATGAAAATATTTTTATACTAAGGAAACATTTGTACTTTACGGTTCTTGGAAAAACTTGGAACCGTAAAGTACGTTAGAGATCTAACTAAGTCCGTAAAATACAAGAGAGAAAACATATTGCTTCCATTAGTTTATAGATTGTTTAATTTAATTTTTTAGCAGTTTGTGAGTGTACTTGTTGAATATAAATTTAATTTTACTCATGTGAACAAATTTTAAACTTGATGCTAAATATTAAATACCTTACCTTTAAAAACCATAAAAATATATTTTACATAATAACAAATTAAATCTCATCGCACATTGCTTTTCATTTTTGGCAAAATCGTTAATTTTTGGCAGTACGTTTAAGGGCTTATTTTTCATGCAGTTGTATTTGTTATCAGTCTTTAAACCTTTGCTTTCCCGTACTTGGTGTAACCATTTGGTGTTTAGTTATTATTGTTTTTTTAAATGGTGTTTTAGTGTATTAACTGTTCTGTAAATAATTTAGGTTTAACTTTGTGACTTTGTTTAAAAAAGATTCTTATCATAATTTAAAATATTATTAATAAAAACTTTAACAAACATGTCAACTTTTTAAATCAAACAAAAATCCAAAAGAATATCATTTCTTAACCAAAATATATATATTGTTGAGATTTTTTTATTTTTAAAACAATAAATTTACAAAATTTACAAAAAAACAGGATTCAATTACAAAAAAAAACAGGATTCAAACCTGCGCGGACAGAGCCAATATATTTCTAGTCTATCGTCTTAACCATTTGTCTACGACAACTCTTGTGTTCACTTTCAAAGGCAACTAGTCTAATTTTAATTAAAATCGTAATTTTAAAACTGAAATAAAATTACGTTGTCGGCAGGATTTGAACCTGCGCGGTCGGATCCTGAATGATTTCTCGTCTATCACCTTAAACACTCGGCCACGACAACCCTTGTGTTTAGTTTTTAATGCATCTAGCGTCATTTAAATTAATTGATTAAATTTTAATTAAAATAAAATAAGCGTTGTCGGCAAGATTTAAACCAGCGCGGGCAAAGCCTAATAGAAATCAAGTCTATCGCCTTAAACACTCGGCCCGAAAACTTTTCGTTCCCTTTCTAAAGCAGCTACCGTGATTTTAGTTAAAAATTAAAATTGTATTAAAACTAAAAAAACGTTGTCGGCAAGATTTGAACCTGCGCAAGCAATGCGCAATAGATTTCAAGTCTATTTCCTTAACGACTGGGCCACGACAATTCTTATGTTGGATTCTCGGAGCAGCTAGCGTGATTTATTCAAATTATTTAAAGTTGTATTAAAACTGAAATAAAATAATGCGTTGTCGTCATGTTTCGAACCTGCGCGGCAGAGCCTCAATAAATTCAAACTTATAGCCTTCACCACTCGGCCATGACAACTCTAACGTTCCATTTTCGGGGCACCTTGCGTGATTTTAATTAAATTTGCATTTAAACTGAAATAAAAAAATGCATTGTCGGCAGGATTCGAACCTGCGCGGGCAGAGTCCAATAGATTTCAAGTCTATCGCCTTAACCACTCGGCCAGGACAACTCTTTTGTTCAACTCTGCAGCTAGCGTGATTTAAATTAATTAATTAAAACTGAAATAAAAACGCGTTATCGGCAGGACTCGAACCTTCGCGGGCAGAGCCTAAAAGAAATCAGGCCATGAAAATTCTTAAGTTTTCTTCTCCTTGCAGCTAGCGTGATTTTAATTAATTAATTAAATTTGAAGTAAAACTAAAATAAAATAATGTGTTGTCGTCATGTTTCGAACCTGCGCGGCAGAGCCTCAATAAATTCAAACTTATAGCCTTCACCACTCGGCCATGACAACTCTAACGTTCCATTTTCGGGGCACCTTGCGTGATTTTAATTAAATTTGCATTTAAACTGAAATAAAAAAATGCATTGTCGGCAGGATTCGAACCTGCGCGGGCAGAGTCCAATAGATTTCAAGTCTATCGCCTTAACCACTCGGCCAGGACAACTCTTTTGTTCAACTCTGCAGCTAGCGTGATTTAAATTAATTAATTAAAACTGAAATAAAAACGCGTTATCGGCAGGACTCGAACCTTCGCGGGCAGAGCCTAAAAGAAATCAGGCCATGAAAATTCTTAAGTTTTCTTCTCCTTGCAGCTAGCGTGATTTTAATTAATTAATTAAATTTGAAGTAAAACTAAAATAAAAAAATTCGTTGTCGGCAGGATTCGAATCTGTGCTGACAGAGCTTAAAATATTGTAAGTCTATTGACTTAACGACTAGGCCACGACAACTTTTGTGTTTACTTTTCAAGGCAACTAGCGTGATTTTAATTAAAAATAAAATAAAAAATGCGTTTTCGGCAGGATTCGAACTTGTGCCTGCAGAGCTGAATAGGTTTCCTTTTTTATCGCCTTAACCAATCGGCCACGACAACTCTTGCTTTTACTTCTTGAGGCAGCTAGCGTAATTTTAATCAATTATTTAAATGCTCATCCCATGGCATTGTAATGGTTTTAGTCTTGTAATTATTCGTATTGTTTAAGTATAAATTTTGTCCAAATGAGCTAAATATTTAAAGTAATATATGTAGATATGCTAAGTGTGGTTTATTTACAGTTATAAGTGCTACGTTATCCTTTTTACCGTTTCTAACAACTAACTTTGTTCCTATTTGAATAAGGTATTAACAAATTGTTGAATTTTAATCAAACGAATGTTAAAGATCTGAACTTAATTGTGGACTGACAATTAATAAAGGTGAAACAAAAAGGCATTTTGTTTGTATTTTTAATTTCTTAAACGGGGCCAATAGATATTCTTTATAACAACTTAAGTTGTAGGATCACATCTGTGAAACTACATATATGTTTAATTAATAGGCAAAAGTGATAAAAATTCGAATTGCTCGTTGTGGGTAAATGGCCAACTGCAAATATTTGTTGCAACTTTTACGTTAATTTACTTTGTTGATAAAGCGATTTAAAATAATTTTTGTCGCAATTACAAAAATAATTATGGTTACTAAATTAAAGACTGTTATTGCATTTCATTGAAGAAAAAAATTACTTGCCCATTTAAAATTTATTTTATTGCTGTAACAGGTTTTGCAATGTAATAACAATTTTATATATCTAATGGTGTTATTTAAATAAAATGCATGTTAAAGGCAATACAAAAAGACATTTCCTACTTTAAAATGAACCCCCCAAAAAAGTTTGGAATCCCCGAGAAAATACTAGGACGCAAAGGACGCACAAAGTTCGCTTCGCAAACACCTTGTTTAAACAAACCAAAAAAAATTGACTTACAATCAAAGTTTTCGAAAGATAATAAGGCTGCCAATCACAATTGGTGGCTTACTTTAGATTTAGGTTTATTAGCATCTTAACACGGCTTTCACAGTTACTGGGTTGGCCGAGTGGTTAAGGCGTTGGACTTAAGTTCCAATGCACGAATGTCCGCGTGGGTTCGAACCCCACACCCAGTTGTTTCATTTTAACTTGATTTATTTAAAAAAATAACATTTTGGTCCAAAATCGTTTAAACCTTTTTTTTATAAAAAAAATTACACAGTAAATTAAAATATAACCTTTATAATAACTAGACTAAATTTCAGCAAACAAACACGCATCGATGTCGTATAATATAACCAAACTAAATTTAAAAGCAAAATATTTATCTTATTTTTTTATTAATCAAGCAAGTATTTATGCATAATTGACAATAAAATACCTAACGCAACTCCTATTCAGACTATGCAATATAAGGATGTTTATTCTAGGCACCTCCTTGTATGTTATCGCAAAACCAATCACTTACCGAATTGGAAAATTGGCTTATCGTCTATCCGAGAATATCCCTAGTTAAAAATTATTTTCAGAAAAAGAATACCTACCTTTTGTGTATGAAAATAAAATTTGTTGTTTAAAATCTACACCTTGACTTATTCAGCTTCTCATTTTTTAAGTTTTTTACAATTAAACAACAACTAGAAATATAAGATGTCTTATAATACACACATGACTTTGTTTCGCTGTGATGCAATTTTATCGTTATTAAAAAATCGGGTTTTAAAGAACAAAG
Source organism: Corella eumyota (assembly GCF_963082875.1). Lineage (NCBI taxonomy): Eukaryota > Metazoa > Chordata > Ascidiacea > Phlebobranchia > Corellidae > Corella > Corella eumyota. Next base: position 10,026,883 of record NC_137495.1, on the reverse strand, counting down.
CAAACTTATTAACCCAACGAGTATGTTTTACGATTTTGTACAGTATGCAATAAAAACGATTCAAATAGTATATAAAAAAATTTTTTTTTTTTTTTTTTTTTTTTTTTTATTACATACATTTCCTACTCTTTATTTTCACTTTTTTATTATTCACGAAGCCCAGTCACTACTTTAACCTAATTCAATTGTTTACTTTTTTTAGGCAAGGGTCACCCTTTCCTATGCAAAAAGGTACAAATGTTTGCCCTTTTATATAACGTCACAATGCCATTGTGAAATGAAACCGACTTTATCAATTGCATCGTGTGATTCAATTAGCAACCGTAACTCTGTATGTGAAGAAAAGTGAACAAATAAATATGTCTTAAGCATAAATAAGTATTTCACGTACTTAAAGTAGGAAAAATTTTGCTCAATAAAATACGAGCGCGCCAGGACTCGAACCTAGAATCTTCTGCTCCGTAGGCAGACGCGTTATCCATTGCGCCACGCACCCGCAATGTCAAAATTGATAAATAATGTTTTCTTAATCAGAACTTTAAAAATGCTAAGTCTGTCCAAACAAAAAAAGAAAAAATAGGCATCCCCCAGAAACTTTTTGAATTTATTCGCTGTAAACACGCTATTTTTACATTTAATAGTTAATTGTTTAAAATAAAGGCCCTTTCACACGGCGTACGCAAAATTTATTTATTATTGTCTATTTCCTATATAATTTGAAACGTATTTTGTATATTTCAACTACTCATTTTAATAGAGCTTAAATTGACACAATAAAAAGCAAAGTAGCATAACAGATTTATTTTATTATAAGCGTCTATTAAGTTTAAAACTAAAAACGTTGGGGAAATAATGGTGTAAGTTATGTAACAACTGACAATACATTTCAACGAAAAAATTTATGAACAATTTATTAACTTTCTTGTTCATCTTGTCAGCTCTTCTATAAAATAACGTGATATATCATTAAACGTGATATATCAATGCATTTTAGCGTATATAAATTGTAACAATATAATTTATTATTCCAGTTAAGCAAAAAAAGTTAAGTCAGTAATGAATTGGTAGTCGGTTTATAAGACACAACATAATACAAAAAAGGCAAAAGATAAGACTGTAGCACAGACTTCTTATCAGGCAAAATCACGTGTCTCTAAGGGGCCGCTACAGCATTGTAATCAAGACACAACAGATTATAAAGTTTTTGTTAATAATCTATTTAACTTTTCTTTCGAATAAATATTCTTTTACCTCTACATACTTAAATCTCCACCACCCCCTCTCCCTAGTCATTTGTCTCTTCTCTATACAATCACAACATTACCCCATGTATATGTTGTTGTCCTACTCTTATTGTTCAAGTGTTTGTGTAATGTACATAACTATTCATACATAGCCATAAATTAAGCAAACAAACAAAATTAAGCAAACAAAAAATTCGTCCCTGGGTGGGCTTGAACCACCAACCTTTCGGTTAACAACCTTTCGCCGAATGCGCTATCCGATTGCGCCACAGAGACGACATACATTGCTACACTTGGATTAAATCTGAAGATCAAAATTATAGTAATAAAAATGTAACAATATAAATTTAACCTTGGGTGGACTCGAACAACCAACCTTTCGGTTAAAAGAAGAACTCGCTAACTGATTGCGCCATAGAAACGACATTTTTTGCCACACTGGGTCTAAATTTGGAGATCAAAATTATAATAATAAAAATGTAACAAAATAAATTTGACCCTGGGTGGACTCAAACCTTCAAACTTTCTCTTAACAGCTGAACGCCCTAACCGATTGCGCGACAGAGACGATTATTTAGCCCACTTTGTTTAAATTTGCAAAGCAAAATTAATGTAATAAAAATGTAACAATATATTTCGTTCATAAATGGGCCCGAACCTTCAACCTTTTGGTTAAGAGCAAAACGCGCCAATCTATTGCGACACAAATACCACTAATTCGCGACACTTCTATTTAATTTGCAAAGCAAAATTGTAAAAAAAAGACGATTGTATATTTGACCCTGGGTGGACTCGAACCGCATTGTTTCAAATTAAAAAGAAAATAATAATGATAAACATTTATCTAATAATTAAATACATAAAATTTGATTTAATAATTTAGTTGATAATCTTAATTAATTTATGTTTATGATTATCTTTATTTATTAATAGAGATTAATTTTAGAAATGATCAAATGATTTTAAATCGTATTTTATTTATCAAATAAATCTAGTTGTAGGTATTTTTGCTTATTGTGATGATGAATTTAAAATTACTTTGACACAATTATATTCTTTTTTTCAATATAAATATATTAAAACAGTTTTACAAACGTTAACATGTGCATCACCAGCTTCTTTTAAACATCTTTAAAAGACGAAAATAATTTTATAAATTCAAAATCACATGATTGATTTAATGGAAGTTAAAGAATCTGTATTTTTTCCATTAATCTTAAAGGTTGATAAACGACTTTTGGCTATAAAAAAATTGGAAAGTACACCTTTATCTTTTTTGAAATGCAGAAAAAATCTTATAAAGGTCAGTGTTTTTTCAAAACTCCCTTATACTGCCCACCACTTGCCTGAACATTACCAGACAGGATTGCATAATTAGTAATAACAATTTTAACTTGTTTAAAAAAACTTTTGAATCGAATCAGTATTTTAATTATTTAGTGATCGAGACGTTATAGCTTAGTGGTAAAGCGTCAGTCTCGTAAACAGGAGATCCTGGGTTCAATCCCCAGTAACGCTGAATTTTATTTTACTATAATAAAGTTAATATGTAATTTTAAAAATATTTTTTCCTGATTACTTTAAAATAATACGTTAAGTTTTAAATACCACGAAGATTTGCAAACCTATCATTTATGTTAAATTAGGCTTTTGTTTATCTTCCGACTGTAATCAACAGCTTATGCAAATTCTAACTCGCGAATGTAAAAAAAGTCAACTAAATTTTAATAGTTTTTTGTACTTTTTCCTTGATATTCTGTGCAATGTTTTTGCACAAGTAGCAAATTTAATAATTTTGATTGTTCTTAATGATTGGTTGTGTACAAGAATATGAGATTCCGACTATTTAAGAAAATTAACACTAAATTTACTTTAAAGTCCAAATCCATGTTTGTTTTGTGGCGTCCGTTTAGTAAAACTAAATTGCCAGGTTTATTTTAAATATATGCACTTAATATAAAGCGTAAATTACTAAATTAAAATATGAATCAATACCAGAAAAAAAAACAGATAAATTTTTTTGCGACAAGAAATGTTAAATATAAACTGCAAATTTCATAAACAAGTTATAATTAAAAGCATTCGATATACTTTTAACATCGAAAAACGTAAGTTAAAGCTTGTCAGCACATAAATAAAAATTTCAATCACATTGTTTTAAAAAAAAAATTATTTTAGCTGTGTTTTTTAAATGAAAAAAGCAAAAATACCACATAAAATATAAATTTACCATTTGACTTTAAAAAGCTGCTCTGGTTTTTTTAAAAAAAAAAGAATGCCCTGTTAAATGGTTGTCACAGTAATTCTGACGCAGGGTTTAAAATAACGATAATAAATGCAAGTAATTAAAAGTAACTTGAATGTAAACACATTGAAGCGTATTAAGTAAATTATTGATGAAACAAAAAAAAAAAAATTAAAGTTACCACATTTTTCAACAAAAGCGCAAAATTTTATTATTTGCTTCCTGTAGAGTTTCAACAAACTGTTAAAATAAAATTAACAACCTTAGTAAAATTCAAGCAATCTAAGTTATTTGTGAATAACTGAACGTCATCTAAAATTGGGCACCAATTCATAAAAATTAATCTTTGCTAGAATGAGACATAACGTTTAATTTCTAAAAATTAAAAAATTAAGGTGGGGTGTAATATCACAGCTAAGTTAATAAAACTTTAGGTTTTAATAAAGTTTTTAAGAATTATAATCATATGTTGTTATTAGTAGGTTTGTTATATTTTTTTTAATTAACCATACCCACATTTTGTTGCCGATTCTTAGTTTTAAAGGATATATAATAACAATTAATACTTACTATTGTAAACACAAATCTTTTTGTGTTTTGTCGGTCATTTAACGGGTTACGTGACCTAACCAACAATACGAATGCATAAAAATTGTAAGTTGTCAAAACCCCCAATTTGTGCCGTCACTTATATAGCGTATATTACGAAAATAAAAAGTTTACACCCGTATTTGACCACTATCTAAAATGTTGTTCACTTTTTTGATAATATCTCGTGGTTGGGTACGTTGTTTTTTACAAAATATGAAAATAAATTGGAGCGACATGATAGGTAAAATGTCAAAACCCCCAATTTGTGACGTCACCTATATAGCATATAATACGAAAATACAAACTTTACCCCTGTATTTGACCACTTTCTAATATTTTATTCACTTTTTTGGAAACACATGATATGTAAGTTGTTAAAACCCCCGATTTGTGACGTCGATAATAACACGTATTTTAGTTTAGTACAAAAGTTTACTCCTGCGTTAAACAATTTTTTCAATGTTTTTAATTTTAAAAACCTTGTTAACTTATTTTATATTAGGTTTGGTTTTGATTTATTTCTTTTGAGGAGGTTATTTTACCCCGTTCTTTCTTGTATTTTACGATTAAAAAATATTTGAAATCACTATTTTTTATGATTTCGCCCAAGCAAAATTCTCTGCCAGCTCTATGGCAGAAAGATGGTTGTGCTGGCATATGCTTGATTGGAAATTGATATTTTGAGCAATGCAGTAGAACCTAAAACTAAATTAAATACAAACTTTTTGGTTGTACTTAAGTTTGTGTACTTTAATTTATGTATTGTTTAAAAATAAAAGGTTAAAAAATAGGAAACAACATAAAAAATTTATAATTTTTTTAAGAAAAAAAACTGTTAAAAAGAATAGACACATCCCAACCTCATTGTTTACAGTATACATTTTGTGGAGTACATGAAATAGGTATGCGAGGACATGATGAATCAGAAGATTCCTTCAACCGAGGTATATTTTTTTTTATAGTTTACTAGTGACTGTAAATATTCAGTCATAGATTAGAATGCCAGATAACTGTTGAAACTCACAATAAAGGAGTTGAAAGAAAAAAGGCACATTCTAAATAACTTTGTCAAACCGCTGACATTTTGAGATGTGCATATTTTAGTATGTAAGAAGTTAATTAAATAGTAAGCTTTTGTAATCGAGGAATATTTTCGTTATTTGCAGCTAATAGCTCAGTTCCACATCATTTTACAGGAGCATTTAGTAAATGCAACAGTCATTGAATACACTTTTCTGTCTGTCTGTTTAATATTAAAACTGTGTTGGTGGAATACACTAACAAAGGTAAGGTTGATTTTATTGCAGCCCAAGCAGATAAATCGATTAATATTAATACAATTTGCAATTCTTTTCAGGTTTATCGTAAATGGTTATACTGTTGAACAGTTTTTGTTGTATCACAAGGCCAATGATTCTACATGATAAAACATGTGCAATGGATGGAAAAATTGCTTTCAAAATTAAAGTAAAGTATGTAAAAATAATTACTTTTAAGGCAAGGGATGTTGCGCGGTCGATTTAATGGACAAGGGATGTTGCGCGGTCGAGTTTGAAGGCTGAGGGATGTTGCGCGGTCGAGTGTAAAGGACGAGGGATGTTGTGGGGTTGGGTTTTGTAGCAAATTATTGGTTTTAATTTTTAAGAACTGAAAGTTAGCTTATGTGGATTTATCCAAAATAAGCTACAGTTTAAAGGCGGATATACAATAATAAATAAAAATTTAGTTAAAAAACTAAGATAAAAATCTTGCTAACTTAATATTTATTAGTAATTTTTTTAATTCTTTTTAACACTGGGAAGGGGAAAATTTTTAACTTAACACCTGTTTACAAAACAGGAAATGTTGCGTTGCGTAACTTTACGAGTTCTAGGAATTTCTTTATTAAATTTTTATAAAAAATAACTATTAAAAAGTATACCGCCTACAAAATTTCGCGTAAATTTTGCTACAGACACTCGCACGTACGAACATGTTCGTACGTGTGAACGACTCTGTTTATTTTAAATGGTGGCGCAATCTTGCATTACGTTACGTAGGCCGTGTGAATGTGCCTTTATTATAAACAATTAACTATTAAATTTAAAAATAGCGTGTTTACAGCGAATAAATTAAAAAACTTTATACTTTAAAACTACTTAAATCTGGGTATTAATTAAATTTAGGTTAAAGTAATGCCAAGCAAAACTGATTTTAAGAATACTACTGTCGACAGGACTATTAAATTTTAAAGTCCTAATAATCGAATATACAGTTATAATGCAACAAGAAGCAAATAAAAACTAAACCAAACTGCGCCACATTTATCACGATTTTTACTTTGTTGCGCCACCTTTTACGATATAAGTATACAAGTTATATTTAAAAGGTTGCAACAATAGATACAATTTATTAAAGTAACATGTTCATCTGCTTATTGAAATCAAGTTTCGAGTAAACTTCTATATCTTATATCGACTAATTGGTTTTTGTAGCGCATTTCTGTTCGAAAACGACGTTTTTTTTTATATCACCTAAAGGTGATAGGTTTTATATTTTTTATTAGGAAGGGGTGTGATATTGTCACAATGTATCGAAAGTTAAGAGGCCCGTTTATGATTTTCAAATTCAACTTAAAGTCATATAGTAACGATATTTATTTACTTAAAATTTGGTAAAGTTGGTATCACTGAACACAAAAATGTTTTAACTTTAAATAATTTTATTTACTTTTAAAGTTATACAACTTTTAAAAAAATAAATATATTTAAAAAAAGAAATGGGAAGCTCTGTTTGTAATGACGTAGATAATACCGCTGTCGCTCCGCTTACTTTATCGCTAAATGTAAACAAGCGAAGAGTGGGATAATACTAAAGTACGGAATGCGGGAAGCCAACATACTAAACTGCGGGGTGCGGAAAGTTGCGGGATCGTATGCAAACGTTAACAAAAATTCGCGGATTGCGGGACGGAATTTGATGCGAAACTTGCTTTAAAAGCCGATGGATGATGCGGGATAGTAGTATATTAAAGGCTTTTATAGAAACGTTTGGCGGTCAAGGTCGAGTGAAGTTCAAAATCAAAACCCGGTTAATTTAAAATTTAAGTTCATATATTTTGTTTGTTTATTATATTTTTTGTTTATTTATTATAATGATTTTTTTTGTTGGTTTATTATATTTTAACTTTAATATGTTTGTTTATTATATTTTTTGTATATTTATTATGATGATTTATTTTTTGTTTGTTTCTTATATCTTTTTATTTGTTTATTATATTTTAACTTTGATTTGTTTAGTTATTTTAATTGTGTGATAATTTGTAGTCAATTTTTATAATACTTTATTTTGTACTTATTTTATCGCAAGTAGAGCAGTTTTATTAGCAACAGAAGCGAAACAATGAAGTCTACTATATTTTTACAGAAATCGATTAAAAATATCACACCTAGAGATGTTGGTGAGGTGTGGAGGAGAAACTGTTAAGCAGGGCGAATCCAACAGTTTGGAAATTTTTTTTTTAAGTGTTGAAAGAATGGCAACAGACAAAAGAACGCAGATATATAGATGTTACACAAACACCATAGATATCAGAACAAGACGAATTCAGTGATTCTGAAAGCGAACTTTATATTTAAATCTATTTGTTAATGTATTTTTTAATAAAATTCCAAACATGAAAATAAATGACTCTATGTTAAGTTAACCTAAAAAAGGTGGTTAAAAGATTTAAGGGTACCTGAGCAATAAAAAAATTAGGGCACCTGGGCACTCAATTTTAAGATTGTGCACTTTTTTGGGCACCTGTGCGGTGGGGTTTTTCTTAGAGGGAACACTGGTTGTGATAAGTAGGTTCGTTACATTTTTTTTAATGAACCATACCCACATTTTGTTGCCGATTCTTAGTTTTAAAGGATATATAATAAAAATTAATAATTACAATTGTAAACACAAACCTTTTTGACTTTTGTCAGTCATTTAACGGGTTACGTGACCTGCTAACCAACAATACGAATGCATAAAAATTGTAAGTTTTCAAACCCCCCAATTTGTGCCGTCACTTATATAGCGTATATTACGAAAATACAAAGTTTACACCCGTATTCGATCATTTTCTAATATGTTGTTCACTTTTTTGATAATATGTCGTGGTCGGGTACGTTGTTTTTTACAAAATATGAGAATAAATTGGAGCGACATGATAGGTAAAATGTCAAAACCCTCAACTTGTGACGTCACCTATATAGCATATAATACGAAAATAAAAACTTTACACCTATATTTGACCACTTTCTAATATATTATTTACTTTTTTTTAAATATGTCGTGTTTGGGTACGTTGTTTTCCACAAAATATAAAAAATAAATCGGTGCGACATGATAGGTAAGTTGTTAAAACCCCCGATTTGTGACGTCGATAATAACACGTATTTTAGTTTAGTACAAAAGTTTACTCCTGCGTTAAACAATTTTTTCAATGTTTTTATTTTAATTTTAAAATGTTAAAAACCTTGCTAACTTATTTTATATTAGGTTTGGTTTTAATTTGTTCCTTTTGAGGAGGTTATTTTACCCCGTTCTTTCTTGTATTTTACGATAAAAAAATATTTAAAATCATTATTTTTTATGATTTCGCCCAGGCAAAATTCTCTGCTTTATGGCAGAAAGATGGTTGTGCTAGCATATGCTTGATTGGAAACTGATATTTCGAGCAATGCAGTAGAACCCAATACTAAACTAAATACAAACTTTTTGATTGTACTTAGGTTTGTGAACTTTAATTTATGTATTGTTTAAAAATAAAAGGTTAAAAAATGGGAAACAACATAAAAAATTTATATTTTTTTTAAAAAGCCATCTGCCACAGTAAATAAATATACATCCAAGACAATCCAAAATGAACTTTCTTCTTACATTAAATTTATGATAAAAAGGTCGGTCTTAAGCCTCGCTAAAGCTAAAGTAACAAGTTTAAATCAATTTTTGCATTTTTTTTAAAGAATTGTATGTTAATAAATAATTTTAATTTTTATTAAGGCAAGTTTTTTTATTAAGGCAAGATAATCATAATGGATAAATAAAGTTTTGCAAATGAAAAAAAAAACATGCAATGTACATAGTTTACCAGTGACTGTAAATATTCAGTCATAGATTAGAATGCCAGATAACTGTTGAAACTCACAATGAAAAGGGTAAAAGTAAAAGGGCAAATTCTAACTAACTTTATCAAACCGCTGACATTTTGTGATGTGCATATTTTGGTATGTAATCAAGGAATATTTTGGTTATTTGCAGCTAATAGCTCAGTTCGACATCATTTTGCAGGAGCATTTGGTAAATGCAACAGTCATTAAATACACTTTTCTGTCTGTCTGTTTAATATTAAAACTGTGTTGGTGGAAAACACTAACAAAAGTAAGGTTGCCTATTTTTATTGCAAACATAGGCTATTTATGAATAGTTATGTACATTACACAAACACTTGAACAATAAGAGTAGGACAACAACATATACAAGGGGTGATGTTGTGATTGTATAGAGAAGAGAAAGAATGACTAGGGAGAGAAGGAAAATGAGAAGCTGAATAAGTCAAGGTGTAGTTTTTAAACAACAATTATATTGCATAGTCTGAATAGGGTTTGCTTTGATCGGTTTTGCTACGCTTTGCAATAAAACTTGCAAATGCTTACTAGCAAGATTTATTACTGTCAACATTGTCATCAGACCAAGGAGCACAGTTTCAGTAGATACTTTTTAGGATTAAAATTTTCTTGACCTCACTCCCTACAAGAGTCTTTTACAGCGTTTATTTAAAGGTTCATGATTTTTACTTTGGGTATAAAATTAGGTATTTTATTGTCAATTATGCTTAAATACTTGCTTGATTAATAAAAAATAAGATCAATTTATTTGCTTTTAAATTTAGTTTGGTTTTATTTTACGACATCGATGCGTGTTTGTTTGCTGAAATTTAGTTTAGTTATTATAAAGTTTATATTTTAATTCACTGTGTAATTTTTTTTGTAAACAAAAGATTTAAACGATTTCGAACCAAATGCCATTTTTTTTAAATAAATCAAGTTAAAATGAAACTACTGGGTGTGGGGTTCGAACCCACGCGGACATTCGTCTATTGGAACTTAAGTCCAACGCCTTAACCACTCGGCCAACCCATTAAGAGTAGAAGCCTTGTTAAGATGCTAATAAACATAAATCTAAAGTAAGCCATCAATTGTGATTGGCAGCCTTATGCCATATTATCTTTTGAAAACTTTGATTTTAAGTCAATTTTTTGGTTGGTTTAAACAAGGTGTTTGCGTAGCGAACTTTGCGCCCTACTTTTTCCTCGGGATTCTAAACTTTTTGGGGGGTTTATTTTAAAGTAGGAAATGTCGTTGTGTATTGCCTTTAACATGCATTTTATTTAAATAACACTATTAGATATATAAAACTGTTATTATATTGCAAAACCTGTTAGAGCAATAAAATAAATTTTAAATGGGCAAGTAATTCTTTTCTTTAATAAAATGCAATAACAGTCTTTAATTTAGTAACCATAATTATGGTTCGATATCTTATTATGGTTCGAAATCTTAGATTTCGAAACATATTGTTATTGTCATTATATTTATTATTGTTTTTATTCTTATTTGACAAATTTTGAAAGACGATAACTTTTGTTCTTTAAAACTAAAAGTTCTAAATTTTTAGTATGTTTGTTATTATCCCAACGAATCGCAAACCTCCTATTAACGACATTTAAATGTCACTAATTACTAATTAATATATTTTATTATTAAAATTTAAAGATTAAATTTGCTGAAATTTTAATATGTTGTTGGTATTATTATTTTGTATGTTGCTATTTAAAATGAAGATTTAACTCTAGCTAAATATCGTTTAATCATTATTTTAGTTTTTTTATAAAATAACGAATCAGTCTGAGTTTAACGCTTGAATAATTTAATAGCGTTCTGGTCGCCGTCAAAAATCGTCCTTTTCGCTGTCCATTAAAGTAAAAAATATTGGTTGAAAATTTAAGTAAAATGTTAAAATATTAGTAAACAATGTGTAAAATTTTCGTTTTAATTGTTTTGTTATTATTATATTTTAATACTTGTTTGATTACTAAAAAATTAAGATCGGTATTTTGCTTTTAAATTTAGTTTACTTTTATATTACAATATCAATGAGTGCGTGTTCGCTTGTTAAAATTAGGTTTAAATATAAAAAAGTTCATATTTAAATTTATAATTTAATTAATAAATCTACTAAATAAATTATATTTATAAAAAAAATCAAACGATTTCGAACCATATTTTATTTATCAAATAAATCTAGTTATTATTATTATTATTCTCTTCCAGTGTCTTATAAGCTGTAAATTTTGAGTTAACATAACTTTTGTTTATGAACATTTACAATTTTGAAATTTTAGTATGTTGTTTGTTATCAGATTGTGTTTTTATTCTCCTATTTACAACATTTAATTATCACTAATTAATAGGTATTTATTTATTAAAATTTAAAGTTTGTTATTTATTTTTTAAATCTTGGTCATTTGTATATCATGATATTGGTAACTTAAAAATAAATTGAAATTTTAATTTTTTTCACTTATTACTAATTAATAGGTGTTTATTTAGAAAAGTTTAAAGATTGGTATTTATTTTTTAAATCTTGACCATTTGTATATCATGATATTGGTAACTTAAAAATGAATTAAAATTTTAATTTTTATCACTAATTACCAATTAATAGTTGTTATTTATTAAAATTTAAAGATTGTTATTAATTTTTTAAATCTTGATCTATTGTATATCATCATAGCGGTAACTCAAAAATAGATAAAAAATTTAATTTTTGTTTGTTTATTATATTTTCATTAATGTTTATTTATTTAAAATTAAAGTTCGACATTAAGTACTCAAAATTTTATATAATGTATTTTATAATATCAGGTGCTAAAAAACATATTTGAAAAATAATATTTTTTATTTATCATATTTAAATGCTTGTTTATTTAATAAAAATCTAAAATCAATTTTGGGCAATTAAAATTTACTATAATTTATATCCTTATATTACCAACTTAAAACTTGGTTAAAGTATTAGTTTTTGTTTTGCATAGAAAAACTTGGTTAAAGTATTTAGTTTTTGTTTTTAGGTGTCTGTTTATTAAAATTTAAAGGTTGTTTTTAATTTTTTAAATCTTGGTCAATTGTATATCATAATATTAGTAACTTAAAAATAAAATAGAATTTTAATTTTTATCACTAACTACTAATTAATAAGTGTTTGTTTATTAAAATTCAAAAGCTGTTGCTAATTTTTTAAATTTTTGTCAATTGTATTTCATGATATTAGTAACTCAAAAATAAATTAAAATTTTAATTTTTGTCACTAATTACTAATTAATAGGTGTTTGTTTATTCAAATTTAAAGATTGTTATAAGGTTTTTAAATTTTGGTCGGTTATATTTTGTAATATTTATAATTCGAAAATGAATTAAAAAAAAATTCTAGTTTGTTTGTTATATTTAAATGCTGGTTTGTTCATTAAAAATTAAAGTTTGATATTAAGCATTTAAAATGTGGTATGATGTATTTTATAATATGGGTAGTTAAAAAACATATTTCAAAAATAACTTTCGTTTATTTATCATATTTAAATGCTTGTTTATTTAATAAAAATTAATTTAAGGAATTTAAACTTTACTATAATTTGTATCCCAATATTACCAACTTAAACCTGGGTTAAATATTAGTTTTGCTTGTATAATATATATAAATGCTTGTTTGTTTATTAAAAATCAAAGGTGTGTATTATTCTTAGTTAATGTTTATGCATATCTTTTTTTATTTATAAAAATTTATGTTAAAAATAATCAAATAATTTCAAACCATATTTTATTTGTCAAATAAATCTAGTTATTATGGTTCAAGATTTCGAAACGTATTGTTATTGTCATTATACTTATTATTATTATGGTTCGAAATCTTAGATTTCGAAACATATTGTTATTGTCATTAAACTTATTATTATTTTTATTCTTTCTAGTCCCAATTTTGAAAGAAGATATCTTTAATTCCTTAGAATTTGAAAATCTGAAATCTTAGTATGTTGTTTATTATTAGATTATGTTTTTATTTCTCCGTTTTCATTTCTCCTCAAAAAAAACTCAAAAATGAACTCAAGAATGTAACTCAAAAATGAATTGAAATTTTAATTTTTATCACTAATTACTAATTAATAGATGTTTGTTCATTAACATTTAAGGTTCTTATTAATTTTTTAAATCTTGGTCAATTGTATATCATGATATTAGTATCTCAAAAATGAATTAAAATTTTTAAATTTCATCACTAATTACTAATTAATAGATGTTTGTTCATTAAAATTTAAAAGTTGTTTTTAAATTTTCAAATCTTGGTCAATAGTATATCATGATATTAGTATTTTAAAAATGAATTAAAATTTTTAATTTTTGTCACTAATTACTAATTAATAGGTGTTTGTTTATTAAAATTTAAAGGTTGTTATTATTTTTTTAAATCTTGGTCAATTGTATATCATGATATTACTAACTCAAAAATAAAATTTTATTTTTATTACTAATTACTTATTAATAGGTGTTTGTTTATTCAAATTTAAAGGTTGTTATTAATTTTTTAAATCTTGGTCAATTGTATATCATGATATTAGTAACTCAAAAATAAAATAGAATATTTATTACTAATTAATAGGTGTTTGTTTATTAAAATTCAAAGATTGTTGTTAATTTTGTAAATTTTTTTCAATTGTATATCGTGATATTAGTAACTCAAAAATGAGTTAAAATTATAATTTTTGTCACTAATTACTAATTAATAGGTGTTTGTTTATTCAAATTTAAAGATTGTTATTAGGTTTTTAAATTTTGGTCGGTTATATCTTGTAATATTTATAATTCGAAAATGAATTAAAAAATAATTCTTGTTTGTTAGTTATATTTAAATGCTGGTTTGTTCATTAAAAATTAAAGTTCGATATTAAGCATTAAAAATTTGGTATGATGTATTTTATAATATAGGTAGTTAAAAAACATATTTAAAAAAAAAAATATCATGATATTGGTAACTCAAAAATAAATTTTAATTTTTATCGCTAATTACTAATTAATAGGTGTTTATTTATTAAAATTTAAAGATTGTTATTAATATTTTTAATCTTGGCCATTTGTATATCATGATATTGGTCACTCAAAAGTGAATTAAAATTTTAATTTTTATCACTAATTACTGATAAATGAGTGTTTATTTATTCAAACTTAAAGATTTTTTTTAAGTTTTTAAATTTTGGTCGGTTATATCTTATAATATTTATAACTTGAAAATGAATTAAAAAATAATTCTTGATTGTTTGTTATATTTAAATGCTGGTTTATTTATTAAAAATCAAAGGTATGTAATATTCTTAGTTAATGTTTATGCATATCTTTTTATATTTATAAAAATTTATGTTTAAAATAATTAAATAATTTCGAACCATATTTTATTCATAAAATAAATCTAGTTATGGTTCGAAATCTTAGATTTCGAAACATATTGTTATCGTCATTATTATTATTCAGATTAATTTTTTCCAGTGTCTTATAAGCCGTAAATTTTGAATTAAAGTAAATTTTGTTCTAGAACATTTGCAGTTCTGAAATTTGGATATTTTGTTTATTATCATTTTTTTTAATTCTCCTATTTTGATAATTTAAATATCACTAATTACTAATTAATGGATGTTTGTTTATTAAAATTTAGGAATCGTTATTATGTTGTTAAATTTTGGTCAGTTATATATCATAGTATTATTAACTCAAAAATGGATTAAAAATTTAATTTTTGTTTGTTTATTATATTTAAATGCTTGTTTGTTTATTAAAAATTAAATGTTGATATTAAGCATTCAATATTTAGTATAATGTATTTCATAATATTATCAAATAAAAAACATATTTAAAAAATATTTTTTGTTTGTTTATTATATTTAAATGCGTGTTTATTTATTAAATATCAAGAATCAATTTTAAGCATTCAAAACTTTGTGTAATATATATTCTGATATCAACAACTTAAAATTGGGTTAAAAAAGTAATTTTTGTTTGTTAAGTATATTTAATTAATTGTTTGTTGATTGAAAAATTGAAGATTAATATTTTAAAATGATTTTGTTTTGAAATTTCCTTAGTCCAACTATTAAATACGTAACATTTGATTTATTAATTTAGTAAGAATTCTTAATTAAGTAATGTTTATGCATAAATTTATTTATTAATAGAGATTAATTTTAAAAATAATTAAATGATTTCGAACCATATTTGATTTATTAAATAGATCTAGTTATTGTTTTTATTCTTTCTAGTCAGAATTTTGAAAGATGTTTGTTTATTAAAAATTAAAAATATGTAATATTCTTAGTTAATGTTTATGCATATCTTTTTTTATTTATAAAAATTTATGTTAAGAATAATCAAATAATTTCGAACAATATTTTATTTATCAAATAAATCTAGTTATTTTTGTAATTGCGACAAATATTATTTTAAATCACTTTATTAACAAATAGAATTAACGTAAAAGTTGCAACAAATATTTGCAGCTGGCTATATACCCAGCAATTCGAATTTTTATCACTTTTGCCTATTTATTAAACATATATGAAGTTTCACAGATGTGATCCTACAACTTGAGTTGTAATAAAGAATATCTATTGGCTTACGTTTAAGAAATTAAAAAAACGAACAATATGCCTTTTTTCTTTTAACTTTATTAATTGTTAGTCCACAATTAAGATTCGTTTGATTAAAATTTGATAAAAAATGTTAAAATTTAACATTCGTTTGATTAAAATTTGACAAATCGTTAGCAACATTTTATTGAAATTCTGTTTTTAAAAATTATACAAATAGCATATATACTTTATTCAAAAAGAAACAAAGTTAGTTGTTGGTTGTTAGAAACGGTCAAATGAACAACAGCATTTATAACTGTAATAAAAACTACATTTAGCATATCTAAACATATTACTGTAAATACCTAGCTTATTGGGACCAAAATCTACACTTAACCAATAAAAATAATTAAAATACAAAAACCATGAAAAAATTACAATGCCATGGGGCGAACATTAAAATTATTAAATAAAATCACGCTAGCTGCCTCAAGAAGGAAAAGTAAGAGTTGTCGTGACCGATTGGTTAAGGCTATAAAAAAGGAACCTAATCAGCTCTGCAGGCACAAGTTCGAATCCTGCCGAAAACACATTTTTTATTTCATTTTTTAATTAAAATTTTAATTAATTGATTACAATTTTATTAATTAAAGTTGCCTTGAGAAGTAAACAAAAAAGTTGCCGTGGCCGAATGGTTAAGGCAATAGACTTACAATCTTTTAGGCGCTGTCTGCACATATTCAAATCCTGCCGACGACGAATTTTTTTTATTTTAGTTTAATGCAAATTTAATTAACAAATTAAAATCACGCGAGGTGCTCCGAGAATGGAACATTAGAGTTGTCGTGGCCGAGTGGTGGAGGCTATAGGTTTAAGTTCTTTCAGGCTCTGCCCGCGCAGGTTCGACTCATGCCGACAACGCATTATTTTATGTTTTAATAACCGCCTTTAGTTGTTGGTTGTTTACAAGAATATAAAATTCCGTCTGTTCAGTAGAACGAAATTACCCTTTGTCTATAAAACAAACATTTGCCTTTAATAAAAAGCTAAAATGAATCGTTAAAATAATGGTTTAATTCCAGAAAAACGAAGTTAGAGGTTCCACGTGAAAAGAGTTTTAAACAAATCTGCGAAGAAAAAATTTTAAATATAAAGAAAACTATTGTTATCTCTGGGTTGGCCTTTCGGTTAATAACCAAATGCGCCAAACACAACAACAACTGATTCGCGACATTTTTATTAAATTTGCAAAACATTACTATGGTAATAAAAATAAAGCAAACAAAAAACTCGACCCTGGGTGGGCTTGAACCACCAACCTTTCGGTTAACAGCCGAACGCGCTAAACGATTGCGCCATAGAGACGACATACGTTGCAACACTTGGATTGAATCTGAAGATCAAAATTATATTAATAAAAATGTAACAAAATGTATTTGACCTTGGGTGGACTCGAACAACCAACCTTTCGATTAGCAGACGAACTCGCTAACTGATTGCGCCATAGAGACGATTTTTTTTGCCACACTTGATCTAAATTTGAAGATCAAATTTATAATAATAAAAATGTAACAAAATAAATTTGACCCTGGGTGGACTCAAACTTTCAAACTTTCTTTTAAGAGCTGGATGCCCTTACCGATTGCGCTACAGAGACGATTATTTCGTCCACTTTGTTTGAATTTGCAAAGCAAAATTAATATAATAAAAAAGTAATAATATATTTCGTTCATGAATGGGCCCGAACCTTCAACCTTTTGTTTAAGTGCAAAATGCGCCAATCGACACAAATACGACTAATTCGCGACACTTCTATTAAATTTGCAAAGCAAAATTATAATAATAATAAAAATGAGAAAAAACTAGTTTCGTCCTTGGGCGTGCTCGAACCTCCAACATTTCGGTTAAAGAGCTAAACGCGCCAATGATTGCGACACAGAAACGACTGATTTGCGACATTTCTATCAAACTTGCAAAGCAAAATTGTAAAAAAAGGACGATTATATATTTGACCCTAATTGTAAATATAACTGTATGGGATATCCTTTTTTTCAATATAAAAATATTAAAACAGTTTTACAAACAATAACATGTGCTTCTTTTAAACATTTTTAAAAGACGAAAATAATTTTATAAATTCAAAATCAGATGATTGATTTAATGGAAGTTAAAGAATCTGTATTTTTTCTATTAATCTTAAAGGTTGATGAACGACTTTTGGCTATAAAAAACTTGGAAAGTACACCTTTCTTTTTTTTAAAAGACAACGTTTAACAAATCTTGCTGGATGGTGGACTAGATTGCAGAAAAAATCTTAAAGGTCAGTGTTTTTTCAAAACTACCTTTTATTGCCCACCACTTGCCTGAACATTACCAGACAGTATTGCATAATTAGTAATAACAAATTTTAACTTGTTTAAAAAACTTTTGAATCGAATCAGTATTTTAATTATTTAGGCACCGATGCGTTATAGCTTAGTGGTAAAGCGTCTGTCTCGTAAACAGGATATCCTGGGTTTAATCCCCAGTAACGCCTATTATTATTTTACTATAATGAAGTTGGTAGTTAATTTTAAAAATTATTCATTCTGATTACTTTAAAATAATACGTTAAATTTTAAATATCACGAAGATTTGTAAACCTATCATGACGTTTATGTTAAATTAGGCTTTTGTTTATTTTCCGGCTGTAATCAACAGCTTATGCAAATTCTAACTCGCGAATGTAAAAAAAGTCGACTAAATTTTAATAATTTTTTGTACTTTTTTCTTGATATTGTGTGCAATGTTTTTGCACAAGTAACAAATTTAATAATTTTTATTGTTCTTAATGATTGGTTGTGTACAAGAATATGAGATTCCGACTTTTAAAAAAAAAATTAACACCAAATTTACTTTGAAGTCCAAATCCATGTTTGTTTGGTGGCGTCCGTTTAGTAAAACTAAATTGCCAGGTTTAATTTAAGTAAATGCACTTAATATAAAGCGTAAATGACTAGATTAAAATATGAATCAATACCAGAAAAAAAACAGATAAATTTTTATGCGACAAGAAATGTTAAATATAAACTGCAAATTTCATAAACAAGTTATAATTAAAAGCATTCGATATACTTTTAAAATCGAAAAAAAAAGTTAAAGCTTGTCAGCACATAAATAAAAATTTCGTATTAAACCAACATCAAATTTTTTTTTTAAATTAAAGTAAGTTTATGTGGATTTATTTTAAATAAGTTACATACCAATCAACTATAATGACAACTTAATTTCCAAAATCTTATTAGGTAAATAATAACATAGTTTTAAAAAAAAACTTATTTAAGCTGTGTTTTTTAAAAGAAAGAGGCAAAAATAGCACTTAAAATATAAATTTACCATTTGACTTTAAAAAGCTGCTATGGTTTTTTGTTTAAACAAAGAATGCCCTATTAAATGGTTGTCACAGTAATTCTGACGCAGGGTTTAAAATAACGAAAATAAATGCGAATAATTAAAAGTAACTTGAATGTAAACACATCGAAACGTATTAAGTAGATTATTGATGAAACAAAAAAAAATAAAATTAAAGTTGCCACATTTTTCAACAAAAGCGCAAAATTTTATTATTTGCTTCCTGTAGAGTTTCTACAAACTGTTGAAAATGGGCAAATTCTAACTAACTTTATCGAACCGCTGACATTTTGTGATGTGTATATTTTGGTATGCAAGAAGTTAATTAAACAGCAAACTTTTGTAATCGAGGAATATTTTGGTTATTTGCAGCTAATAGCTTAGTTCGACATCCTTTTGCAGGAGCATTTGGTAAGTACAACAGTCATTAAATACACTTTTCTGTCTGTCTGTTTAATAATAAAACTGTGTTGGTGGAATACACCAACAAAAATTAGGTTGTCAAATCTTATTGCAAACATTGGCTATTTATGAATAGTTATGTACATTACACAAACACTTAAACAATAAGAGTAGGACAACAACATATACATGGGGTGATCTTGTGATTGTATAGAGAAGAGAAAGAATGAATAGGAAAAGGAGGAGGGAGAGGGGGTGGTGGAGATTTAAGTATATAGAGGTGAAAGAATATTTATTCGAAAGAAAAGTTAAATAGATTATCAACAAAAACTTTATAATCTGTTGTGTCTTAATTACAATGCTTAATGATATATCGTGTTATTTTATAGAAGAGCTGACAAGATGAACAAGAAAATTAATAAATTGTTTATAAATTTTTTCGTTGAAATGTACTGTAAGTTGTTACATAACTTGCTCCATTATTTCCCCAGCGTTTTTAGTTTTAAACTTAATAGAATCTTATAATAAAATAAATCTGTTATGCTACTTTGCTTTTTATTGTGTTAATTCAAGCTCTCCTAAAATGAGACTTTGAAATATACAAAATACGTTTTAAATTATATAGGAAATAGACAATAATAAATAAATTTTGCGTACGCCGTGTGAAAGGGCCTTTATTTTAAACAATTAACTATTAAATGTAAAAATAGCGTGTTTACAGCAAATAAATTCAAAAAGTTGCTGGCGGAGCATGCCATTTTTTAGTTTTTTTAAAGTTCTGATTAAGAAAACATTGTTTATCAATTTTCACTTTGCGGGTGCGTGGCGCAATAGATAACGCGTCTGCCTAAGGAGCAGAAGATTCCAGGTCGAGTCCTGGCGCGCTCGTATTTTATTTAGCAAAATTTTTCCTACTTTAAGTACGTGAAATACTTATTTATGCATAAGACATATCTATTTCTTCCTTTTTCATCACATACAGAGTTAAGGTTGCTAATTGAATCACATGATGCAATTGATAAAGTCGGTTTCATTTCACAATGGCATTGTGACGTTATATAAAAGGGCAAAAAATTGGAACCTTTTTGCATAGAAAAAGGTGACCCTTGCCTAATATTTTTTAAATCATTTTAAAATTAATAAAACAAAAATAAACAATTGAATTAGGTTAAAGTAGTGACTTCGTGAATAATAAAAAAGTGGCAATAAAGAGTAGGAAATGTATGTAATAAAAAAATTACACATAATTTTTTTTATACACTATTTCAAGCGTTTTTATTGCATACTGTACAAAATCGTAAAACTTACTCATTGGGTTAATAAGTTTGCTTTGTTCTTTAAAAACCCGATTAATAACGATAAAATTGCATCGCAGCGAAACAAAGTCATGTGTATTATAAGACGTCTTATATTTCTAGTTATTGTTTAATTGTAAAAAAACTTAAAAAATGAGAAGCTGAATAAGTCAAGGTGTAGTTTTTAAACAACAAATTTAATTTTCATACACAAAAGGTAAGTATTCTTTTTTTAAAAAATAATTTTTAACTAGGGATATTCTCGGATAGACCATAAGCCAATTTTCCAACTCGGTAAGTGATTGGTTTTGCGATAACAAACAAGGAGGTGCCTAAATATCCTTATATTGCATAGTCTGAATAGGGGTTGCGTTAATCGGTTTTGCTACGCTTTGCAAAAAAACTTGCAAATGCTTACTAGCAAGATTTTTTACCGTCAACATTGTCATCAGACCAAGGAGCACAGTTTCAGTCATTACTTTTTAGGATTAAAATTTTCCTGACCTCACTCCATACAAGAGTCTTTTACAGCGTTTATTTTTTCAAGCAAATCCTCAAATTAACGAAAACATTTTACTTAAGGTGGTAAAGGTTCATGATTTTTACTTTGGTTATATTTTACGACATCGATGCGTGTTTGTTTGCTAAAATTTAGTCTAGTTATTATAAAGGTTATATTTTAATTTACTGTGTGATTTATTTATAAATAAAAGGTTTAAACGATTTCGAACCAAATGTCATTTTTTTAAATAAATCAAGTTAAAATGAAACTACTGGGTGTGGGGTTCGAACCCACGCGGACATTCGTCCATTGGAACTTAAGTACAACGCCTTAACCACTGGGCCAACCCAGTAAGTGTGAAAGCCGTGTTAAGATGCTAATAAACATAAATCTAAAGTAAGCCACCAATTGTGATTGGCAGCCTTATGCCTTGTTATTTTTCGAAAACATTGATTTTAAGTCAATTTTTTTTGGTTGGTTTAAATAAGGTGTTTGCGCATATCTACACACATTACTGTAAATACCTAGCTTATTGGAACCAAAATCTACACTTAACCAATAAAAATAATTAAAACACAAAAACCATGAAAAAAATGCAATGCCATGGGACGAACATTTAAATAATTGACCGATTGGTTAAGGCTATAAAAAAGGAACCTATTCAGCTCTGCAGACATAAGTTCGAATCCTGCCGAAAATGCATTTTTTTTCAATTTTTATTTACAACTATAATTAATTAAATACAATTTTATTAATTAAAGTTGCCTTAAAAAGTAAACAAAAAAGTTGTCGTGGCCGAGTGGTTAAGGCAATAGACTTACAATCTTTTAGGCGCTGTCCGCACATATTCGAATCCTGCCGACAACGAATTTTTTTATTTAGTTTTACCTTAAATTTAATTAATTAATTAAAATCATGCTAGCTGCTCGGAGAAGAAAACTTAGTATAGACTTGATTTCTTTTAGGCTCTGCCCGCGAAGGTTTGAGTCCCGCCGATAACGCATTTTTATTTC
Source organism: Corella eumyota (assembly GCF_963082875.1). Lineage (NCBI taxonomy): Eukaryota > Metazoa > Chordata > Ascidiacea > Phlebobranchia > Corellidae > Corella > Corella eumyota. The sequence goes on along the minus strand of NC_137495.1, from coordinate 10,004,518 downwards.
AGTTTTATTACAAAATTAATTTAAATCACGCTAGCTGCTCCGAGAATCCAACATAACCGTTGTCGTGGACGAGTGGTTAAGGCGATAGACTTGAAATCTATTGGGATCTGCCCGCGCAGGTTCGAATCCTGCCAACGACGCATTATTTTATTTTAAATATAAATATAATTAACTAATTAAAGTCACGCGAGGTGCTCCGAGAATGGAACATTAGAGTTGTCGTGGACGAGTGGTGGAGGCTATAGGTTTGAGTTCTTTCAGGCTCTGCCCGCGCAGGTTCGACTCATGCCGACAACGCATTATTTTATGTTTTAATAACTGCCTTTAGTTGTCGGTTGTTTACAAGAATATAAAATTCTGTCTAATTTCTTTAAAATTAAACGCTAAATTAAGTAATGTCTAAATCCATGTTTATCGAGTGGCTTCTGTTCAGTAGAACAAAATTGCCCTTCGTCTTTAAAACAAACATTTGCAATAAAAAGCCAAAATGAATCGTTAAAATAATGGTTTAAATTAAGAAAAACGAAGTTAGAGGTTTCATGTGAAAAGAGTTTTAAACAAATTTGCAAGGAAAAATTTTAAATATAAAGAAAACTATTTTTATCTCTGGGTTGGCCTTTCGGTAAATAGCCAAATGCGCCAACCTTTGCAACACAACAACAACTGAATCGCGACATTTTTATTAAATTTGCAAAACATTATTATGGTAATAAAAATAAACCAAACAAAACATTCGTCCCTGGGTGGGCTTGAACCACCAACCTTTCGGTTAACAGCCGAACGCGCTAACCGATTGCGCCACAGAGACGACAATCATTGCTACACTTGGATTGAATCTGAAAATCAAAATTATAATAATAAAAATGTAACAAAATATATTTGACCTTGGGTGGACTCGAACAACCAACCTTTAGGTTAACAGACGAACTCGCTAACTGATTGCGCCATAGAGACGACCTTTTTTGCCACACTTGGTCTTAATTTGGAGATCAAAATTATAATAATAAAAATGTAACAAAATAAATTTGCCCACTTTGTTTGCATTTGCAAACCTAACACCTTTGGGTGTGCATCTTCACCCCTCATTTTTTTAGGCGATTTCGAACCTGGTACATTTATACCAATGAAATACCTGCAACACAGTAACATTAAATATATTATAATGGACTAAAAATATTTTTTAACTTTACCTTTGAACAAATTCCATTGTTGCCACAGCTTTTGCGGGATATTCCATGTTGAAGACATAATAACAGCAAAAAAGGTAAAGCAAGCCCACAAAAAATCATTAAAAGACTCAACAATCTTTTTCTCGACAGAAAGTTTTAAATCAGTTGAAGAAGACATCGAGTCACCTAAAATTATAACAAACAACAAATTTTAAACCATATTAAAAGTCTTTTTAAAAAGCAAAAAAAATTTTGCATTTTATTTACCTAAAATAACTAAAAATGGAGATGCTGGTACTTTCTTAGTTATTGTAGAATGAAGTGTTTCTGGCCATAAAAATATAAATAACAATAAATATATTTATTACCCAGTTTGAAAATAGCCATGCCACTACATACAAAACTAATATGAAATAAGCAGCTAGAAGTTAAATAACACCCTTTGTTTTTGGTGTATTATCGCCGAGCTTTTTGCTTTCTTCTCGCATGTTGCTAATAATTTTTGCCACTGAAACTTTTTTACTTGGCTTTAAGGTCCTTTAAAAAACACTTAATTAATTTAACGAAAGACACTTAATTAATATAAAAAAATGCAAGAATGTTTTACTTACTGATATATCTGAAGGCTTCTTCTTATCATATCTGAAAGACCACTTTTTATGTCTTCCACACCCATGAGTATCTCATAGTGTTGAAAAAGACATTCCATAGTAGCTAAAATGGCCATTTTTTTAAAACTTCTTCAATAACTCCACTATGATTTAGGCAATCCCTCTGATTTGAAAATGTATCTTTCATAAGGCTTATGGCCTTGTTGATGTTTTGACTGCCTTTTGCTTTTTGGTATTCTTGCTGAAGCCATAAAATTGCATCATTTAGCTGATCAATTTCCATACTACCTTGATTTGGATGCCAATTTATGCATGCATAAGGGCGCTTCTTTGGACTTCTTTTGACATTGCTTGCAATGCTTTTCATTTGACCAAGCCTTCTTTTCTTTCTGGCTAAGTTGTCACATCGATTCTTTAATTGGAGATATAAAAATCCACAACCACTGCCTACTTTGTTGCCTTCCACAGAGTCGCTAAGAGTATTTTTGTCCCAGGTCTAAAAGTTGCCTAAAACAAAATAATAAAATAACAAAAAAATAAGACACTGCAAAAAACAGAATTTGATAAAAAATATAAACACTACCTTTAAAACTTCATCAATTGTTTTATGTATTAGCTCTTTTCGTAAACAGACACTCAAAAACTCCCCACTCTTCAAAGTTGTTGTTAGCAAGGGAGAAAATAAATCCCAAGGAACTTTTATTGTTTGTGGCCAGCTAGGCATTTCCACAGAACTTTCATTAGAACTTTTTCTGCTACTGCTACTTTCAGTGTAGGAGGATCAAACTGGGTCTGTAGTTTCTGTGTCTGATACACAGGAATTAATAACTACTAAAATTACAATTTGCTTAAAAAAATACTATAAGTAACACAAAAAAATAAAATACTAACTAGTAGCCGGTTTTCTGGGGCCCATAACTTGGTCATCCTTAATAATTTTTAAAAGCCATCTCTTCTTTAGATCAGTTTGTTCAAGCATTGCGAAGTCTTTTTTTAAAACAACACCTAAACTCTTTACGTGTTCAGCACATTTTGTTAAAGCTTCGGTCTCTGCTAGTCCAGGCAAAAATTCAACCAAAATTTTTTCAACCATATGCTCAGGTTCCGTCATTCTAATAATATTACTCTATACTTTTATTATTGTAAAAACCTAAAATGGATGAAACACAAGATTATACATGGGACAAAATAATAGCTAAAATATATGTTGTTTTAAAACAAAAACAACGTCATCATTAATTGAATATGCAAACAATGGAAATGGGTTATACATATAATCAATACACACATATATACATGTACTACTATCACAATGATCATAATAATTAGAATTAATTTTAAATTCCCCATAATTAGGGTGGAAACTTCCAAAGCGTTTTTGCACAACAAAATGAAGTTTTGAACAATGAACAAACATTGTGATAATTTTTCCAAGATGCAAATCATAATCTTCTTTACTTAAAACAATGTCCATATCAACCAAATACTGAATACCTCTAAATGTAGCCTTCGTTAGAAACACGCATTTTGAATTTTTAATAAAGTCTGATGACAGTACATGCTCTTCCAGAACTATTGCTGATGTGCTATGTAGAGATGGATTTGATTGTTCAGGTGGAAAAAGAGGCTTTTCCAACAAACATGCCTGGCGCAACTGATGGTTATTTGCTGGTGTGTGACAAATATTAATGAAATTTTGAGTTCGTCGAATTACACTTTTAAAGTACGAATGCTTACTTTCAAAACGCAAAGTAGATAAATGGGCAGTGGGGCTAAAGTTTAATATAGATCATGGGTAATGGCGAATATAGTGATGTTTTGGGCGCAAACTTTTTTTGGGAAAACAAGATGTTCGCTTATGCAAGTAGCTATCAATAAGAAATGGCAAATGACATATAGTTATGTGATCTACACTCTTAGCAACAACAATTTCTGTTATTGTTCTAAGGCGCAAAATCAGTTTCCAAATAGAATCATCAGGGTCTAATATGTTATTGTAAAGAAAAAGTGGAAGTAATCTTAAGAGGCAACGATTTTGACTAGCATTGCCAGAAAGTTTTGTAGAGGTAACTGAAAGGGTGGGTGGTTTACACAAAGTATCTGAATACATATATTTAAACGAGACCAACCGTGCATTTAGAAATTGCATAGTGAACCACCGTCTTTTAATTAAATTTAAAATGAAGAGCATTATGTCATACTGAACCTCCAAAAAATCATAGGCAAGACAAGGTGGCAACCCTGGAGCACACACATGATAATATTCAAGTTTATTAAAAATACTATTTTTTCTGAAGCCATTATGGGTAAAAATAGGATTGTTATCAGCATTGTTAGAAGTATGATGGATAGCAGCATTATAAGTTGCAAGAGTGCGCATTGAATGGCAACATAAACAATTGTTTTCAAAATCTGACCAAGCAACACTACAAAAACGACATCGATAACGAGAGGTACTATACCTATGTCAATGCCCTCAGATTCCAAAATCTTTAAATCATTTACTAAGGGTTAATATAGGTTAGTAATATTAGCCGAATTCAAATAATTCTCTTTACATAAAAGTATAAGTTGAAGTAAACACCAAGCACCTTATGCTTACGCTTTGCCGAACCTAATGGATTTACAATTTCAAATGCATCTTGGTACAGCACTATTGAGTTTTTTTAATAATAAATTACTTTTATACATAAGACTATCATGAAAATCATTAAAAATTCCTGACCGATTGGTTGGCAGAGGATTTAAAAATTGATTTCGAACAGATTCATTAGTAAATAATGCTTTTAAAGTATCAATAATGGGCACATACTGAAAAGTAGCTTCTCCACCAACATTTAAATACATTGCTACAGCATACTGAAAAGTAAGCATTACCACCATCATTTAAATACATTGCCACGGGAGCAACATATTTAAAATTTTCCTTAAAGTACTTATCACGACTATAAACTGAACGCAAAGGACCAGTTTTGTGCAGCGAATCGTAATTTGTAAGATTTTTTAGTTGAAACAAAATGGACTCTGTTTCTGGTAGGTCAATGTTATTTAAAACAGTTTGAAGAGTTAGGTAAACACTTTCAGAGTGATTAGCAATCAAATATTGTACATGGACTATAATATAGTTTAAGGTGTTAGCTGGTATTAAGTAAACATACTGAAGCAAAAAATAGAAATAAGCCAAGTCTCTAGTAAAATCACCAGAATGAGTTGTAACAGTTGAAGTAACAGCTTGCTCATAACTTTAAGTACTAGTGTTATCATCAATATCAATAGGTAAAGGTTCTAAATAACATAAGGATGTTGCCGTGTTTTCTTGTGCTTCAGTTTAAAAGTGATGATGTCTTGAAATATGAGTAGAAAATGATAAAAGAACCTTGTATTTTTTGTTGTTTCTGGGCATTTAACCTCATATCCATGGCGAATATGCATTCTTAAATGCTTTCTTAACGAAGCACTTAAAAAGAATTCTTTCTTGCACACTGAGCAATTGAGCTTAATAATACTAGTATCCATCTTATTTTATATCATTACTTACGTCTTCAAACCTAAGCAAATTAAAACTTAAAATAAATCATAAAAACGGATAAGTTACAAAAATTAACGCGCCAACTTGTCTAGAAACTACTTTTTTTCTTTAAACGTTACATCACGAAGGGCGAGCGTAGAGCGTAACGTCGACCATGCTGCTTTTACTGCGTTTTAGTATACATTATCACTGTAAATTTTACTATTTTTTTTAACAGTGTACTTTAATTTATGTATTGTTTAAAAATAAAAGGTTAAAAAATGAGAAACAACATAAAAAATTTATAATTTTTTTATAAAATAAAACTGTTAAAAAGAATAGACACATTCCCAACCTCTTTGTTGACAGTATAAATTTTGTGGAGTACATGAAAGAGGTATGCGAGGACATAATGAATCCGAAGATTCCTTCAACCGAGGTATATTTTTGGATTTATTGCGACAGATGGCAAAATCGGATAACATTTTAAAAGGGCATTTGGAGAGTGCCACAGTAAATAAATATACATCCAAGACAATCCAAAATGAACTTTATTCTTACATTAAATTTATGATAAAAAGGTCCGTCTTAAGCCTCGCTAAAGCTAAAACAACAAGTTTAAATTAATTTTTGCATTATTTTTAAAGAATTGTATGTTAATAAATGATTTTAATTTTTATTAAGGCAAGTTTTTAAAGATAATCATAATGGATAAATAAAGTTTTGCAAATGAAAAAAAAACATGCAATGTACATAGTTTACTAGTAGTGACGGTAAATATTAGAATGCCAGATAATTGTTGAAACTCACAATGAAAAGGTTAAAAGATAAAGGGCAAATTCTAACTAACTTTATCAAACCGTTGACATTTTGTGATGTGCATATTTTGGTATGCAACAAGTTAATTAAACAGCAAACTTTTGTAATCGAGGAATATTTTGGTTATTTGCAGCTAATAGCTTAGTTCGACATCATTTTGCAGGAGCATTTGGTAAGTGCAACAGTCATTAAATACACTTTTCTGTCTGTCTGTTTAATATTAAAACTGTGTTGGTGGAAAACAGTAACAAAAGTAAGGTTGCCTATTTTTATTGCAAACATAGGCTATTTATGAATAGTTACGTACATTACACAAACACTTGAACAATAAGAGTAGGACAACAATTGTATAGAGAAGAGAACAAAATGACTAGGGAAAGGAGGGAGATTATTTATTCGAAAAAAAAGTTAGATAGATTATTGACAATAACTTTATAATATATCATGTTATTTTACAGAAGAGCTGACAAGATAAACAAGAAAATTAATAAATTGTTTATAAATTTTTTCGTTGAAATGTATTGTCAGTTGTTACATAACTTGCACCATTATTTCCCCAACGTTTTTAGTTTTAAACTTAATAGGCGCTTATAATAAAATAAATCTGTTATGCTACTTTGCTTTTTATTGTGTCAATTCAAGCTCTATTAAAATGAGAATTTGAAATTCACAAAATACGTTTTAAATTAGACAATAATAAATAAAAACGCCGTGTGAAAGGGCCTTATTTTAAACATTTAACTATTAAATGTAAAATAGCGTGTTTACAGCGAATAAATTCAAAAAGTTTCAGGGGAAGCATGCCCATTTTTTCGTGTTTTGTTTGGACAGACTTCGCATTTTTAAAGTTCTGATTAAGAAAACATTATTTATCAAATTTGACATTACGGGTGCGCCTACGGAGCAGAAGATTCCAGGTTCGAGTCCTGGCGTGCTCGTATTTTATTTAGCAAAATTTTTCCTACTTTAAGTACGTGAAACACTTACTTATGCTTAAGACATATTTATTTGTTCACTTTTCTTCACATACAGAGTTACGGTTGCTAATTGAATCACACGATGCAATTGATAAAGTCGGTTTCATTACACAATGGCATTGTGACGTTATATAAAAGAACAAAAAAATTGTACCCTTTTGCATAGGAAAGGGTGACCCTTGCCTATTTTTTTTAAATCATTTTAAAATTAATAAAACAAAAATAAACAATTGGATTAGGTTGAAGTAGTGACTGGGCTTCGTAAATAATAAAATAGTGGCAATAAAGAGTAGGAAATGTATGTAATAAAAAAATTACATATAATTTTTTTTACACACAATTTGAAGCGTTTTTATTGCATACTGGATAAAATCGTGAAACCAAAAAATAGGTGTTAATACGAAAGAAAGTAAAGATGATCTAATCAATCGACTAAATGAGTTGGTTTTATTTAAAGATATTTACAAGAAAACATACAAAACTTAAAAAAAAGATGCGCGGGTTACAGGCAGTATGTTTGTAATATGAACTTCGTGAATTTTCAATTTGTTTCAAGACTAGTGTTGCATCGAAATAATGAGACAATTAATAAGAAGTTTAAGGATAACATAAAGAAACAGTTTAAGCTTGATATGAAACTTAATACAGACGGGAAAGCTATTCCAGTTTTTGCAGGTAGTTTGCTATAAATTTGGCACTGTGAAAATATTTTTTGATTCTTTTATTTGTAAATTACCTACATTTTGTAATTTTTATTATTAACAGATCGGCGTCTTGTAAGAAAAACACTTTCAAGTCAAAGTGTAGAACAGAAAACTGAAAGGGGGTTATCACCATCACCCAAAAGATCAAATTTGGAAAAAAATGAGTGCTGTTCCATTTCTTTTAAATATTTAGGTTTGTTTTATTTTTAACTTAGGTGTTCTTTTTTTTACATAACCAGTTGTCATAATTTCTTTTTTTTACATAACAAGTTGTCATAATTGCATTTTAGATATTGAACAGCTTTGGCAAACTGCTGGAACAAGAAATAAAATTAAAGTTGCTTTTAAGACACATTCATTAAGAACTAGCTCATTACTAGAACTTAAGGGTGTAACATGGTTAAGTGATAAAGTATGTACAATGTTTAAATTGTCATTTGAGTAACAACATTAAAACCTTGTAACATAAAATATCGTGGAAATGTTATGCTCATCTATTTTCTTTTGCTGCCAATTGTACATTTAAGGGAATTTAAAACACAATGAATTATCACAACCCCTGTTATATATCAATGTTTTTATGTAGGTAATTGATGCATTTATTGAAATACTTGTAGCAAAGGTCAGTAATTAATACTCTAATACTGATAGAATGGTTGCAAATCTTGTTTATTTTTTAGTTTTTAAATCACCACTTAGCTTACAGCTATAAAAAATGTAACAACTGCTAGTGGCTTTTTGATTGTGTTAAATCATACCTAAAAAAGTGGTTAAAGCACAAAATCGAAAAAAACAGTTGGCATAGCGCATTTCCTAGCTTGCTGTAAATGACTAATTTCTTAATAATTCTATATATTTTTAAGCAGAAAAATCAACATTGATGTGTTTGTCAGCCCTTTATGCTTCAGAATGGTTTGTTAAGGGTAATTTTATAACTGCTGAACGGAATTGTCATGGGAGTACAAAAAATACATAAAAATAATTAAGTAAAATTGACCCCCTCTGATTAACATACTTTCTTGATTATATACAGGTAACTAAATTATTTAAAGATGGGTTTACAACAATAATGCCCTTATGTGCGAATGCACATTGGATGCTTTCTGTAAGTGTTGCGTAGAATATACAATGTGGGTAAAATTATTTTGTTTGCAGTTGCTATGCTTAAAGTTTACACTAGTTGTGTTTAACAGATTGTCTCCTTTTCCAATAATACCATATTTTTTTATGATTCTTTCGGCAAAGAAGAAAAATATGTAAACTCCATAATCCAAAATTTAATGTAATTATTAAAACTAAAGAAATTAATTTAACACAACTTTTACATAGTTTTAATTCTTTATTTGCTTGTATCATTAAAATTTATTATTAACCAAAAGGTTTCTTTCTCAATTTAAACAGGAAATTTCAAAACAAATATGGTCCCGGTCAGGAAACCAGTAAAAAGTGGACTACCATTATTAAAGACCATCCCATACAGAAAGATGATCACAGTTGTGGTCCCTTAATTTTAATGGTGTGTTAAATAAATTATGAGACGTTTGCTTTGTTGTATAACAAACTGCTTTATTTTTAGGTTGCATATCATTATGTCAACCATAAAGATGAAAAAAATTGGATTTTGTTTAATACTTCGAATTTAAGAGTACAAATAGGAAATATGTTATTAGATTGGACAGGTAAGTTTGAATGCAATGTGTTATTGTTACAATCCTCAGTGAATTTTTACTACAAAGACGGCATCCGACTGAGCCAACATTTCATGCTCCACGGTGCGGCCGGGAAGGGGAAACCGAGTATGACTCCACACTCACGAACGACAGTGCCCGCGTGGGCCAGATGTCCCTGCGTCTGAAACATAAGATGATAAATATAGACGACGCAGAGGCATCTTTCTTTAACGAACCCTATCTATACCTTTTAAGTTTATGTTCCATAACAACTGGAGTGCAAAGATTCATGGCGACCGCCAAGATAATACACATGTGCTTTTATCACCACCAATGTACGTGAGCCTGTGAAAAGGTTGGCAGGCATGGAGGACCTCGGTCCTATAAAACGCCGCTTCACAGAAGCCGAATGGCGGCATGATGCCACATTAGAAGCACCGTAGAAAAAATTAAAACTCTCAACAAAAACGAGTGATAAAGTCGTTATCAAACTAGCAGAGGAAATAGAAAAAGATATAATAGAAGAGAAGCCATTATCGGCATCATTGCCCGAGGTTGCTAACTACATAATGGCGTTCAACAAAAAAAAATAAACTAAAAGAGGAAACGTCCGATACCTGATAGCGACAGTGACGAAGATGTAGTCGAGTTTATATCAAAAGTCAGAAAAACTGACACCGACTTGCCAAATAAAGAAGAAAAAAAAGACGAGCCAGTCGTCAAAGTTGAAGACTGTCCACATACACCCCAAGACGCTCAGTGTAAGTGCTGGCTCGAAGACCTTGACTTGCACAAATTCGAGGAGTGGGTAATACCAGAGGTAGATGGAGGAGCTGCCACCTCCTTATGAGGAGAGAAGGGACTTGATATTCTACTCAATAATTGTTAATGTTGTTTTATTTATATTCATTTGTGTTCTAAATTTCGTAATATTAATGGAGTTAATAAAAAAAAACATAAACCAAAAATTAACAAAAAGAGATATAGTGGCTGACACCACTTAATAATTAAAAGAAAAAGACAAGCCAGTCAGCCAAGGACATAAGCAAACCCGATATGTCCTAACAAAAGAAGAAAAGAGTGGGAAATAAGGAAGAAAAAATAAAGAAGATGACCTAACCATATTAACTGACTGATTGACAACGGTACCGGTGTCAGTGATTAAATTCAAACGGACTAAAGCAGTTGTTAGAACCAGACGAAAAAGCATTCGGAAATATGAAAAGATCACACGAACCCGACTCAACGGAAGACGAACCGGCCAATAACGTAGCAAGGACAGAGGAGAATGGTGGTGGAGCAGCCCATCCAGGCCAAATATCAAGAATAGTCCCAACAGATGTCCAAAAATGCATATTAAGTAGGGCAATTCAAACGCGCCAAATGGAAGTCGGGCAAAATAACATCAGCAGCCATACCGGAAACCCATGGCATGACACGGGTTAACGGGCGAATTTTTTTTGAGTCACTTAACATCTTGTTAAGTTAAATCTGTTCATTATTTTAAGATTTTATAAATATAATAAAAGTTACAATTTTATTTCTATTAAAAAACAGCAAAATATAAATATTAACTACTAAAACTGTAAAGAGTAAAAACATCTTTATTAAAACTCAATAACACAAAAAGAAAATGTATCAATAAAATAAAACAGAAAGATAGAAAATAAAAATGTGTTTTGTGGATAGTAGTAGTTGTTGTTTTTGATAGTTATAAAGTGGCAAAAAAGTCAATCTGTTAATACAAAAAAATTAGATAAATGAAAACATAAATTTTAAAATAGAAATAACAGAGACAGATAATAATAGAATATAGCAGATATTACAATTATTAAATAGAAGGATGTAAAAAAGGAAGTTTTAATAAAATTTAAAGATTTTTTTTTATTTTTTAAATCTTGGCCATTTGTATACTATAATATTGGTAACTCAAAAATAAATTCAAATTTTAATTTTTATCACTAATTACTAATTAATAGATGTTTATTTAATAAAACTTAAAGATTGTTATTGTCATTATTATTATTATTATTATTAATCTTTTCCAGTGTCTTATAAGCTGTAAATTTTGAGTTAACATAACTTTTGTTTGTAAACATTAACAGTTTTGAAATTTTAGTTTGTTGTTTATTATAAGATTGTGTTCCCATTCTCCTATTTACAACATTTAATTATCACTAGTTACTAATTATTAGGTGTTTATTTATTAAAATTTAAAGTTTGTTATTTATTTTGGCCATTTGTATATCTTGATATTGGCAACTCAAAAATAAATAAAAATTTTAATTTTTCTCAGTAATTACTATTTAATAGGTGTTTCTTTATTAAAATTTAAAGTTTGTTATTTATTTTTTAAATTTTGGCCATTTGTATATTATGACATTAGTAACTCAAAAATAAAATTTTAATTTTTTTTATTAATTACTAATTAATAGGTGTTTATTTAATAAAATTTAAAAATCGTTATTTATTTTTTAAATCTTGGCCATTTGTATATCATGATATAGGTCACTCAAAAATGAACTAAAATTTTTCACTAATTACTACTTAATAGATGTTTATTTATTAAAATTTAAAGATTTTTATTATTTTCGTAAATCTTGGTCTATTGTATATCATGATAGCAGTAACTCAAAAATAGATAAAAAATTTAATTTTTGTTTGTTTATTATATTTAAGATATTGATTATTTATTTAAAATTTTAAAATTCGACAATAAGTATTCAAAGCTTGATATAATGTATTTTATAATATATGTAGTTAAAAAAAATATTTGAAAAATAATTTTTCTTTATTTATTAAAAATCAAAAATCAATTTTAAGAATTTAAAATTTAGTCTAATGTGTATCCTGATATTAACAACTTAAAACTCGGTTAAAATATTAATTTTTGTATTTTTATATAATGTATTTAAATGCTTGTTTGATTATCAAAAATAAAAGATATGTAATATACTCAGTGGCGGCTCGTGTATGGAGCTAAAACCCCCACCTTTTTTAATGGTTTTATGTTTTAATTTATATATATTTTTTTTAATTAATATTTATTTTTTTAAATAATATTTATTTTTTTGCACTGTTTTTTGCTAAAATTATTTAAAATATTAAAAAATAGCGGCTATTTTGGCCACAAAATACGCAAAAATTTTCAAAAAACGTAGCGTAAACATGTGAGGGCTAAACCAAAATTAGCCCCACGGGCTGCCAAATACAAAATATCATAACGCCGTTTTTGCTGTCAGAATTCCGAAATTTGGAAAAATGTTGAGAACTTTGATCGAAATGTGGGGCTAAGACCACCATAGAGTTGCCAAATATTTTGGCAATTTCAAACGTTGTATATTAACAAATTTTATCGTTTTTGTTTAACTATTAAACAAAAATAAAATAGGTGTAAACTGGGTATTTTATTCTTGTTTAAGGAAGTTTTAAGGCCTTAAATAATATTTTTAAGTTAAAAAAATAGAAATACTAATCGTTCGAGCGAGTATATTCTCACATTATATTTATGATAAAAAGGTCGCTCTTAAGCCTCGCTAAAGCTAAAACAGCAAGTTTAAAACAGTTTTTGCATTCTTTTTGAAGAATTGTATGTTAATTAATGCTTTTAATTTCGATTAAGGCAAGTTTTTAAAGATAATCATAATGGATTTACTGCCTGACAAGAAGACTCAAGAGCAGCTTGCCTGTTTGCCTGCCTGTCAAAAGAGCATAAATAAAGTTTGCCAATGAAAAAAACATGCAATGTACATAGTTTACTAGTGACTGTAAATATTAAGTCATAGACTAGGATGACAGATAACTGTTGAAACTCACAATAAAAAAGTTGAAAGAAAAAGGGCACATTCTAAGTAACTTTATCAAACCGCTGACATTTTGTGATGTGCATATTTTGATATGTAAGAAGTTAATTAAACAGCAAACTTTTGTAATCAAGAAATATTTTGGGTATTTGCAGCTAAAATCTTAGTTCGACATCATTTTACAGGAGCATTTTGTAAGTGCAACAGTCATTAAGTGCACTTCTCTGTCTGTCGGTTTACTATTAAAACTGTGTTGGTGGAATACACTAACAAAAGTAAGGTTGATTTTATTGCAGCTCAACCAGATAAATTGACTAATATTAATACAATTTGCAATTCCTTTTAGATTTATCATAAATGGTTGATCTTACATGATAAAACATGTGCAATGGGTGGAAAAATTGCTTTCAAAATTAAAGTAAGTTACGAAAAAATAAATATATTTTGAATAGCACATTAGATAAATAGCCTTTTTTATTGCAAACATAGGCTATTTATGAATAGTTATGTACATTACACAAACACTTAAATAATAAGAGTAGGACAACAACATATACATAGGGTGATGTTGTAATTGTACAGAAAAGAGAATGAAAAGATGAAGAATGACTAGGAAAAAAAGGAAGGAGAGGGGGTGGTGGAGATTTAAGCATGTGGAGAAGATGGGAGAGATTTGTGATATATGATATTATTTATGGTTTTATTAATACTATTTAAAAAAACTCTATAATTTTTTAAATAGTTTTAACTATAAGACCTACTTTCTTGGTAATTATTTAGCATACAGCTAAGTCTGATATACTTTTAAAATATATTTATTCAAAAGAAAAGAAAAAAGTTAAATAGATTATTAACAAAAACTTAATCTGTTGTGTCTTTATTTCAATACTTAATGATATATTATGTTATTTCATAGAAGAGCTGACAAGATGAACAAGAAGTTCAAAAAATTGTTTTTAATATTTTTTTTTGAATGGATTGTTACATAACTTGCACCATTATTTTTCCCACGTTTTTAGTTTTAAACTTAAAAAACGCTTATAATAAAAGAAATCTGTTATGCTACTTTGCTTTTTATTGTGTCATCTCAAGCTCTATTAAAATCGGAATTTAAAAATATACAAAATACGTTTTATATTATAAAGAAAATAGACAATAATAAATTAAGATTAAAATCTTGATAACTCAATATTTATTTAGAAATTTTTTTAATTGTTTTCAACACTGGGTAAGGGAAAATTTTTAACCTAACGCATGTTCACACGACAGGTAACGCTGCGTTGCGCTGCGTTAACTTTACAATTTTTAGGGATTTTTTTTTAAATTTTAATAAACAATATCTACTAAAAGTATACCGCTTACGAAATCTTGCGTAAATTTTGCTCCTAACACAAAACTTTCGTACGTGTGAACGACGTTACGTTGCAAACGCCGTGTAAAAGGGCCTATACTTTAAATTTAAATAATTAACTATTAAATGTAAAAATAGCGTGTTTACAGCGAATAATTTACAATATTTCTGAGGGATCCAGACCCCCCTAGCGGTGTTGTGATTTTCTAAAATTAGCCCCCCCATTTATTTAACCCACGAGCCGCCATTGAATATTTTTAGTTAATATTACCAGCTTAACACTGGGTTAAATATTAGTCTTTGTTTGCATTATATATATAAATGCTTGTTTGTTTATTAAAAATCAAAGGTTTGGTATATTCTTAGGTAATGTTTATGTATGTCTTTTTTTATAGAAAATTTATGTTAAAATAATTAAATAACTTTGAACCATATTTTATTTATCAAATAAATCTAGTTTGTTTTTTTATATTAAGCTGTAACGATTATCGCCAAAATTAGTTAATTTTTTATTTAGAAATCACAGATTTGTTTTTTCAAATTAAAAAAATTATTCTTTAACGGTAATAATATTATAAAACGCTTCACGATTTTGCGTGTCATCCTTGCGCAGGGGCCATGCTAATCTTCTCTGTATTCCAAGTTTAGTATATGTACCGCTATTAAGCAAGTACGTTTAACTTTGTAAATAAAGTCACGTTTAATCAAAAGCACTCTTAAAATCTTCGGTTTGTTACAGAAGAAAATTCTATACTTGCGGCCATCACAAGTGTTTGGAGGAATCTTATTGTTTTTTTTTAATTTAACTCATTTTTTTCATTATCTTGTGTTGTCAATAGAATTGTTATTGTCTTAGTATCTGTTTATTTTATATAATTTACTAATTTTACTTTTTTATCAAGTAAATATATTAACTTGGTCATTAAAACAGTAATAAATTTTTAGTCTATCTGTTGTTTGGCCGTGATCGTTTTTCTTACAATAAAAAATTTTCAACCTACAAAAAACATTAATTTAAACATAAAAATTTGTTTAGTTAAAGAAAATATATTTATTTTCAAATACTTTCGTAAATATATATGGTTAGAGAATAGAAGTTTTTTTTAATTTGTAAAAAATAATACTTAAACATGTTTTTTTTTTAAATATAGTTTTTTATTTGACTTAAAAAACTCTCGATTTTAATATGAATATCAATTTTAAGGATTGATTAAAAATAATTTAATTTTTTTGGTTTATGATTTGTGTGAAAATAATCGATTATATATTCATGGTAGATCTTTAGTTAAAAATAGAAACTACTATTTTGTACAGTTATAGAACAGTTTAGTGGCGTAATTTTAAATTGTTAAAACACATGTTTTATTTTAAGTAAACAAAAAAACTAAAAGTTTCGAATATTAGATAATTTATGCAAAACTGAATTATTTTTTTAAAATCCCAAATATGTTTTGTAACGTATGAATTCTTTTATAAATTTCAATAGTGCATAAATATATCTATAACACAATTACTTTTGCAGCAACAAAAATTTAAACCGTATGACATAAATTAAATCAACTGGAATTGGAAATTGTACCCAGTTATCAGAATCTAATTAAACCAAGTTCAAAGAACAAACATTTATTTTAATTTTTTTATTGAGATTGCAAAAAAAACAAGTATTGCGCAACAATAAAACTATTCACCGTCAGAGTCGCTTGAAACCGGATTCGATCGATTAGAAGCATCTAAAAAAGCAATTAAGTAGGTCTATAAAGTTTTCTTTACTTTCTAAGTCGCTTTCTTGCTAAAGAATTAATATAAAACTAGTTGATCTTTGTTCTTTTTTCTTCAAGGTGTAAAACTTACCTTCTAAATCGCTAGTCTCAATCACCTCCTGTTCAGAAATGTCTATAAAAATAGGGTTTCGTGAAGATTTTACATTTTTAAGCAATCGTTGTATTACGCCAAACTTTACTTACCTTCTGAATCGCTTTCCCGCTCGGGAATTTCTGTAAAATCAAGTGATGTTTTAATCTTTGTCAAATTTGAAATAAATTCGTAAGGTGTAAAATTTACCTTCTTAATCGCTGATCACGATTACCTCCTGTTCAGGAATTTCTGTAAAAATAAGTAGAGTTTTACTTTTTAAATAAACTCAATCTTGAGTAGGTTTTGTGTAAAACTTACCTTCTGAATCGCTGATCACGATTACCTCCTGTTCAGAAATTTTTTTAAAAATAAGTAGAGTTTTACTAAAATTCACCCAATTTTGTGGTGGTCTGGGTTTTAAATAGAACAGACTTTTATTGTACGTTCTCCCAACTGCAGTGTGATGGTAATAAAAATTTAGTATAATAAATTTATTTGCAAATGCCCAATATATCTAAGCTGTTTTATTTTTTCTAAGTTAACACTACACATAAAGTAACAACATTTAAAAAAAATTTCCCCAAGAGGTACAATAAACAGCGAAACTGTATCTACTTCGCAAGAAAGTGACAAATCTAGATTTTTTTGAAAATGCAGGAGGTAATTAATTACAATACATTTTTATTTATTGCGTAGACATACCAGGTTTATATATTAGGTAGGTACACATTAAACCCAATCATTTTATGGTTTAAGGCTTTAGCTGGTAAAAAGTATAAAAACCTTAATGAGTGGCAGCGCATGTTTTTTGAGTTCCAAATTCAAAATGCCTGTGTTAATGCAAAATCAAGGCGTTACCACCCAGATATAGTGCGGTGGGCAATTGAACTTTATAGCCAATCACCTTCTGCCTATGAGCACATCAGAAACAGTGAAATTTAAATTTTACCATGCTCGAGCACAATCAAAAACTATAGGTAACAATCTGATACTTCTATATTTTTACAGTTACTTAACATCAATGTAATACTTGTTGCTAGAAACTATATCTCACCACAAGCAGGGTTAAATGAAATTGCATTAGAGGAAATAAAGCAAGTTATGTTATTTCAAAAAGTCTTGCATGGATATATAACACTTGATGAAATGAAAAGTATTTACAATATCATTTTCCTTACATCACATGACCTAAAAGTTTTTGTTATTTTTTATATTAATGTTTTAATTGTTTTTTTGAACAGTTCGCGAAAATTTGGCTATTAAAGATGGCAAACTTGTTGGGTTTGTTGATTATGGGAGAAATGGTGGAAAAGATAGTTGTGTAATAATTATTTTATTTTTATGATCGGTTGTTAAACATTTCTGTTAAATACTAAAAAAATTATTAAAATAAGATTTAATCAATAATATTGTTTTTTTGCCTGTTAGTGTTTTATGTTCGAACTCTTATGTTTTGGAAAATATTGTTTGAATGCGAAACAAGGGGATTGCAAATTCATTTAAGCTTTTTAGTGGGTTAAATGAGATACCATAAGATAGACCTTTTACATCCCCTAATTATTGTGCACCTGAAAAAAGGATATATTTATGTTCAGACCCACCACATCTACTTAAGGTTATAAAACCTCTTTCTTTTAAATCATGATTTAATCAGCCTATTCAACATAATAATACTCAATTATTTTTCAAGACTGTTCGAAATAATTTTTTGCCTCAAAACCAGGGAGTTCAAGGTTTTTAACATTAAATGGACACCACATATTATGGAAGAAATTCAGTTGGAGTAAAAAAACTACAATCTTGCTTAAAACTTTTAAAAAGTAAAAAATACATTGATGCACAGCTACAAGATATGATATCTAAAAAATTTTCAAGTGATATTACGTTTAACAAAATTTTTTTTGATTCGGAATTTAAAAATAATCAGCGCTCAGCAAAAGGAAAACGGTATTCTGAAGAAATAAAAAAGTTTGCCCTTACACTCCATTTTTATTCCCCAAGAGCATATACATATCTTCGTACACTTTTTTCTCTTCCTTCCCCAAGTTCATTCAAAAATTGGACATCAAGTGTAAATTGTGAGCCTGGATTTTTTATTGATGTTTTTGAACATTTGCAAAAGAGTTCAATCAATAATGATGTCTTTAAAGACTGTGCATTGATCTGTGACGGGATGCACATAATGTCACGTACGTTTTATAACAAAACAACAGAGAAATATGAGGGTTTTGTAGACTACGGAAAAAATATTATTGTTGATAATCAAAAAATTGCAACTGAAGCTCTAGTTTTCATGTTAGTTGGGCTTAGAGGTCACTGGAAGTATCCAGTAGGCTATGTTTTATGTGACAAAATTTCTTCAGCTAATTTAGCTAATTTAATATCTGAAGCTCTTATCATTGCACACAGTTAAATGGTAGTTTTTTGCACCCATCAAATAAAAAAAAAATATTTTATTCCTGATGTATGTCACATGTTAAAATTAGCTAGAAATGCTTTTGCACATTTTGGAACAATTTATGATGGAAATAATAAAGTGATTGACTGGAATCATATAGTAAGGCTTCACGATATTCAACAGAAAGAAGGTTTAAAATTCGCCAACAAAATTGCTAATGGTCACATTAAATTTCACCGACACAAAATGAATGTTAAAATTGCGGCACAGACCCTTAGTGCTTCTGTTGCCGATGCTATTTTATTTTTGCAAAAGTGCAACCATCCATTTTATAAAAACGCTGAAGGTACAATTAAATTTTTGAGAATCGTTGACCAATTGTTTGACATGTTAAATTCTAGAAACCCTTTTGGAAAAGGCTTCAAGAGACCTTTAACACTACAAAATCAGGAGCACTGGAGATCTTTTCTTTCTTCGGCCACTAATTATCTTTCTGCCCTAAAAGATGACCAAGGAAAATTAATTATAAAAGGTAGAAGAAAAACATTTCTTATTGGATTATTAATAGCATCTGACAGCATAGAAAAAATTGCAGATACTATGTTAAACAGAGAGGCTAATAAATTTAAATACTTACTAACCCTACAAAATGTCACAAGATCATCTTGAATTGCTCTTTGCATGCATAAGAGGAAAAAATGGATATAACAACAATCCAGATGCCTTGCAATTAAAATCTAGCATTAAAAAATTTTTATTGAGAAATGCCATTGTAGGTTCTAAGCATGGCAATTGTTTGGCATTTTCAGAGGAAACAGGTTCCATTTTTTCACTAAAATGGAATAAAAACCAAAAAAAAGAAATTTTACCACCCAACAATACTGCAATTCTTAACTTGATAGAAAACCTTCAATCATATACACTAACACCATACAAAAATGCTATTTTAGGATACATATCTGGGTTTGTAGTAAAAAAAATTCTTTGCCAAATTTCATGCCCGCTTTGTGCCTGTGCTCTAACTTCCCCAAAACCTGATAAAAATGAGCATTCATATTCTGTTTCACAATGCTGTTCAAATAGCCTCATTGAAATAAAAGACCGTGGAAGTCTAATAGTGCCTTCTGATGAGGTTATTGATGTCGTAAAAATTTGTGAAAAAGCATTTCGAGTTTATGTTTGTGGTATAAGTGCATCAAATCCGACTATAACAAATAAATTTCAAGTTTTGCAAACTTTAAGCCATGCAACCCATCAAGCAATTATTAATTCGAAATGGAACATGAGGTAGCACATGAACCTGGATCAGATTTGCACTCAGCACAGTTAATAAAAAAGGTTATTAAAACATACCTAAACATTAGACTGCTGACGTATGGCCAGGTATATACAAAAAGTGTTCTGCAAAAAAGTAAGGAAGGTTTTCGTCAACAATCAACTAAAATGATTTTATTTAAAAACGTCTAAAAAAACAAGAATATAAAAAATGCATATGTTTATTCAGTGGCGGCTCGTCTATGTAGCTAATGGGGCTAAAACCCCCACTTTTTTAACATGTTTTTTTTTAATTATAATTTATTTTGAATAATATTTGTTTTTTCGGCAATGTTTTTTGCTAAAATTATTAAAAATATTAAAAATTAGCGCCTATTTTGGCCACGAAATACGCCAAAATTTTCGAAAAACGTAGCGTAAACATGTGAGGGCTAAACCAAAATTAGCCCCACGGGCTGTCAAATAAAAAATATTTTAACGCTGTTTTTGCCTTCAGGATTCCGAAATTTAAAAAAAAGTTGAGAACTTGAATCAAAAAGTGGGGCTAAGCCAACCATAAAGTTGCCAAATAATTTGACAATTTTAGCTTTGTGATTTTTTTAAATTTGACGTTCAATTTACTTAGTAATTAAAATATAAAATAATTAAAACATAATTTGGGTATTTTATGATTTTCTCTGGAGGTAATAAGTCCCTAAATAATATTTTTAAGTTAACAAATAAAAATAATCAATTGGATTTTTGTATGTAAGGTCGTCGCACAAGTTTTAGAAAGGGCGTACACATGTCTTGCGGAAACAGTAATTTTAGGCTAATTCCGCATACGTTTTTTTAGTAAAAAAATGTATAAATTTGTTAATTTTAATTGAATTTTGGTAGTGTTTTTAGCCAAATGTTATTTATTTATTGATTGGCAGTCGAAGTAAAGTGCAGAGTTTATTCTGCCTGCCCACGCCATATCCAGCCAGTCAGCCCAAACGGTGAACGCCATGATTAGCAGATTAGAGTTTTGCCATATATAAAAAAATATCTAATTGTGGAAAACTTGAAAAAAACAAACTGTGTACTAAAATAGTTTGTTGGCTATTATTTTTTTTATCATTTTAGCAAGCATTATTTAAACAGAAAATAGCAAGTATTTTGCTTAGTTGTAATTTGGTATAAGACTGATAAGAACAAGTTTGTGATTTCTTAGTAATATTTCGACTATTTTTGTGGATACCATAAACCATGAACCAGGTTGATTGTATTCTGAAAAGTTTTCCTTTGAGTTTTGAGGCAAAGTTAGACTTGAAGCGCCTTGGACCTCATCAGCCAAAATCTATTGAAATAAAAAGTACAGGCCCTAAGCAAAACCGAAAGTTTAATGTTCAGTGGTTTTCGAGAAAGGAATGGCTTACTGTAAGCGAGGAAAAAAAAAGTTTATTTTACTTTTACTGCCTTTTGTTTCGAAAAGGTGAAGAAAAAGAAGTTACTTGGTCAAAGGAAGGTTTTAAAGATATAAAACATATTTCAGAAAAAATAAAGCGACATGAGAGTTCAAAAATGCACATTACCAATGCACTTTCATATAGCCTACTAGGAACAGTAGATATTCAGTCACAGATCAGTGTAGGACACAGCTTATCTGTTGAGAGGCACAATGAAATTGTTAAAAAGAATAGACACATTCTCGACCTCATTGTTGACTGTTTAAAATTTTGTGGAGTACATGAAATAGGTATGCGAGGACATGATGAATCAGAAGGTTCCTTTAACCGAGGCATATTTTTGGATTTATTGCAGCAAATAGCAAAATCGGATAACGTTTTAAAAGAGCATTTGGAAAGTGCCACAGTAAATAAATACACATCCAAGACAATCCAAATGACATAGGTAATGCTGATTTTGTTGCTGTTCAAGCAGATGAGACAACTGATATTGCCAATCGATCACAATTTGCAGTACTTCTTAGATTTGTAGTGGATGGCTATCCTGTTGGAACGGTTTCTGTCATATTATGAAGCTAATGATCGTACTGCTGATGGATGGTATGACCTCCCTTTTAAAACATGCACTTCAACCTTTTCATCTAAAAGAAAAGCTTATTGCCCAGACATATGATGGTGCATCTGTTATGAGTGGGAAAAAAAATGGTGTTCAAAAAAAAATGCAGGAATGTTTTCCCCATGCCAAATTTGTGCACTCTTATGCTCACCAACTAAACCTGATACTAAAGCATGCCTGTCAAGGTATTAAAAGCATTAAGTTGTTTTTTGCCAACTTGTCTGGATTTTCTACCTTTTTTTTCTATGTCTCCGAAACGTTCAGATGTGTTACGATCAGTTTGTGAAAAACGACTTCCAAGACCATGTGAAACAAGATGGAATTTTCAATCTCGAGCTGTCCAAAGTGTTTTAAATAATAAGGAGAATCTTTTAGCAACTTTTGAAAAGATTCTTAATGAAACACACTGGGACATAACTTCAACACAAGGATGTATTGGATTGACACAACTTTTAAAAGATCCCACATTTCTTTACTTTTTGAAGTTTTTCAATGATGTCTTTCACCATACAGATATATTGTATAATATTCTGCAGTCAAGAGAATCGACTGGGGTGACTGTTGCCTTTGCTATTGATTCATTTCAGAAGGTTATTAATGATATTCGTGGAAAACTTGTGGAACCTAGTATGGAATTTTGTCCAGAGTTGTCAAAACGCCAAAGGGTTGCTACTTCTTCAAGATTGCTGTGCGCAAATGCAAAAGAAGCCTGTGATATAATAATTGTTGAAATTATTAATCGATTTAGCAACATAAAACAATTTGAGTCGTTCTCATTAGTTAATCCATGTTTGTTTAAAAGGTTTAAAAACATATTTCCAGTTAACTTGGTTAAACAGTTGGTACTGGGTTACCCCATGATAGATAGTTTAAAAGCTGGCCAACGAACTTGAAGTGTTGTACACTAACAACAGCTTTGAAAACATTAAATCAGTTGTGGGTTTGAATTCATTTCTGATAAAAGGTTCACTTTTGAATACTTTTTCTGAAGTTAGCAAGGTTATAGGAATAGTTTTAACTACTCCAATTGCAACTGCAGAATCTGAGAGGTGTTTTAGTACTTTAAAACGAATTAAAACATTTTCAAGAAACACCATGAGCCAAGATAGGTTAAATGCTTTAGTAGTCTTATCCATTCACGAAGATGTCATTTCAGCCACACCTGATTTTAATAAAAATGTCATAGAATTGTTTTCCAAGTTGAAAATTAGAAAAACTTTTTTAAATTATAAATAAAGTGTTTTTGATGATGAGTGTTGTAATGTTGATGTTTTCTTAGATAAGGATTATGCCGACCCTCCACTGTTGATGTGTTGAGTTTTCCTGGAAAATAATCGATTATGCCGACCCTCCACTGTTGATGTGTTGAGTTTTCCTGGAAAATAATCGATTATGCCTGCCCTCCACTGTTGACGTGTTGAGTTTTCCTGGAAAATAATCGATTGTGCCTGCCCTCCACTGTTGATGTGTTGAGTTAAACTGGAAAAAGTTGATTATGTTTCTCCAGTAAAGGTTGATTGTGTAAAAACCATTTGTTCGGAAAAAAAACCAATGGATACATGCAAATTGGATATATTTAAAAATTTATGTGCATATATATATAAAAGCAATTATAAAAATTTAAATTTATTTTTGGGTTGAAAAGAATTAAAAGGTTTTAAAAAAAAATAAAAAGATTATATAAATGAATTTTACTTTCAACCAATATGGGGGAGGGGAATGGAGGTAAGAAACAAATTTTAATGTTTTATATAGCTTGTTAAAATACCTTATTAAAAAAAGGAATAGTCAATTTATTTACTTTACACATTTTTTAAAATCAAATTACAAAAATTATAGTGGTCAAGGTGGTGGAAGAAGGGGTCGTGGTGGAGGAAGAGGAAAATGGGTTTGGCAAAGAGAGGAGGGGAAATGGGAGGATAAGGGCTGGGGGAAAAGAGGAAGAAGGTCGTGTGGGTGGAAGGAAAGAGGAGAGAAGATGAAAAAATTAGGGTAACTGCAAATATTATATTTAAATATTTCATTAATTTAACAATTAAATAAAAAAATTTTAGAGAAGAAAACATGAAAAGGAAAGAAGAAGAAGAAAGTGAGGAGGAGAGGTAACTTAGGTCTAAATTAACAAGTTTACAATTAGAAAGTTTAGTTTTTTTATTGGGTTGAAAGTTTAGCGTTATTTTTTTAGAATTTATAGTTTAGTATTATATCATTAAATGAGAATTTAGGTTTTATATTATAAAATCTAGAAGTTTAGCTTTAACGAAGCTAAAAGATTTTTCACCAGCTTATTAAAAATAATTTGATAAAAATATTTATTAAAAAAGAAAAGTGGAGTTAAAGAGGAGGAGAGTAGAGAGGGAGGAAAGAAGGGAGCAGGAGAGGTAAATAGTTCAATATATTTTCAATTGCTTTCACTTACCCTAATATATGTTATTAAATAAAAAAAAAACTGTTTGTTTCTTGTTAATATATTGTTATGTTTTTTAAACATGTTATCATGCGTTATATAAGGCACACTTTTAAGTCTTGTTCAACGCTTTATAAATAATTTAAAAAATTTAACCAAGAAGGGAAAGGCACCAGGCTATCAATTATAATAAAAAGGTTAACGTGACTTTGTGAGAGTTTAAACTGCCGTTTGCCGAGATATGCCAGCCTACAAATTTCAAGCCTAAGCAAATTCAAAAGGAATACTGAATCATGAATCAATGCCAATGTGATAATAATCATTTATATGTTATATTAATAAATAAAATAGACTAATAATTGCAGAAAAAAACAATTTTACAAGTTAAAAATGCCTATTTTGCTATACACCGTAATGGTTTTTTGGGCTTAATCTCCAATCTCCATGGTTGGCTTCACTTGTTTACATTATATTTTCAGGAGTCGGCCATCTAGTGTTTATTATATATCATTGCGTCTAATACATCAATGGCTGTGATAACAAATATAAAAATGAAAAGCAACACCAATTTTTTTTACTTTCCTAAAATAATAATTTAAAGACAAAATGGACACAATTTGTCAATCAAATCTCTTGCAACAAGTTTTATATGTTAAGCTTCATTTTCAAGATAGCAATTTCATCTGTCTACAAAGAATATTTTAAATAGTAAATATAATTAATACCAAACACTCATTACATAGGCTAAAAATAAATATATTTATACAAAATAACAGTACATAGAAAAGGAACAAGAAGAATTTTCCGGTAGTAGTGTAGAAAGCCCTTCGAAAACTGAAAATTTATGTTTAACGTTTGAGTCTGAAAATTACAAAAGTACTGGCACTCAATACAACACTGATGATTTGGAGGCCGTACATAAATCAACACAATTTTCTCCAGCTATTGTCAAGTTGATATCCAGGTAAAAAAAGATAATTTAGGTATTTTCATTTTTACTAAAAAAATAAATCAAGTGTTTTAGTAAAAAAAATGTTAATTAGTATTCAATTTCCTGAATAAATCTATTTAAAACCTATAAATCTTTTTTCCTAATGTTTTTAGCTGTGCAAACTAATATAATCGAAAAAAAAAGAAGTTGCAACAAAATGGGTCCTCAACTTTTGTAAGCTCCCTTTATGCATTGAAGAATTTCGTTCAACGTCTGGAAGTGGCTTACATTCCTAAACTTCTTTAAGCTATGTACCAACGAGCCAAGAAACCATAACTTCAAGTGTTGTTTACAATACTAAGGCAAACCACAAATTTTAAAAACAAGTTTAAGATTAAAAAACATATCAAAATAGGGGTTAATCTAAGGTTTTGATGAAATCAAGAAACGATAAAAATAATTTCCACCAAATGTGAAATAAATAAATTTAATTGTTTTAATGTGAATAAAAGGTTAGCTTATGCACAATAAGCTACGGTGTCAACATATCTATCATATAGAAAAACCATAAATCTGGTTCCAATTTATGTAAGTCCATTGCTACTGTTACCCTACAGGTTTTAGAACATCACGGAAGCTCTTTTAATGCTGATTAATGCATTTTCAAGTAGTTGTTCGTTTCAAGCTTGGCTAAATTGTTTGTGAAGCTTTTGAAGAGATTTTTTTTGTTCAGAAGGCAACATAACTTTGGACAATAAAATTCCTTCTTTTGGTTTTGTCAATACACTGTTCTTGGAAGAAATATCTACACAATAATGGCCATTGGTAGAAAAAATACATCAATATTTTTACGAAACATCTCTATTTTATTATTCCCAATGTCAATTTTTAAATTGGCTTTCTTTAAAGTGGATTTTTTAAACATGATTTTTTTTAAACTTTCTCCACCATTACTTGCAGGAATGTGTGTTTTTTTAAACGAAGCTTCCTGTCTTCCAAAACGAACAATGGTACAACTTGCAGCACTTGAAATCTAGTTTCTCATTTTATATATTTTGTGTACCACTCGATACCACAAATTGTTTAAGTACATGCTGTATGTAGGACAGCAGATCCCATTGTTTCACACATAAATATTTCGCTTGCACTCGAAATTTTACTGAAGAGGACAACACTGACATCTTTAACTTCCTCGATTGAGGCAAGAAATTTTTCTTTATAGGGTCTCGTGTTATAAGGACAGTTGGCTGCCCAATGCATAATAGAATCGCAGATAACATGCCTTGCAATGTTTCCAAATCTATTAAAAAAATTTTGACTTTTTATAATTTTGATTATTACTATTATTCCAATTGGCTCCATCAATCAATCTAAATCCTAACACGGAATCAGGTAAAACCATTTTTATATGAAGACATTATGGTACAAATGTTTAAATTCCAGAATGTAATCACTCACAGATAAATGTTCAGGTTTTACGTAATCATTAAATGCCCGATAAGAACCATACACATTATCTACTTTTTCGCTTTTGAAAACAGAATGTGAATAACATAGTAAATAGAATGTGAATAAGATAGCAAGCACAAGATTTTTTTCCAGACTGTGGATCAGATTTTGCAATTAACTTATATTTAAATTCGGTCAAAGGATTTTGCGAGCTTAAGGACCCTAAAATCGTTGAAAAGGAATTTTGCAGTAAAATCTCGAAAAAAGGAAAAAGTAAAAATTAACATTTCGCAAATGTAATATTGATCTGTTACAGGGCTGGCCAACCCGCGGCTCTTTTCCACAGGCCCTGGTTCTTCTAAAATTGTATGAAGTGTATATGATATTCAGACCGGGATACCGGTCTGAATATTCATCAGTTCTAGGTGTATATGAGGTGTTAACTAGTTAAGCAGGTAGGCCAACTGAGGTGAAGTTTATAAACTTGGATAAAAGAAATTTAACCTACAGCTCGTAGGCTAATTTAGCAAGCAGGAAAATCAAACAGTTTGCCTACCGAAATCTTGGGCATATGACTAGCCTAAGGCTAGGCTAACATCCGCAGAGTGTGTATCTTGACACAGTCCAACTATAACTGTCAGAAGTGTAAGCTGAATTTACAGGTTAGTAGTCAAATCTACCAGTAGCCTAGTTTTGTAGTGTTTTGGGCCCGTTTATAAAAATAGACATGTGGACCGGGCATGAAAATGGGCCAGAAAGACCGCTCGCCTAAAGAACCAGTTTTTTGACATGTGAACAGGCTAATTGCGTTTGTGTTTTTTAGGTTTATATATATTAGTTTATTTTAGTTAAAATGCACAGCAAAACGAAAATATAAGGATAAACACGGGCCAAAAGGCCATACAATGAAGGGGAGTTCGTTAAAAAATGCCTGTGACGTTGTTGAAATCTTGTCACTTGAAAACAACAAACTAAAGAGAATGGTAGCAGATGTCCAACTGTCAACACGGCTATTTGAATCACAGTTGCACTCTGACTTGCATGCATGCGAGTATTTTAGTGTCGCATTAGATGATAGTTGTAACATACAAGACAAGCCCCAGTTGGCAATATTGCGCTTAACCACCGAAATTCAACAATCTAATCGCTGAGCTGGACCAAGGGTTTCCAGGTGATCTGCCGCTGCACTGCACTGTAAAGCCACTTTT
Source organism: Corella eumyota (assembly GCF_963082875.1). NCBI lineage: Eukaryota > Metazoa > Chordata > Ascidiacea > Phlebobranchia > Corellidae > Corella > Corella eumyota. Next base: position 9,976,338 of record NC_137495.1, on the reverse strand, counting down.
TTGCTTTTTTCAGCTTTTAGATGCCGTGAAACTGTTCATGGAAAGGAAGAACAAGAACTATCCCGAGCTCTCGGACCGCGAGTGGATTATGGACCTGGCCTTTTTGGTCGACATGTTTTGTCACTTGAACCTGAATTTGCAGGGTGAGTTAAAAATGCTGCCCGACCTAGTGCAAAATGTATTTGCTTTTGTCAACAAACTGAAGCTGTTCAAGGAGCATATTCAAAAGGGAGATTTAACGCATTTTCCAACTCTGCTAAAAGCCAGCGGGCAAGTCACTAGCGCTGCCCTGAATAAGCAAAGAAAGAGCTAGATATGCAACACTTCTTGAGACACTGCAAGAAAGCTTTGTGTCGCAGTTCCGTGATCTACAACTGAAAAGGCCACAGATTACGTTTCTCGTTGACCTATTTAATTCTAAGACCGACTGTTTACAAGCCCCTCTAGTCTTAGATGAGGCTGCAGCTGAGTTGGAGATGATCGATCTTTGTGAGGAGGACCAACTGAAACCTACTTTAAGGGAAGGAATCATTGAGTTATGGAAAAGTGTGCCAATGGAAAAATACCCCAATGTCAAACGGGCTGCGCTTAAGATACTTTTAATGTTTGGGTCAACATACGTCTGCGAGTCTGTGTTTTCTACCCTAAAACATGTGAAATCAAAGCATCGATCTGTTCTGACTGACACTAATGTGAAAGAATTGTTTTGATTGGCAACAACGGAATACAAGCCAGATTTGAAGAGGATTGTTCAAAACAAAGAATGCCAGAAGTCCCACTAAGTAACATGTATAACAATAAATGGCTTGTAAATTTCTGTCATTATCATGTTGGTGTGTGAGTGAGGAAGAGATGGGGTGATGTTCATGTGTGCCCATGTGTATGATATGGCTCTTTTCGGTAACACAGTAAGAAATGTGGCTCTTATTCTCTGACAGGTTGGCCACCCCTGGCCAGACCATGTAGGAGATATAATACTATCGTTGAAACTGGCTTAATGTTTCGCATAAGCCAAGAACCAAACCAAGCTCCCAGCGTGAAAACCATAATCTTTACCACAGATGTTTGATATTGTCTTTAAAAGTTTTGTTAAAAATAGTGCACAATATTTGTAATAATCTTTTTACCAGCTGTTACGTAACTTGTATAAAATTTCAATAAAAGACTACATTTAATCAACTCTTTAATAAATTGCGTTGAAATATTAATAATAAGAAATATTAATAATAACATTTTTTTGTATATATATTTATCCTTGATGACGCGACCTAAACAGAGTAACATCAGCTGCACCGACTCAGTCTTGAGTTGCCTTTGCTAATATTAAATCTTTAAACCATTTGCCAGCCTGTGGCCAATATGGCGTAGACCTTGTTTTAATAATATCGAAGGTTTTGAGCATTTTTTTTAAAAGAGAACATTTTTTTTTAAATCGTAAAAGAACTGTCCTATATGAATTTTAGCGACTGTTTGTGCCTCTTGCGTTGCGTAGGCTCCTGGCTATTTTGTAAAATAATCCATGATTATAAGAATATAAAACACGCAAGCATTTGAGCTCGTAGGAGAATTTAACCGAAGACATCTGGCAACCTAAGCCAAAATCACACACTAGACGAACGACGCAAATGGACGACATATGGCCTGAACTTTCTTTGAACGCTTGAATATAAACGTTAGTTTTATAAATGACTAAATATAACGTAGTTTCTTTCTACAATTGCTCAGATTTACGAAAACATATAACTACAAGTGGCATAAATCATGATTTTTACTTTGGGTGCGCTAGACCCCACTTTCAATTCTCGTAAGTTACCAGTATTTTTATAATAATTTAAATTTTACGTACGTGATAAAACACCACCATCTTTCTGGCAGAGAGTAGCAGAGAATTTTGCTTGGGCGGATAATTATAAAAAATAATGTTTCCAAATATTTTTTTGATCGTACAATACAAAAAAGAACGGGGTAAAATAGCCCCTTTAAATAAAACAAAATGAAATCAAACCTAATGTATAATAAGTTTACAAGGTACTTAACAGTTTAAAATTAAAATAAAATTAAACAAAACATTAAAAAACTGTTAAAAACAGGAGTAAACTTTTGTACTAAACTTAAATACGTGTTATTACTGACGTCACAAATCGGGGGTTTTGACAACTTACCTATCATGTCGCTCCAATTTATTTTTTGATATTTTGTGGAGGACAACGTACCCAACCACGACATACCTTTAAAAAAGTGAACGAAATATTAGAAAGTGTTCAAATACAGGTGTAAACTTTGTATTTTCGTAATATACGCTATTCATGTGACGTCACAAAACGGGGGTTGTGACAACTTACCTATTATGTCGCTCCAATTTATTTTTGATATTTTGTGGAGGACAACGTACCCAACCACGACATTCATTCAAAAAAGTGAAAAAAATAATAGAAAGTGGTCAAATACAGGTATAAACTTTGTATTTTCTTAATATACGCTATAGAAGTGACGTCACAAATCGGGGGTTTTGACAACTTACCTATCATGTCGCTCCAATTCTTTTTTATATTTTGTGGAGGACAATGTACCCAACCACGACATACATTCAAAAAAGTGAACAAAATAATAGAAAATGGTCAAATACAGGTGTAAACTTTGTATTCTCGTAATATACGCTATAGAAGTGACGTCACAAATCGGGGGTTTTGACAACTTACCTAGCATGTCGCTCCAATTCTTTTTTTATATTTTGTGGAGGACAACATACCCAACCACAACATATCTTCAAAAAAGTGAACAAAATATTACAAAGTGGTCAAATACAGGTGTAAACTTGGAATTTTTGTAATATACGCTATAGAAATGACGTCACAAATCGGGGGTTTTGACAACTTACCTATCATGTCGCTCCAATTTAATTTTGATATTTTGTAAGGAACAACGTAACCAACCACGACATACCTTCAAAAAAGTGAACGAAATATTAAAAAGTGGTCAAATACAGGTGTAAACTTTGTATTTTCGTAATATACGCCATAGAAATGACGTCACAAATCGGGGGTTTTGACAACTTACCTATCATGTCGCTCCAATTTATTTTTGATATTATGTGGAGGACAACGTACCCAACCATAACATACCTTTAAAAAAGTGAACAAAATATTAGAAAGTGGTCAAATACAGGTGTAAACTTTGTATTTTCGTAAAATACGCTATATAAGTGACGTCACAAATCGGGGGTTTTGACAACTTACCTATCATGTCGCTCCAATTTATTTTTCATATTTTGTAAAGAACAATGCACTTAATTACGACATATCTTTAAAAAAGTGAACAAAATATTAGAAAGTGGTCAAATACAGGTAGGTGTAAACTTCGTATTTTCGTAATATACGCTATAGAAGTGACGTCACAAATCGGGGGTTTTGACAACTTACCTATCATGTCGCTCCAATTTATTTTTGATATTTTGTAAGGAACAACGTACCCAACCATGAGATACCTTCAAAAAAGTGAACAAAATATTAGAAAGTGGTCAAATACAGGTGTAAACTTTGTATTTTTGTAATATACGCTATAGAAGTGACGTCACAAAACGGGAGTTTTGACAACTTACCTATCATGTCGCTCCAATTTATTTTTGATATTTTGTAAAGAACAACGATATTTTGTAAAAAGCAAACTTTATTTATGCTCTTTTGACAGGCAGGCAAACAGGCAAACTGCCCTCGAGTCTATTTGCCAGGCAGTAAATCCTTTATAATTATCTTTAAAAACTTTCCTTAATCAAAATTTAAAGCATTTATTAACATATAATTTTTTTAAAAGAATGCATAAATTGATATAAACTTGCTGTTTTAGCTTTAGCGAGGCTTAAAAGCGACCTTTTCATCATAAATTTAATCAAAGATCTCAACTTTTTCCAAATTTCGGAATTTTGACAGCAAAAACGGCGTTAAGATATTTTGTATTTGGCATCATGTGGGGCTTATTTTGGCTTGCATGTTTATGCACCGGCGTGAAGTTGGACTTCAGTTCTCGGTTAATTATACGGCACCCGATTCAAAACGTGAGGTTAGTTCCGGATTCATTATTCGGCACCAGATTTAAAATGTAAGTTGGGCTGCAATTAACATTTTTTTGTCCGATTAAAATTAAAGGATATAATATTTGCGTTATTAAAAACGTTTCATTTAGCTTAAATTTTTCGTAGATGTGCCCCTAGTACTCTTTTTAATGATCAATGTGAGCTTAGTACCTGCACGGATTTTTGGTTAAAACAATTGAGGTAATATATTAACTTCGTGGTTATATACGAAAAGCAAAGCATTAATTATTGATTTAAATTTTAATTCATTATGCAACACCAAAGTCAAAACCCAGTTCATTATTTAGCCCCAGATTCGAAATCCAGTTTATTATTCAGCACCAGATTCTAAATCCAGTTTATAATTCAGCACCAGATCAAAATCCAGTATATTATTAAGCACCAGATTCAAAGTACACTATACTATTCAGCACCAGATTCAAAATCCAGTTTATTATTTAGCATCAGATTCAAAATCCAGTTTATTATTCAGCACAAGATTCAAAATACAGTTTATTATTAAGCACCAGATTCAAAATCCAGTTTATTTTTCAGCACCAGATTTAAAATCCAGTTTTTTAAGCACCAGATTAAAAATCCAGGTCATTATTCAGCACCATATTCAAAATCCAGTTTCTTATACAGCACCATATTCAAAATCCAGCACAAGATTCAAAATCCAGTTTATTATTTAGCACCAGATTTAAAATCCAGTTTATTATTCAGCACCAGATTCAAAATCCAGTTTTTTAAGCACCAGATTAATAATCCAGGTCATTATTCAGCACCATATTCAAAATCCAGTTTATTATTTAGCACCAGATTTAAAATCCAGTTTATTATTCAGCATCAGATTCAAAATCCAGTTTATTATTCAGCACCAGATACAAAATCCAGTTTATTATTCAGCATCAGATTCAAAATTCAATTTATTATTCAGCACCAGATTTAAAATCCAGTGTATTATTTAGCACCATATTCAAAATCCAGAATTTGGAATAAAAGTATAGTGATGGAACTGGTATACAAAAAAAATAAATGCGTTTCTCAAGGTATTATACTGAGTACAATAAAATGAAGGCGATTTAACAAAAAGCATTAAAAAGATCACAAAAACAACCATTTTAGGTAAAAGATATAAGCTGTCCTACAATACAAATATAAAACCTAGCTAACAACTTAAAAAATGACTTTAACACTGTCTCTTATAACAGAATCGTCTTATAAATAATATTAAACCGCGCTCTATTTTTTGCATAGCAATTACAAACGGCTCAGAGAGGACAAAATAAGGTCATTTTCCTATGTCTGCCAGCATATGATCTTACGACGATGACGTCGTGCGTCACGAGCGTTGGGACTTTCCCTATTTACAACATTTACCTTTAAATCCCGATATCTCAAAAACTACGGTAAATACTTTGACTTATACTCTGAATGTCGTGGGTCTGATTGGAATTACGTCAACAATGGTGGTTACTGTTATGCGATAGGAATTTACAAATACTATTATGACGTTATAGATAGACACGTAATTTTCCTTCAGAATTGAATATTTTAATTTTTTTTTTGAAAATAAAAATCAATTAAATTTTACTACGTAATTTATCTAGAACAAAAGAAGCGTGTTTTATTGCATAAAAAAGTATAAGCAAAACGCTCCTAGAAGAAGCGGTATTTCTTTGGTTTAATACTGAGCTCCATTAGTTGGTATTTGGTCATTAAACACGAAATATTTTCTTGGTAGAAAGTTTTAATATAAGTAACAACAACAACAATAACTTTTTAAAATAAAATTGAGAGGGTGGAAGGGGAATTGATACCGGCAGCGTGGTGTAGTGATAAGAACTCTTGCTACACTACCATGAGGTCGTGGGTTCAATCCCCACTGATCTCAAGCTGTAGCGCCCTTGAGTAAGGCGCTATAAACGGTATGAACTCCTGCTGAGCCAGCACTTAATCAGCAGCATAATTACCGGGCAATTATAGTCTCTATAATATTCCAAACTGCCACAGGCAACTCGAGACCGGGTCGGAGTAACTTATGTTACTCTATGTTTAAGTCGCGCATTCGACTCTCCCACATCGAGGATAAAGATATATATACAAAAAAAAAAAAAAAAAAAAATAGGTTGATATATGTACTTTTTTTGTGAATAGGGAAGAAGGTGGGGGGTAGGGGGGTTATAATTGGTGAAACAATATTAATATTAGAGTTTTTGGGTGATGTCCGAGTGGGCTTTAGGGTCGATGTGGAAGGCACACCTCTGCCGCTGCCTCTTCGGCCAAGTACTCCTCTCCGTCGATGGTAAAAGTTTTTTCGAATCCACGACGAAGAGAGACCCTTGAGACTGGCCGAAGAGGTTGGCTAGCCTGGAAACTCTCTGATCTCATAGAGAGGATGGAGCTGCTTGGTGGCTTCAGGTTAGCACTTTTTTGTTCTCTGTAAAATATCTATATTAGACTTTATTGTTCTCTGTAAAATATACGAATTACTTGCATTAGATTTTAATGGTGAAGCAAAAAAATGATCATGATTATCTTTATTCATAGTTGTTTATATAATATTGCCTAAAATATACTTTGCGGCAGAGATAATGCTGCGGGCATCCACTTTTTGGGCGCGCCTTCTTATTTTTGCCCCATTTCCCTTTCGGACACCACCTTTAATTATTTTTTTGTTGTTGTTGTTTTTTTTTGGAGGGGGTTTGTGTTTCTGCTTAAATTCTATTTAATTTAAAGTAAATAAATTAACAGAATATTGTACATACGTTAAATACTAAAAAAAAAGCAATTTTACACCTCGGTAAATATAAATGTTTACTTACCCACTGTAGTAACTATTTGTGATTCCCCCCCCCCCCACCTGTGTTGATATTCATTTTTTTAAAAATATTATAATAAATAAATCTGCAAAACAAAAACTCAAAATTAACAATAAACTTTTGACTTTATGAACAAAAAACGGCATAGTACATCTTTTAACACTAAAAAATTATGTGAAGAATAATGGTATAAATATCAAAACAGATAACTTTAAGAAAAACTCGACTAGGGCGAGTCACAATAACTTTAAAAAAAACTCGACTAAGGCGAGTCACAATAACTTTAAGAAAAACTCGACGAGGGCGAGTCACAATAACTTTAGAAAAACTCGACTAGGGCGAGTCACAATAACTTTAAGAAAAACTCGACTAAGGCGAGTCACAATAACTTTAAGAAAAACTTGACTAAGGCGAGTCGCAATAACTTTAAGAAAAACTCGACTAGAGCGAGTCACAATAACTTAAAAGAAAACTCGACTAACGCTAGTTACAATAACTTAAAAGAAAACTCGACTAAAGCGAGTATTTCAAGGGCACAAAAAATGTTTTCCTGTCGCTTCTGTTGGCGATAAGCCGACGCACTGAGTGTGATACCATTGTTGGCATCTTATACACTCAACCCAGTCACATTTACTGTTGTCACACCGTCTACATTTACCTTTGTTATATCTGCCTTTAAGGCAGTTGCCAACAATAGCATTGTAAACTTCCTGGCGGTAGTTAAACGATGGTTGCTGGTGTTGTTGTTTAAGATCTTGATTTAAAGTTAGGACACCACAGCAAGCAACACCCAGTGAGCTCCAGATCTATTCCAGGGAACAAAAATGTATTTTTTACCAACCAAAGGAATGTCGGTCCACAGCCTTTTTATAGATGGCCTTTTCCCCAAGGTCATAGCTACTTAGGAGTCAACAAACAATACGTGACTATACTCTTTGCTTAACCACCAAACCCAGTCAAAAATTGAGACTCGGCATAAGCCCGGCCCATGCTAGGCATATGCTGCCGTGCATTACTCATGCTAGGCCCTAGCGTGGCATTTAGTCGGGTTGCCGACCATCGCATTAACTGATATACACCACGCATGGGCCATACTCGGCGGTTCGGGTATAATGCGACCATCGCATGTTCGAGCATTAGCCACGCATGGGCCGTACTCGGCGGTTCGGGTATAATGCGACTATCGCATGATCGAGTGTTGGCGACGCATGGGCCATACTCGGAAGTTCGGGTATAATGCGACTATCGCACGATCGAGTGTTAGCTACGTATGGGCCTTAATCGGCGATTCGGGTATCCAGCAACCATCGAAAGTTCGAGTGTTAGCAACACTTTGAAGTATCGTCCTAAGAAGCAATATGGTAACAATATTACCCCAAAAACGCAACAATAAATATCTTAAGTTTAGGTTGGCATTTTTATTACAAGCGTAGAGCCATGTTTAAAACAACAACGTGTAAAAGCACAGCATGTATTCTCATTAATTTTTAAATCAAGGGGCGAAATCCTGTTGTCTTTTATGGCACCAGAAAACACTTAATTCATTAACGGTTAATAAATTTTCTGAGCAAACTACAGACCAAGTAAAAAAAGGCGATTTTAACTAATTTAAACGAAAAACGACATATTTTTGGTTGTAAAAAGAACTTTACCCAAAAAACGCAACAATAAATATCTTAAATTTAGGTTGGCATTTTTATTACAAGCGTAGAGCCACGTTTAAAAAAACAACGTGTAAAAGCACAGCATGTATTCTCATTAATTTTTAAATCAAGGGGCGAAATCCTGTTGTCTTTTATGGCACCAGAAAACACTTAATTCATTAACGGTTAATAAATTTTCTGAGCAAACTACAGACCATTTTAACTAATTTAAACGAAAAACGACATATTTTTGGTTGTAAAAAGAACTAGATATTCAGCCTCTGTATTATTAAAGTTTTGTTAAGCCTTTTTTTCTTCGAGTTTTATTACATGAAAAGTGATAGCACATAACATTCACCAAAAGAGAAAAAGTTAGCGAAGTGTTAACCAAAAGAGAAAAAGTTAGCGAAGTGTTACTCTCTTATCGCCTTTTTTCTGCATTAACGCGCCAAATTTTAAGTGTTAAAAAAATTTACAGGGACAAAGAAGACGTTATTTTTTCAGTTTATTTAAGTTAAGTTGAATTTTATTTCATTTGTTTGTGTATTAAGCTTAGTGTAGGCCTGTTATGTTAGTCGTTCAGTTTGTATTATTTGTTAATTGTTTAAAGTAATTTAGATTCTGTTTTTAATAACAATAATCTGATAATATGCCTAAACATTCAAGACCTCAATATAAACAGTATAACCAACTAAGTCGTCAGCAAAAATGGAGAAGGAGAAAACAAAACCAAAAACTGTTACGTTCTAAAATTGCAGTCCCTGTTGCTGTTACAGGTTCCAGTTTAGATATTAATCAGTTGCAGTCTGTACGGTCGCAGTCACCTGAGCCTTCCACAAGTACTGGAATTACTGTACAGCACTCAAACTTTAATCCAATTAATGTTGAAAAATCTTTGGAAAAGCCATTTACATTACCACCCCCAGAGGATTCAGAAAAAGAGTTGTCTAGCCTGTCTAGTAGCTGTAATTCAAATTCTGATTGGTCAAGCAATTAAGTGATGAAGAAAACCTTTTAAGTAAATACCCTTTACCAGAAGACTCTCAATCACTAAACATTCGCCAAATCTTAATTGAGTGGATCCTCGAAGAAAAAAGTGTTCCAAAATTGGCTGTAAACCATCTTCTTTTTCGTTTAAACAAATTTCATCCTGAATTGCCAAAATCCTACAATACATTGCTTCCTCCACCGCAACTTGCCTATGAAACAATGAATTCTTGTGGCCAATATGTACACCTACCTTGGAAGCCAGCGTTAAAAAACATTTTAAATTCGTTTTTAGAAAAAGATACTGATTTTAAGTTATTGATCAATATCAACAAAATCTATCCAATTCTTTTAACTGTTAATGAAATTGCTATGTACCCCATTTGTGCTGGAATATATTGCACTGAAAAAAATTATAATCGTGAAATGCCCCCAGTTGAAGTTTTTTTGAGCAAGTTTCTAAAAGATTTAAATTCCTTGGAAGAAGATTTAATATATGACAATAAAAAACTATTCTCTAAAAACAAGATAACTTTTATTTGTGATGCTCCTGCCAGATCTTCTTTGAAAGTTATTAAATCACATACTGGATACAACAGCTGTGAGCGATGCACTGTTAAGGGGCAATACCTTAACAGAAGGGTGTGCCTCTATCCACCTAATGGAGTTAAAAGAACTGATAGCAGTTTTATAACTCAAGTAGATGAAGAACATCATAGAGGGCATTCTGTATTAGCTGGTTTCGGAATTCAAATGGTTTCTCATTTTGTACTGGATCATATGCACCTTTGCTATTTGGGCATTATGAAACGAATGCTTTTATGGTGGAAGGGAATACCAAGGTTAGTTTTTTGTATTAACATACTTAAATATAAATTTACTGTTTTTGTTACAATTGTTTGTATATTTTTATTATTAACTTTTCATTAATAATCAATAATATAAAGTTGTTAATGTTGACAATTAATTATTAACAGACAACTCCAAGCCAAACTTTCTCGCAATAGCCTTGAGGAGCTATCAGCTGGTATACTTTTATACCAAAAAAATATTCCAACTGAATTTAATAGAAATGCCTATTGGAAGGCATCAGAATTTCGCCTTTTTTTGTTATATGTTGGCTGTGTATTGTTAAATAACAAAAATATTTTATCGAATGATAAGTATATTCATTTTCTTAAATTATCTGTGGTGATGCGCTTTCTTTTAAAGGAAGGTTGCAATGGAGATTGTATAAAAATGTGTAAAATGTTGCTGATAGAGTTTTCAAATGAATGTGTTATTTATTTTGGTCCAGCATTCATGTCTTATAATGTACACTCTGTGATTCATTTAATTGATGATTATATAAATTATGGTTCAATAGCTAAAATAAGCGCTTTTCCGTTTGAAAGTTATTTGGGTATGTTTAAACATACTGTAAGAAGTGGATATAAACCTCTTCAACAGGTTGCAGTTTATGCACATCACAGAAATGAAAACATTGTTACAAACTCTTTAAAATTTCAACCACTGAGTTCATTAATTTTTTCTGGCAATAAGGAGGCGATTGTACAATCGAGTCTTCCCTCCAATGAAACAACACATTTTAACACTGTAACTCTCAAAAACCATTGTATATTAAAGCGATTAACAAAAAATGATTCCTGTGTTAGAGTTGCTGATAAAATTGGAATTATTAAGGACATAATTAAAAACCGAAGTACTACTTATTTGGCATTGACATTTTTTAAACAAACTGAAAATTTATTTTATAAACCTGTTTTTTCTAAATCTGTAGGAATTTATTTAGTGTGTAACCTGTCCACTTCTTTTGTACTTGTAAACATTAAGGATGTTGCATGCAAGTGTATCCTTTTACCCTTTCAAACAAAATTTGTTGCTGCTGACCTAATTCACACCGTTGGTCATTAATTTACATCTTATAGTTATAATTGTATTATTTATGTATTAATCTGATGTTTTTTTAAAGAACTATTTTACTAAAACTATATTTAATCTGTATTTCTATTTCCAAAAAGATGAAAAACTTTGTTGCAGTTTCATTTGAGGATGGGTCAAATGATGTGATCCCAATGTGTTGGTTGGTAAACAACGAGGTGTGTTACTGGCCCAGGCACCCGATTGCAGGTACCACAATTCAAAAAATGGCTCGCAAATCCATGGAGCCAACGGATGATTTTGAGAGCTTTGCGTGTGTTGTACTAGCCGAAGCATGTAAGTGTTTGTTCTTTTTTAAAGTTTTCTTTGTGTTTAATTCAAAAATTAAATATTGGTAACTTTACTCTTTTTAGCAACATATGAACGTGCCTGTAGCAAAACTTATGCTACTGTTGATTTGTCAATGTCCTCGGCAGATGACCAAATCATGGCACAAGAAACACAAATGCAATCAAGTACAAGTGGGGAGCATGAGCTCAGGTTTGGTGATTTAAAAAGAAGAACACCGAAATCACCAAAAAAATTTTATTCTTTAAAGTCTCCCCGTAAAAGGTATAAATTAGTATTTTTGGTAGTATAAAAATATATTTTTATTTCTAGTTATCAATATAATTTTTTCTACCTAAAATTTAACATTTATTTTTTTAATTAGGCACAGAAATTTTGCTTCGCCTTATTCTCCTCAAAAAAGGCATGAACCTGTTCCAATTAGTGGGGTGAGGCATGAATTGGCTTGCCTAGGTAAGCAGGTGAAAGCAATCAGTGAAAAAGTTGGAAGAATCGAGGACAATGTTCAATATTCGGTTCATATATCCAACAAAATCCTTGAAAAATTGGATTCTCAAGTGGAACTTGAAGTTACTGCAGGTTTATTAATTAGGCTACTTCACATTATCTATTAGCTAATCATTAATATATTGAAAAAATTTAATTTTTGTAATATATATGTTTCTAGCTGAAAAACAACACGAAGTGGTTTCGCTGCCGAAACCAGCAAACACCATGGAGGAACTCGACGACAACATTCCGATGTTATTTGAAAAGAATGTATGTTATTAAGGCCTTTTTCCTTAATTTTAAATTTAAAATAAATGTTGCACATAGTCATCCTAATGTTAAGTTACCTTTTTTATGAAAGTTGGACTTTTATTTTAGATAACGTTTGTATTTTTTTAGGCTGTTATATTTCTTGCCCACTGTTGTGAAACAAGAGATTTGCGGCAAACCATAAGAAACTTCTTAAAAAGGATAATAAAGCGAAGTGTTGGTCTTCAGTTTTCATGGACTGGAAAAGATAAAAATAAAAAAACGACCAAAGTTTCCCTTAAAGAGCACAAAATTTTTGAAGTTTTATTAGGTAAGGTTTAACATTAAAATTTTAGATATATACAGTTAAAATTGGGCAAGGTGGGTATCTATTTTGTATTTATGTAGTATTTCTTTAGTACTGAACTAATAAAACTTATTTATAACTAAATGTCCATCCCATGTGAAATAGGTCAATATAAAAAGGCATCTGTCACATTAGTTTTAAGCTTAAAAAGTGTCCTGCTGAGACAAAAGCTTTTAAAGTAATTTAATTTTACAGTGGGTTAAAATTAATTTTTTATTTTTAGCTGTGCTAAAGGAAACAAAACACAGAGATTCTACTGTGGAAGAAATTGGCCTTCAAGTTCAAAAAGTTTGTATTGGAATTTCCGATTGGGAAGGAGGGCGAAAAACGCGCACTTAATGACTGTTTTAATTTTATACTTTTGCTGTGTTATGTTTTTTCACTGTTATTTTGTATTTTGGTGTATATTTTTTAACTTTTAACAATTTTTTTATATTTGCAAGGTTTTTTCGTATTCTCAAGGGAGATTGTTTACGTAGTGTTATATCTTTTGTAGTTCGTTTACTTTATTTTTCGCAGTGTTATATGTAGTATTATTTTTTTCTTTTTTGTGTTATTACTTAATGCGCTTAATTGATTTATTAACCTTACCGTGCAATAAAGAACATACCAGGTGCATTAACGGGTAATCGACAGTAAGCCTAGCATAATACTAGTAAAACCAAGCGTGGCCCGTGCTTGATTTTATGTTTGGCCTGTGCACGGCTAATCGAGCATGGGCCATGCTCGCATAATCGAGCACGGCCGATGTAACATTTCCAAGCACGGCTGTACCATGGGCCAGGCTGGCGACCCGTGCATGGCCCTTGCATAATCGGGCATGCGCCGATGGTCGGCCGAGTTGAATTTTTTTGACTGGGAAGGTAACTATTTATTATTTTATCATACAGCCAACCTTCGGTAAAGCCCAAGTCATAATTCTTTAAAACATGTAATTCTTCTGTAGAAAGAAGGGGTTCTAAAGACTTAATATTTACTAGTGAAATATTATGAGGACCAATTTTAAAGTGTTTTTAACAAACCATATTTTTTCAGTGTTTTGATTGAAGGAGTAATTTTATTCTCTTTATCTACTGACTTGCTTATATGACATTTTATTATTTTGCTTTTAAAACAAGGTTTTTTAGGAGGCGGAATTTGAAAATCAGTTCCATTATCGTGAAACTGGGATCCTTTCGGTAACAACGAAGTTACTCGGTACAGATTGCGCATTGAATCTGCATGTTTGCCATGTCTTGACAGAAATTCGTTAGTTTTAGGGTACTTTCTGGGAATTTCATCATGAGCCGCAGTTTCAAACTGATTAACCCTTTTTTTTGGTTGCGATAGCACCTTTTTTTCTACACCTAACAATCGCAATCATGTTGACAATTATTTTTTAAATTCTCAATAACCTCATTCAGTGTCTTTTCAGCCTGTAACAACGTTTTTTCTGAATTTACATCAAACGATAACTCTCGTATAGTTGTTAATGATTTAGAAATTCTTGTTAGAGTTGATCGTTTTGGGTTTTCTATTATGCTATTTTGTTGTGGTTGTGTAATTGATAAATCTAAATCGGGTTTCTTAAAGTTTGTTTTACACGGCAATGCTTCATTTTTCTTTTGTGAGGTATCAGAATCAACAATGTGAGGATCCAAAACCATAAACTGTGAATTCAAATACCATGAAGGAAGACTCTCCCAGGACACTGTTGTGTATTTTTTAAACACAGCAAACATATGTTTGCATGGTAAAAAGTGTTTTTTAAAGTCCATACAAGTACATCTAGGAACAGAATGAAATATTATTTCATACAGTATTTGAAGACATGCTTTTTAACAAAATAATTGTCTTCTATGTTAGTAACTGATTTCTTTACAACATCTGCAGCTGAGGTTATGTTACGCATACATTGTTTTATAATTTTGTGTGGTCTGTTCCGCAAATAGTTTGGAACAAAATCATTGTACTGTCTATAACTATTTGAAGCTGTGAGATTTTCATGTCTGTACCTAAACAAAAAATTTTTTGTGACCAATAGGACAACAAAACTCTTTGCAATCTTATCAACTAACAAGGTTAAGTACAATTGAAATATAAAATTTCCTAGAGGAAAATGTGGTGGATATGCACTTCAAAACATTATGAAAGACTTATTGTACGATTTTTTGTATATTATGTCTCAAGTTTTTAAGCTTAGAATAAAACTATTTCTATAAATTTTAGTACTTACCTTCGCTGTATCCAAACACCTAAAAAAGAGTATATATATATATATCGATATATATATAATCATTGTTTAAAGGTTAGACAAAAAAAGGTTTTTATCATTAGGGTAGTGGTGAAAGAGTAAATACAAATTCTTTATAGTCATCGCTAGAAAATGTTGACCTAAAAATAATTTTAAAATTTTTTCATTTAAAAATATTTTTACCTAAATACCCTTAACCCCATCACACAAGTTGTCGGTAGGCCACTTGCATATACTTCCTGTCATTAGCAAAAATAAACTTGTGGAGAGATCCCTCAACTGCATTAGCACATTAATTTTTCTAAAACCAAAATATACTGTTAAACTTGAATTCGCAAATTTTTAATTACCCTACTACGTTTATTAATAATTAATAAGAATTTCGCTATTAAATACAATAATGCCCCAATGTTGCTGTATACCCGGATGCAATTCGTCAAAGGGAGGTCATCTATTTCCTAAAATCAAAGAACTTTTATTAAAATGGCGTATAGCATGCAATAAATAGTTGCAACGAAAGAAAATAATGTTTGCATTTCAGAAGATAGCAAGGACAGAAATGTTGCTTCAGCATTGGTAAGATCAGAAAAAAATGCTCGTTTTGTGGATATTCTCTTCATGATTGCCGGATCCGTCCTGCTCGTAACGGTATTTGTTATAAATGTAAAAAGAAGGGTCATTTTGCGCAGGTCTGTCGCTCTTCATCGACGCCTTCAGTAGCTGCATCGCTTTTTCAGCCTTCTCTGTGTGCAATCCGAAGCGCACCAAATTGTCTGGCTTCCATATACCGAAGGCCAGCAATTGTCATCTCTTATCGATAACTGACAGCTAGGAAAATGCAGTTCCACATTATCAAGGTTCAACAATTGGAAATTGCTCAGCAAACTTTCGACTTGGTGGTAATATGTACCGCAATGTACAACTAGGAGTAATAAAAGGCTTGTGTTGCGATATATTACTGGGCCATGACTTTCAGAAAATTCACAAAGAGGTTGTGTTCAAGTTTGGAGGGGAAGAGGGTTCCTTGATTGTTGGTGACCAAGCGGGATTTTGTGCTTTGGCGCCGCGCCAGCTATGCCTTCGCTATTTTGAAACCTACGCCAAGATTGTCGTCCAAATGCTGTAAAGTCTCGTAAATTCTGTGAAAAAGATGTAAGAATTACATTGCTAATGAAATACGTAGATTGCATGAAGAAGGAATTATTCAGCCAAGTATATCTCCATGGAGGGCACAACCTTTAGTTAAATATAAATATTTATACCGAGTAAGATGCTTATCCAATTCCTCGGATAAAAGAAACTATAAATACTCTTGGTTTTCGACGTTTGACTTAGAATCGACATACCATCAAGTCCCAATTCGAGCTGAGGACAAACATTTTACTGCTTTTGAAGCTGATGAAAAGTTATGGGAGTTTAATAGAATTCCGTTTGGTGTAACCAATGGAGTTCCAGCTTTTCAACGAGTGATGGATAAGATTGTAGATGCGTACAAATTACGTCGTCATTAATAGAAATACACAAAGGACTTTGCCATCCAGGGGTAACACGATTACTTCATTTTGTCCGGTCTAAGAATCTGCCATTTTCTACAGAAGATGTTAAAAAGTATGTTCTTTTTGCAAAGTCTGCGCGGAGTTAAAACCGCGATTTTACACATCCAGTAACGGAGTTTTAATCAAAGCCATGGATGCTTGGGAACGCATATCTGTTGATTTTAAAGGCCCGTTCGTTACCTTCTCATTCGAGGGAATAATTATATTTTAACCGTGATTGATGAGTATTTGCGTTTTCCATTTGCATTTCCTTGCCCAAACTTGACGTCAGCTACGGTAATAAGTTGTTTCAAACAATTATTTTCTTTGTTCGGATTACCAAGTTTTATTTACTCAGACCGTGGAAGGTCATTTATATCAGCGGAATTAAAAGAGTATTTGTTAAAACGAGGTGTTGCAACCAGCCTTTCTAGCCCTTACCACCTAATCGGAAATTCTCAAAATTATATGGAAAAATGTTCGTTTATGTTTACATTCCAACGAGTTGCCTATCTCGCAGTGGGAGCTAATTTGCCAAATGCTCTACATGCACTGCGCTCATTGTTGTTTTTAGTTTTCAGAGGCGATCCCCTAGTGGAAAAGCATTGCCTACATGGCTTCGTGAATCAACTCACGTATTTTTAAGAAAATTCGTTCGTTCGAACAAAAACGACGATTTAGTTGAACGAGTTGAGCTAAAGAGGAATAAATCCTATGTATGCCAACATTCGATATCCCGACGGTTGTGAGTAGTAACTAAAATAGGCTTAAAATGAAGCCACAATAAAGCTAATAATTTTTCCTCAACTTGGCCCAGAAAAACCTCACAACGATGACGCGATTTTTGTTTTTGGCAACCGCCTTCATATTTTTCCAGCACAGCTGGAGCTGACTTGCACTCCTCTGCTCAGATAAAATGCCAAATCATTTCAGGCCGATTTCTTTGCCTTAGCTGAAACCTTTCCCGTTGTTGTTTAGGCATTCTAGTAACAATGTTTTGTCACCCTTGGAAAAGTTTTTTCCTTTTTTTTTGTTTATTTGCTGGTTCATATTTCGATTTTTGTTTGTTTGTTGTCAAATTGATTTCCAAAAAACTGAATTTGACGACAAAATTTGGTTACCAAGCAAGCCCGCCGTTTTGCTTGAACAATCTCATTGTTTACGTCAATTTGTTTGTTCGTCACAAGCGCGTCATAAAGAAATTACATAAATATTTTGATTGTTGATATTTTAAAAAAAGGAAATCAAATCATTGGCAAAACGACGGCAGTAAAAAAAACATACTAAATTTTGCTCTTATTTAGCATTTAATACATTAAAGGAAATATTTGTTACCGAATTAACTTTAAAGGGCCTGCGACATGCTAAATTAATTTTTTTTAATTGAGAAATATTGAAAAAAAAATTTTGATGACGTATTATAACTAAAAATTGACGGTGAACCAAGCATTGCACTAAATCCTACAAGAGCCATTGTGACGTGTCTGCGGGCCCCTGACTACAAATTGAATTGTTTAGTAACGGCGTGAAAAATAATATTTTTTAGTATTTACTGTCTAAAAATGGTAAGACGCTGCGTTTTTCCAGCCTGTGCAAGTAAAGGAAGCACAGGCATAAGTCTGCACCTATTTCCTAAAAACGAGGCAACAAACTCAAGATGGGTACGCTTCGTTTTAATCCGAAGACCGTACTATATAAACCATCAAAAAACGATGTTATTTAAGACCTACATTTTGTTAAAAGTTATTTTTAGGGTCCTTTCGGTTGGAAAATAGGGGCTGGTCATAGTAATTCAGGAACTAAACTTATAGAAACTGCTGTTCCTACTGTATATCCTGAATTGCTAGGTCCAGCCTCCAAAAAGCCCTGCATAAGAAGGGCCTGCAAAAAAAGATAAAGACGCAGGGTAATTTATTCACCATTACACATACGATACAAATAACTAAAAACATAAAATAGCTCATATCAACAGGTAATAGTAGAGTTTCTTAATTCTGAAATCGATAAAGAAAATAAAATAGAACATAAAGTAACTGAACTGGAAGAAACTGAAATGGAACAAGATATGTTAAGTCAAAAGGTAAAATTACACATTTGTCACAAATTAAATGTTATAAAACAAACCTTAATAACTTATGAGATTAAAAAAAAACAAAGTCAACGCAAACAAGCTGCAAAAAAGGAAAGCATCTTTTAAAATTTATCCTACACACACTGTTTAATAACATTTAACAGGTTCACAATGTTTTCCTTAATCGTGTACCATCTCAACACAATGCAACCTTTTGAATGCTCCACCAAATTAAAAATTATCAAATGTGGCATATCCATTTTCAAGTCAATCTACAAGTGATACCGTAGATAATAAAATCAGCGTTAATGACAGTCAAGATCTTTTTTCAACTTCCTCTGAGCAGAGTAGCCAGCAGCAAGATCAAAATAAACTGCAAAATGATATAAAACATAAATTGAGACAAAATACCACTATGTTTTTTTTTAGAGATAGTGACAAAGTAAGTGATGACGATAAGCAGTATCCAGTGAGCAATCATCAGCTATTAAAACTGTTTAAAAAATGTTCATGTTGTTCAACATTGCTTAGTACAACAAATATAATCCAAACTGTTATTGGAGCTCTCATTGTTGTAAAAATACAATAGCATGGAAGAGCCAAGCATTTACAGAAAGGGTTCCTGTTGTAAACTTTCTGATTTCATCAGGAATACCTTTTTTCTGCCTCCAACCCAACAAAAATTTTAAGGTTTTTCAAGTTTAAGAATGTACAAAGCATTTGCTACAGGTTTTTCTACTATTTAAATTGTGTCATGATGATTAATTACAGCGGCCACAATAACAAATCAATTTGTACCGAAGGACATTTTTACGTCACCAAGAACAATATTTGCAACCTGCTATATGTAGAGTTTGGACGCATGAACAAAATAGCCTGTTTGATGTGCTTCGCTCATATGAGGAACCACGAATTTTAGGTGGAGATGTTAGGTCAGATAGTCCAGGCCACAGTGCAAAATTTGGGACCTACACAACAATGGATTTGGCCCTAAAAAAATAATTGTTATTATTTAGATTGTTCAGGTATAAATTATGCCAAAATTATGTGTCCAAAAATTTATATTATTTTACAATTTTTTTAACAGAAAAACGAGGTGCAATATTTGGGACCTACACAACAATGGATTTGGCCCTAAAAATAATTGTTATTTAGATTGTACAGGTATAAATTATGCAAAAATTATGTGTCCAAAAATTTATATTATTTTACAATTTTTTTTACAGAAAAACGAGGTTGGAAGTTCTAATAATACGGAACTAGAAGGTTTAAAACGCTTAATGCAAAGGCTTCAATTAAAAAATATTGGTATTGAATCCATTGTTACTGACAGACATATTGCCATTGCAAAATGGATATCGGAAAATTTAAATTGCCATCATTTTTTTGACATTTGGCATGTTGCATAAAAAAAATATGCTGGGAAATTGTCTGGGTGTAATTTGATTAAAGAATGGATACAAAGCGTTATTAGCCATGTATACTGACTGGTCAGTTGTTTCAAGTCCATATAAAAATGAGGAACAAATTATTGCCAAGTTCACAAGCATTTTAAATCACATTCACAATAATCACAATGGCAACTATGAGCATATTGCTTGTAGCCATCCCTCACTATCAGAGAAGACTAAAAAAAGGAAAAAATGGTTTATACCTGGTGAATATATTATGTTTTGCCATTAATTAAACTAAAAAAGGTTATAAGGACAGTGATAAGCTAGAGGAAATTTTAACTCAAAAAAAATTATTACATGATATTAAAAAGCTTTCTCCAACTTAACAAACGGCAAAAATTGAAGCATTTAATTCAGTTATTAATTAATTTGCCCCAAAGATGACAGCTCATAGTTATGAAGGGATGCATTGTAGGTAAGTTAAACGCAAAACTAATAAAACATTACTTTTACTGTTTAATGTATAAAACTTGTATTGCAGAACTTTGCTTGCAGCTTTGCATTATAATGAAAATGCACACAGAGTGCAGGCTGTAAATAGAAATGGTGTTTTTTAACACAAGGTGACTTTTCCAAGGGCAAAATCAGGAGGGTTTGTTATTCAAAAGATACTGAAAAAATCAACTTATAGTAAATAACAAAATATAATCATGTTTTAAAATTGGCAAAATTTATTAAGAGTATTCTAAAACATGCTGTTTGTCTAGAGCAGTGGTTCTCAACCTTTTTAGCCCATGGACTATTTCCAAGCTGACCTAAATATACGCGGACTCAAGCCATAAGTATAAAAATAAGGTAGTTCTATAGCTTTCTACCGAAAAAAGGAAGCGCTGTTTATTTCTAAATAGGCAGTGTATTTCACAAAATAGGGGCATTAAATACGGTATTAACGAAAAAAAGAACGCACTTTTTTACAAAATGGGGGAATTAAATACAGTATTGACGAAAAAAAGCAAGAACTGTTTTTCGCTCAGCACACAACTTAATGAGAGCCTTGTCCTTGAACTCGCATTGCAAGTTTATCGAATTCCGGTGTTATGGTTGCCAATGCACATCTGATGTCATCTTCCAGTTGAAGTCTATTGCGATATTTCGTCTTGATCATCGTCAGTGTTGAAAAGCCAGATTCACATAAGTAAGTCGTTGGAAAGGGCAAAAGAGCCGTTGCAGCTTGCTTGCAGAGCTCGAAAAGACTAGGCTCCATTGACTGCACATTTGCCCAAAATTGAGTTAAAGACAGTTTTTTAAATTCGTCTTTCCACATCTGTCGACTTTGCAATTCAAGCAACTGTTCTGCAATGCAGTCCATATCTGAATGAACTTCTAGCGCTGACACCTGAAAAGGATTTCGAACCCAATTAAAGATTTTGCAATGATCGTTAGAAGGAATGTATCGATCCAATTCAGAAACAAATGTGTTAAGGTGCTCAAGAAAGATGGGAAGAATGACGTCCAAATTAATATCTTTCTCTTCCACAAATAAGTTCAATGCTGGAAAAGCGGCTAACCTTCGACTTATCATTCGATGCATCCACAGCTTTATTTTACCTTTAAATGCTTCAATACTTTCCAAAACATCAAAAAATAGTTTTTCTCTTCCTTGCATAGAACGATTCAGTTGGTTCACATGGCTGAAAAAATCAGACAAGAATAGCAACTTCGCAATCCATTCATCGTTACGAAAGCGATTAGCAAGTTCATGATTTTGCTCTTTTAAAAAAGTGTGGGTTTCATCTTTAAGGGTAGCCACTCTCTCAAGCACTTTACCTCGTGACAACCAACGAATATTTGAATGGAACAGAAGCCCACTATGTTCCGCTTCCATTTCGGCACACAAAGCACGAAACAAACGAGTGTTCAAAGGACGAGATTTAATGTAATTTACCACAGATACAACCTCTTTAAAAACTATGGCAAGATCTTCTTGTATTTCTTTTGTTGCAAGATTCTCTCTGTGAAGAAGACAATGAACAACTGAAATGTTATTGTTTTTCTTTTTCACAAAACTCATAAAGCCTTTCTTACTTCCCATCATGGCTGGAGCACCATCAGCACAAACAGACACGCAATTAGACCACTCCAGCTCGTGTTCTTCAAAGAAAAAATCAACTTTCTTGAATATTTCTTCTCCTGTGGTTTTTTTAGCAAGTGGACGGCAAAACAAAAACTGCTCCACGAAATCAGTTGTGTCAAAATATCGCACAAACACCATAAGCTGTGCATCACTCACGATATCTGTTGTCTCATCCAGTTGCAAACTAAATCCCCCACAACGTTTTACGGCAGCAAGTGTTTGTTGCAGAACATTTGTTGAGAGTTCTTCAATACGCCGCTTGATGGTGTCGTTTGACAAAGGAACCATTGTCAACTTGTTAGCAACAGCATCACCGCACATTATCCTGGCCATTTCGACAGATGCTGGTTTAATCAAATTTTCTCCAGCTGCGTGAGGCGCTTTTGCACGTGCGATTTTCCATGCAACTGCAAAAGAAGCACGCACTGCATGACTGTGAGAATATACTATTCCTCCCCAAGCAGTTGGGCGATCGATGCGACTTCGCTTCACCTGATGCTCTTTTTCTTTAAATACTTCAAGAGTTTTGTTAACAAAATTCCCATGGTTTGACTCTAGGTGCCGACGAAGTTTTGCTTCCTTTAAAGAGCTGTGAGCTAAGACTGTTAAGCACATCACACACTGCGGCCTTACTTCGCCATTTACCTCAATCGAAGTAAATCCAAGCTTCAAGTATTCATCATTATATGCAAACTCTTGCTTTCTTTTAGTCATTTTTAAGTAACTACGGTAATTATATGCTGCCTTATCAACACAGACTGATAAAAAGAACGAATTAAAACTCTTTAATATGACATCACAAAGATACCTTAATGAACGGTAGGTAAGGTTTTGTAGAGGTCAAGCAACTCGAGCTTTTTAGCTGTTGTCCTTATCTTGTATTGATTTCTTAATTTTGCAATAGATCTGCAACACTGCTTTAACTGAAACTGCTCTAAAGTCCTATGACTAATGTTCTAAATTAATTTGTTTAATTCACCATTGTTGATACAGTGCAACTCTCGTAATTATATGCTGATTAATCAACACAAGGTAATACGGAGAACGCCCTAAATGTCTTTATTATGACATCACAAAGATAAAGGAAGATTTTAAAACACGGTATATAAAAAAAGTGAATACAGTAGTTTCGGTTACAATGCATCCACGTCGGGCCAGCCGATTTTGGCTGCAAAAAGCGGCAGGTGTAATAACAAACTTTCCTAAACTGCACCTAAAAATCGGATTCGGTATCTTTAATTTGTCACGATTGCCGTTTATTTGCACATAGTCAAAAACAATTTTCTTATCAAAACAGTATGGACCGGGTGTATTAAGCGGCAGCTGGAACGTATTAACCGTTTTTTGTAATGGCAAATATATCGGATAATTCCGTCCCAAGCAATTTGGATGTATCGGTAATAAGCGGCTGACTGTATTAACCGAGAATATCGTAAGTGAATTCTACTGTATTCCGCGTTTTATTTTTAAAACAGTATGAACTAATTACTGATAATGGCTGAATTATAATTCCCTAAGCAACAATGCTCGCGGACTCATCCAGGCCCTTCGGCGGACTCGGGGTTGAGAAACACCGGTCTAGAGCAAGGGTGGGCAACCTACGGCCCGCGGGCCACATACGGCCCGCCAGCTGATTAAGTCCGGCCCTCTAAATCCTAACAAATTTGACTTAAAGCTTTTAATAAACTTGTACATAAAATTATTAATTAAGTCAGGCATAACGTACTTTAGTAAACATACGAAACAATTATAGTATTTCCTTTATTGCGTTAACAAGAAACCTTTGTTTCTTTGTACATTGCGCAATACATACATTAAAGCAAGCGCATAAATTAAATGTTGTCATAAAACAAATTTTGCTTTTAAAAATGTCTGCTGATGGTAGAAAAAGAAAGATAGACGCAGAATGCAGAGTTTTCCAAGAAAACTGGACTGCTAAGTATTTATTTACTAAAATCGGAGGTAAAGCTGTATGTTTAGCTTGTGGAGAGCAGAGCGCCGTGTTTAAGGACTACAATTTAAGTCGGCATTACGAGACGAAACACGCAGAAAAATACAAAAACTTGACTGATACCGAAAGGGCACGAACATCTGAAGCTTTGTTGGCTGGGCTTCAGAGGCAACAATGTTGTTTTAAAAAGCTACATACATCCAGAGCTGCAGCAACCAAGACTAGCTTCGTGATATCCTACAAAATTGCTAAAAACAGTAAGCCATTCTTGGAGGGAGAGTTTGTCAAAGAGTGTATGGTGGAGTCCGTGGCACTTATATGCCCTGAAAAAGAAGAAGAATTTCTGCAGGTCCCGCTCTCCCGCCGAACCGTAACAAGAAGGATTGAGGACATTGCTGAAAATCTAATGCTTCAGCTGCAACATAAAGTGGCAGGTTTTGATTTTTTTTCCTTGGCTTTGGACGAAAGCTGTGACGTTCGCGACACAGCACAGTTACTTGTATTTGTCCGCGGGATAACATCGGACTTTAAGATAACGGTGGAGCTGGCAGCAATGCGCTCAATGAAAGGGACAACAACAGGACGCGATTTGTTTATTGAAGTAAATGAATGCATGAATACGCTGGGACTAAAGTGGGACAGATTAGCAGGTGTAACAACGGATGGTTGTCCAAATCTTACCGGAAAAAATGTTGGGCTTTTAAAACGAATGCAAGATAAAGTGAACGAAAATGACGCGGATCAGAAATTAATATTTTTGCATTGTATTATACATCAACACGTGTTGTGCAAATCAGTGCTAAAAATTAACCACGTTATCGATGTTGTTACTAAAATGGTAAACTTCATCAGAGCACGAGCATTAAATCACAGACAGTTTGTCTCACTTTTGGAGGAGCATGAGACTGAGCAGTGTGATATCGGCTACCACACAGCCATCAGATGGCTTAGCCTAGGAAAAGTGCTAAAAAGAGTTTGGGAACTTAAAGCAGAAATTCGAGAGTTTTGTGATAAAAAAGGTAAACACATTCCCGAGCTCTTAGATAAAGAATGGATGGCAGATTTTGCATTTTCTGTTGATGTCACTGCAATGATGAATGAACTAAACACCAAACTGCAACACAAGGACCTTTTTGTTCATGAAATGCACAGCCTGGTAAAAGCTTTTATGAGAAAAATGATGTTTCTTTCAAGCCAATTGGAGAGTAACAATCTTATTCACATAAAAACTCTAAAGGAAATCGCACCATCAGCTAATCATCTTCACAGGTACTCATGCATGTTAGGGGCGTTGCATGATGAGTTTTCAAGGCGATTTGAAGACATTAGAAAAATCGAAAATAAAATGCACATGATTTCCTCTCCCTTCGCATGTAATGTGGACGATGCTCCTGGTGATGTTCAGCTGGAACTCATCGACCTGCAGTCTGATGAAGTACTGAAAAAAAACTTTAAGTCAGGATCTCTTCTGGAATTTTACTCTTCTCTCAAGGAGGATAACTTTCCAAATATAAGAAGACATGCTCAGAAAATGTTGGTTCTCTTTGGCTCTACCTACATTTGTGAACAAACATTTTCAACGATGAAATTTACGAAATCCAGATATAGATCTTCTCTTACTGATGATCATCTGTCAGCTGTGCTTCGCATCTCCACTTCTGAAATTAAGCCTGACTTTGACACACTTGTTAAGGCCCAACAAAGACTAGATTTTTCCCATTAAACGAGGGAAAATATTTTTAGAAACGCAAAAAATGCTGGTGTAAACGTTCGCATTTTGTTTTTTTATTGTTTTTGGAAATTTGATTTAATAAATAAAATTTTGTGTAAGACAACCTTAGTTTTTTTATTACGTAACTATAATATTTATATTAACTAGCTTGGCAAAACAATGTTATTTACTGTTTAATATTAGGCAAAATTAGCTGAGCCTTTTGGTACGGCCCGCCAAAAATTTTTTGTCTTTAATGTGGCCCTACGGAAAAAATAATTGCCCACCCCTGGTCTAGAGTCTAGACTATGTTACCGATCTTCAGGATACCGCTGCCTCTCATTGCTTCTGGCAGAAAAAATGAACCTCGGCACACGTGTATGTTGTACCCCCAAGAAAAGCCTCCACTTTTGTCCAAAAATTGCATAAGACCAGATATGGGGATGGCAATTTCCCAAAAAATTACCCGATTTAACAACTAATAAGTCTAACTTTCCAAAGTTAAAAAATGTTCCATGCATTACTTTTAATAACTGTTTTATTAAAAAAAAATAAAAATTTAGTTCAAAACAGGTAAAACGAATCCTTTGTATTGTGTGCTAGGAAACTTATTTTTTATTTTGGTAACAGCACAAGATGGTAATGGAACCCGAATACTTTTTCCCACGTATCCCCAATGCCATCTTACCAGCTATCTGTATGCAAGATGCCTATACTTCCTGAAATAATAGAAAATGGGAAAGTCAGCAAAAAAAGTTAATGTTACATCTAGCCAAAGGTGGGCACCAAATCGTTAATGCGTTAAACGTTAAATAACGAAGTTAATTTTTTTGTTAAAAGTTAACTTTTAAGTTAATTTTAAAAATCGTTATCGGACCTGTTAACTTTCGTTAAATTGTACTTCCGTTAAATTAAGCCCGTTAACTCAATATTTTACAAGTAAATCCATGGTAATATAAGGAATATATATGTTTAAAATCGCCGTTTATCGGGTTTAATCGTCGCAATTTTTAAACGATGTAAGTAATTACTATCCGGCCACTATGCCAGTTTTAAAAACTTCTTCTAAACCATTTTCGTCTAGTTAAAACATCGATTAAGAAAAAAACTATTTTTTTTAAATTTTTTTTTATAAAAAAGGTAATTTCTTTGTTTGTTTTAATTAAATTTTAACGTTAACGTTTAACGATAACTTCCGTTACACTTGGTTTAATTTACCGAAAAAACGTTAGCGAAGTTACTGTTATGTGTAACGAATAACCATTTAACGAAGTTGCTTTTTCGTTTAACTGTGCCCACCTATGCATCTAGCTTATTCTGCTTTATAACTAATTAAAATAACAACATTTTATCACAACTATTACTGATATTTTTTTACCAAAAATCTTAATTTAAATATACTTACTTGTACTGGCTACTCTTTATTACACCGACATCATATTGCTGTTTATAACCAAACAAAGCGGTCTGTCTGTAACACCCATAGATTTAAACAAACCGCTTCAAATCCAGGGGGCTCAATGATGCAAGGATCTTTTGGTCCAATGTTTAATTTAGAAATTTCTTTACAGCATACCGATTGGTATACTGAGTCCATAGGAAGGCAGTTTCCACACAAACACCTGTAAAAATATGTTTTGTTACTTAAATATTCAATGCGTAGGTGTATACTATTTATTTTGACTCAAATATAAACTGCAACATTTTTTTTAAATTTATCCAGCTACATTGATCATAATTTAGCAATTCTGCTATTTGTTTTAATACAGGCTGTGCGCAGGGTAGAATAAAAAACATGAAAAATAATTATGTACTAGTAGACTAGGCTGATTAAGCTTAATACAATTTTAGTTACAACCATTTAAAAAGATTAATTTTTTGTTTAATTAAACAAGTGATAACTAACATGTTTAAATCCAGCTTACGAAGCATCATCTTTAAGGCGATTTTGTCCATTTTGCTCAAATTCATGAACCACAGAAACAGGGGTGCTCATTTTTAAAATTTGGGAATTGCTATATTCCGGCTCAAACATGTAGCCTGTAGAAAATAGTTGGTCAACATCAGCCTCAAAACCCTTAGAGCTACTACAACTATCAAACTTTGACATAATTTACCGTCGTTAAATACTTTTAGACTTTCTTGAGAAACAAATAGTTTATTCGGCGAAAAGAAAAATGTGCACGAGGCCCGCAAACGCGTCATAGTTATTTTCACACGGTTTTGCGGGATTTTTGCAATGTCAATTTTCATAATTACAGAACTCTACTATTAGATTATTTAAAAATGTAAAACTTATTTTTAAAAATTGAGAAAAAATCTGTTAACATTGTAAGACTAAAATATATTACTTTAACTAAAAATACAAAAAACATGTCGCAGGCCCTTTAACGACAAAGAATGAAATCGCACAAAGGTTTTTGTTATTTCATTTCTTTAGTAACTTCGGGGATGTTTCTTGAATCTGCATTACAATTACAAAAAAATTAAGTTAAAAACTTAGTTGTTCACAAACATTAATAAAGAAAAATTAGTTACAACCAAGAGTCCACCTACCTTTTTTAACTTCATGCTAGTGCAAATGCCTAACAAAATGTGTCTTTCTTGTAAACAACGAAGTGCATTTATAACAAAAATAGTGACTTCTGCTTCATTTTTACTTGCTAGTGTAGCACACATTTTTCGGCATCGCAATCTTCGACCTGTAAAAATAAAGAATATTGAACATTTAATAAAAAAAGCAAAAGTTTTAGCCAATATAAAAAAATCTCTCGCTTTATGTAGCAGTCAAAATTTAATTTAAGACTGAGTAGAAATAGCTGGTCAAACTATTAGTTCCTTTTCAAAAGATGGCTTTTAAAAAAGTTAAATCTGACCAATGATCGTATATACCCATACACGAGCCGCCTACAGCCCCATACACGAGCCGCCTACAAAGTGTGCTAGGAAGATTTTGCATATTTTTACACTCCCGCAAAATCTTTCATCAACTCCAGTGAACCTTTTGGGAATAAAATACAGTGGATGAATGATAAGGTTTTAGTTTTTTTAATAAAAACACCGATGTTTTTTTTTAAGCTAACTTAGATATTACTAGTATGATTTATTAACAAAATACTTTACCGATACAGTTATAAGTTTTTTGTTTCAAAAATATGTTTTTATTATACACAATAACACTTCAAATAATTAAAAGCTATAGGTGTTATTATTTGCATTATAATAGATTTGTAAACTCTTGTATGGAAAAATTGGAATCCCAAAATGTAAGAAGTATTGTAGAAAGAAATTGCAAAATTTAAATAAAGTTTTAGCTCATTTTACTTAAAAGTAACATTAACATAGCATATGTTCACTATTTATGTAACATCTTTGTTGCAATTTCTTTAACTTTTAGAAAAATGTTGTCAACTTTTCTTTTTCTATTACGTCAGGCATTTCCGGTAATAACATTTTTTTTATCAAAGGTGAGTTCTTACCATAACTTCATTTACAAAGAGTTACAATTTTCTAAAAAGTCGTTTAATTTCTACTTTATCAATTTTAGCGTTGTTTTGCCGAACGCAATTAATAATAGCTTAGTTGCGCGGGCGTTGCCCTAATTCTAAAAACGGTGGCCAGACATTTAAATCCCTTTTACATTTTCGACATACTCGGGAGTTATACGGTTACGAAAAAGTTAAAAATTTTTGTCTTTATTCTTCGGGTTTTCTAAATCTTTTGAAACTGATCTTTGACTAAAGTTATGTATCAAGCACATAGGTAATGGTGAATATTTTATACCAAATCCCGAGCCTTGTATACGTCATAAACATATGCATACAAGAACATGTGATGCCAGTATTGACGGGGTGTCAGTCAGCCATATTATATGATGACGTCATTCTCTTCTTTCTTTTTTTCTCTTCTTTTGTCGCTTCTCTCCCTTTTTAGCACATCCCAGGGTTTAGGTATGCCCTTGGCTTGGCTGACTTCTATATTTCTTCTCCCTCTTTTGTCGCGCCAACTTGGCTTTCTTTATAAGTGTCAGTCAATATCTCTTGTTTTATTTTTTGTTTATTAATTGTAACCAAATTAACATCTGAACAATGGTATTGACGGGGTGTCAGTCAGCCATATTATATGATGACGTCATTCTCTTCTTTCTTTTTTTCTCTTCTTTTGTCGCTTCTCTCCCTTTTTAGCACATCCCAGGGTTTAGGTATGCCCTTGGCTTGGCTGACTTCTATATTTCTTCTCCCTCTTTTGTCGCGCCAACTTGGCTTTCTTTATAAGTGTCAGTCAATATCTCTTGTTTTATTTTTTGTTTATTAATTGTAACCAAATTAACATCTGAACAATGAACATACATAGATACATTACACAATTTATTATTATACTGTAAAACAGTAAGTATTTTTGATCACTTCTTCTGTATGGAGGTGGTTGGTCCATTGGGATTTTCAGGGATGACCCACTCCTCGAACTTGTGTAAATCGATATCCTCTAAAAAACAGAGACACTGCGCGTCACTGTTTGGGTGATGAGGGCAACCTGGCTCGACTGGCTTCTCTATTTCTTGCTCGGTGTTTGTCGGGCCGGGTTCGGTTTTGTTTTTTTTTGTTAGAAATTCTATTAGCTCCTCCTCGCTTTTCATCATCTTCAAATACTGGTCGTTTTCTTTTTGGCGACCTTGATTGCTCCTCTTCTTCGCTATCACTTGCTATGTCATCTTTTTTTTATGCCTTTATTAAAGGCCATGATGTAATCGGCCACTTCGGTAAGGCAAGAAGCTAGTGGCTCTTCCTTTTCTAGTGTGCCTTCCACCTTCTCCGCAAGTTTGCATACTATCTCGTCTGAGATGTGCGTGGATAGCTTTAGTTTTTTAGCGGGGATTTTTAAAGTGGCCCCTGCGCTCCACTCGGCTTCCGTGAATTGACGCTTGATGGGATTCAAGTCGCCCATTCCGGCAAGCCGCTTTATTGGTTCCTTTACATTGGTCGTTATAAACGCGCATGTTGCCGCGTTATCCTGGCGGTCGCCATGGACTTTAGCAGACCAATTGTTGTGGAACATGAACTTCACAGCTGACGTCAATTTGTCGTTGTTAAAAAATGAAGCACCGGCGTCGTCGATCTTCATCATTTCGTGCTTCAACCGAAGCAACATTTGCCCGACGCCGGCGCTATCATTCGTCAGTGTGCTGACATATTCGGTCGGGAATAACTATGCACCCAGCATTGTCTTTCCCTTCCCGGCTGCTCCGTGCAGCATAAAATGCTGCGAGAGTCTGATGCCGTCCTCGTTTGGGTCGCGAATCTCTAACGCGGCCCCCACGAGTCCGACTTTCAAATCGAAATTTGAAAGCCGGTAGCCATTGCTCTTGATGTTGCGAGCATTTCCGATGATTTGATTTACCATCTCCGCCCCCGTTTCAGCTGTCCACGGTGTTGTTTGGTTAGGCATGTTGTTGAAAGCCCTGCCCATTTTGGACTTCTCCTTTCCCCAGGTCATCATCCCATAGGCCCTCTTGACGAAGGTCTCGGGGAAGGTGAAGTCCTCTCTGAACAGGGCTTGCTTGAACGAGTTTACGGATGGTTTGGAGTCGAACTCCTTGGCTACTTTTTTGACTGTTTGCTCGTAGCCTCGGATCCCCTTTCCCTTGGTGTTGTTAGCCATTTCCTTTTTGAGGATGTCAGGCATGGCCTCTGGATTGGTCTTGTACATGTACTTAATCCATGCCGTGAGTACTTTCACTGGACCAACCCAGGTTGTGGCCATGCCAAGTGACGTGAGGGTGTCGACTACTGTTTTTTTTTCCAGGTTGCCGGTGTGAGCCCCTCGGCTTTCTTCCGCCATAGCAGTCCATGGTGGTGACTGCCCACACCGGCAACCCCTCCATCCTGCGGTCGACGACTATCATTGATGTCGGTGTCTGATAGACTCCTTCCGAGCCATTGGTTGTGGTGAAACACCACTTGCGGGCTCGGAAGGAGTTCTCTGCTGCCACATTCGCCTCATAGGCTAAGAAGTTCGCTTCTTGTGATGGACTTCTTGAATTCATTTTCAACCTTCGTGTTTTCGTTGCTGTTCTTCCAAAAATTATTGATAATATTATCGATTGCTGAGGCTTTTATATTGTGTGATTCCATTTCCCTTTTTCTAAACGAACTAATTTAGAATCTAATCTCATTGGTTAATAAACACGCGCCTTTTTTCTTTTTTTGTGATTGGTTTATTGTTTAACGCTAACGAACTAAAACGAAACGACTTGGCGCCACAAAATAATAATGAAATATAAGACGCGCCAAGTCAGTCAAAAATTCACGATGTTGAGCAAATTCTAGCTCTAATGTTGTTATGTATGGTATGCTCATTATATTGTCGGACTTGCTTCCGACGGCCGTGTACTTGGCATGCATCAGGTCTTTTTTGATTGTATCGCTGTACACATGCATTTGTGTCAGCATTCCTTTACATATTGGTTCTGTTAGTTCTGTTACATCCCACCAAGGTGATGTTTCCATTGAGTCAATTGTTACATTGCCCGTCCACCCCGTTGCAGCATCATTTATTCCGGTAGTATGGGTATCTTTTTGTAGTAATTTTAGTTTGATGTCATTGAAATCGTCGCCTATTTCGTATCTTTTTATACTTGAATTTGTTATTAGCGGCTCTTCATCACATGCTGTGACCCAGTGTGTTGTATGGGTCTGGTGTCCTATATCAAAGGACCTTTTGTATAGCATGAAATCAGTATCCCATGCTACATCTAGGAAGATTCTTGGCTTTATAGCCCCATCGGCTGTGATTTTGTTCATCGCTGTTATTGGCCATAGTGTTAAGTGCCAGTTCTTTATCCTGTACATGTCATATCCGGCTAGGTCTGCTTTTACTGAATTTGTTGATCCTGTCACCGAATGACGCATTTGACCTCCTGGTGTGTAAAATCGCCAACGGTTTCCAGTATGGCTGTCACTGTTATTGTTGCCAATCTCCATTTGCCGTGTTTGGACGGGGCTGCTAACTATGCAGTTTTTTGTTGTTTCTGGGATAGTTTGTCCATTGTCAGTGGTTCCATGGCTCCACCATGGGGGCCTTATTGTTTCGGCGTCGGTTCCTGTTCTGTTCCCTTCGAATATCATTATTCCTTTGCGTATTCCATACACTATCATATTATTGTACATTCTAGGGGCTCTTATTTGCCTTGTCCATTGATCTTTTCATTTTGTTGTTTGGGAATGCTTTCCAGTCTGGTATTAATAATTGTTTTAATCCGTTGCTATCCAACCCCACAGTGGCTGCGTCTCTTTCAAAACGTTCTTTCTTGTGTTTATTGTCTTCTTGGCTGGCCAAGAAAGGCCCGCTCCTTCTTTTGTAGCTGCCGGAGCAAGTAGGCGTTTTGCCCGAAAGAAAGCACTAGTACAAGTGCTAGCAACGCCAGGGATATTATTTGCACGATGAATAAATTTCTCGTCTGCACTGTTAATTAAAGTAAGTTCCTTGTAATTAAAGTAAGTTCCTTGACCCAGTCGATTATATTCACTGTCGTGTTCTCTGCAAGCTGCATCTAACTCCGAATTTGATTCACCTTGTCGGTTGAATGGTCCACAATGCGGGTATCCTGGAATGGTCCACCCTCCTAACTCTCCAGTAACTTTATGCCGCTTATTCGGTGGTGGCATCTTATATATGATCATTTTTTGTTTACCGGCCTGGCTTCACTAATTTCCCCGTAGAATTTATGCTCGCCAAGCCGGTCGTTTCGCCCACGTCTGACTCTACTATAGTACATACCTAAACCCTAGTATGTACTATGGTAGAGTCAGTGTTGTGTGTCAGTGACGTCACAGAGCGGCGCTACGCGCCGCACTAAAGTTCGACTAGCTCTGTGACGTGAACCATTAAAATCTTTTCGGTCTAATTGGACTATGAACCATTAAAATCTTTTCGGTCTAATTGGTTTACTGTCGATTACTTCTTTGGAAGCAAGACGGAGGATGTAGCACATATCCTGAGCAACCTCAGGATTGTGCGATGAATTTATACATACAGTAAATGCACCTGGAATTGGACTCGCCCAACACGGTCATACTAAAAACAACCGGCGACGACCGGGAGGTAGAAGATATCTACTACGCTTAAATAATGACTATTTTATTATTATTTATCGACCAAGGGTCAAAACAGCTTAGAAGCAACCGAAATTGGCCGTCAGCGACCGGGAAGTAAAAGATGTACAAGACGCTGAAATGATCTTATTTTATCACTTTTTGATGTTCAAAACATCATCATTTGGCTATTTTTTTGGCGACCGGGGGGTGGAAGATGTGTTATACGTACAACTATGTTCTACAACGTCATTATTTGCGTATTTTCTTGGCGACCGGGGGGGTAGAAGATGTATTATACGTACAAATAATGTTTAAAACCCCATTATTTTGCCATTTTCTTGGCGACCGCGGGGTAGAAGATGTGTTTTTACATACAAATAATGTTTAAAACACCATTATTTTGCTATTTTCTTGGCGACCGGTGGGTAGAAAATGTGTTATACATACAACTAATGTTTAAAACACCATTATTTTGCTATTTTCTTGGCGACCGGGGGGTAGAAGATGTATTATACGTACAACTAATGTTTAAAACACCATTATTTTGCTATTTTCTTGGCGACCAAGGGGAAGAGGATGTGTTATACAAACAACTAATGTTTAAAACACCATTATTTTGCCATTTTCTTGGCGACCGGGGAGTAGAAGATGTGTTATACATACAACTAATGTTTAAAACACCATTATTATTTTCTTGGCGACCGGGGGTAGAGGATGTATTAAACATACAACCAATGTTTAAAACGCCATTATTTGCGTATTTTCTTGGCGACCGGGGGATAGAAGATGTGTTATACATACAACTAATGTTTAAAACACCATTATTTTGCTATTTTCTTGGCGACCGGGGGGTAGAAGATGTGTTATACATACAAATAATGTTTAAAACCCCATTATTTTGCTATTTTCTTGGCGACCGGTGGGTAGAAAATGTGTTATACATACAACCAATGTTTAAAACACCATTATTTTGCCATTTTCTTGGCGACCGCGGGGTAGAAGATGTGTTTTTACATACAAATAATGTTTAAAACACCATTATTTTGCCATTTTCTTGGCGACCAAGGGGAAGAGGATGTGTTATACATACAACTAATGTTTAAAACACCATTATTTGGCTATTTTCTTGGCGACCGGGGGTAGAGGATGTATTAAACATACAACCAATGTTTAAAACTCCATTATTTGCGTATTTTCTTGGCGACCGGGGGATAGAAGATGTGTTATACATACAACTAATGTTTAAAACACCATTATTTTGGTATTTCTCCCCCCCCCCCCCCCGGTCGCCAACTAATAATTAAAACGTTATTATTGATTAAACAATTTCATTGACAATTAAGAAAGTAAAACATTAAAAACAAAACATAAGTTGCGTA
Organism: Corella eumyota; assembly: GCF_963082875.1. Taxonomy (NCBI): domain Eukaryota; kingdom Metazoa; phylum Chordata; class Ascidiacea; order Phlebobranchia; family Corellidae; genus Corella; species Corella eumyota. The sequence goes on along the minus strand of NC_137495.1, from coordinate 9,940,979 downwards.
ATCTTTTCCAATTCCATGAAATGTTATTTTTTGTTATAAAATTTCGCAATCTTTGCAAAATTATGACGACATAATAAAATGCCGTGATTTTCTTGTAAAAATTTTTTTGGATAATAAATTATTTTGCTAATTCTGTATTGTTGCCTTAAGAAGGATGGGAATTCAAAAAATTACATTCTGACAAAAAAAATAAATACAAAAAATCATAAATAACGCATCGTGCGAAAAATTACAACCGAAGAAATTTAAGCGTCTGTCTCTAAAAAACTCCAAACCATACATTTGCAGGGATTGCTGCAAAAATAGAAAAGGGACGTTTGACTACAGTATGAGGCTTAACCAGGTACAAATAAGTGAACTAAACAATTTTATTGCACTATAAGACACTTATTAAAAAGCTACTTAAATTAAAAAACTTCACTTAAATAATACTGAACTTATATATTTAATAAGGTTACAATTCTATACCAACAATTACCTAACTTAAAAATTAAAACAGCAAAACTTTTATGTTTTTTTAATTAAAATCTCAACTAATTATCAAAAATTTCTATTTCAGGCAAGGCTGGCTGGGTGGGAAGATCTAGTAACTTCTTTAGAACGTGAGAAGATTTTTGTAAATATTGATTTCAAAATGCCAGATAGATCTTTTTCCACAGATAATTTACAAACCGATAAATATTCCCAGCATATACTTTGCGATTCCCTTATGGATTGTGCTTCCTTGTGTGGCTTTTCATCCATTTATACCATAGTTTCACTTGCACAGGCTATCAATTTACCTATCCGTTCGATCTACCCGCCATGTAATGATACGAATGATTTGGCATACAAGTTGTTATGCAAGACGGTATGGTATACCCTAACATAGTCCCTCAAAGTTTCTCATATCCAATTTCAATTTTATGGACTAAATGCGGGAAAAAAATACGAATTTCTAAAAATAAAACATGGACTGCAAACCACTTCGTCCCTGTCCTTAATAAGCAAGATAACACTGTTCAATATACGTCATCAAATGAAAGTGAAGATCTAGTTTATCAAAAAGAAAGTGATATGCCAAAAATGCAAGAGGATAATGATTTGCCAAAAATACAGGAAGATAGTGATATGCCAAAAATGCAAGAAGATAATGATATGCCAAAAATGCGTGAAGAAATTGATGCCCAAAAAGGACAGAATAACATTTTTATACCACTTGATAAATTAGCTAATAAGAAAGCAAACATTATTCTAGGATCGGAGGAACGTAACTCACATGTTAACTTACAAAATAAACTTCTGTATAATAAATTTTTAGAGATCGACGACTTGTTAAAATATTTAACTACAAATAGATCGTCTGCACAGGTTTTAAATTCAATTCCAAAAGGGAGAAAAGATAATGTGTTTTATTTGATTTACAACGATGATAAGGCGAAAAGAAAATCTGTCGGCAAATGCAAACACTTCGAAGACGACAGCGGAGCTTTTATTAAGTTTTATAATAAAAAACACTATTTTGTGTACAAAAATTTTCATTTTCAATATGTCGAAAAGAAAAATGAAAAATATTGGACGATAATACAAAAGAAACAAATGCAAGTTGATCCCCAACCGTGTGAAAGCGAAATATTATGTTTACGTAGAATTTATTCAACTTCTAAAAGCAGCAGTTCGTACAAAAGAAGAATATCATATGTATGTGGATAAATTTCCAGTAGTTGAACCAAAGCATATAGCAATAGTAGAATACATGGGTGTATTTTCCGATCACTTACCCCACGGAAACCAAAAATGTGATACTAGAAAGTACATTTGAACTTCAACTAACACAATGGATGAAGTTAAAGAACAGGTAGTGTCGGGAAACATACCGAGAAATAGTTATCAAGAAATGGTGATTACAGGAAGTGAAAACGCACCCAGGGATTTAAAACAAGTTCAAAATGCGAAATATCGGGCTAACTTGTTAAATAGGCCTGATGGTCAAAAATGCTTAAATGTTGCAGATGATATGCAACATATCTTATCTATTTTCCACGAGAGTGAGTTTATTCAGGAAATTATTCATACAAACAAACAGCCACCTTCAATTATAGTATATAAAAATGAGCAAATGACTGATCTTAAAAATTTATTTTCCTCGACGTCGCCCTTTCCCTTCATTGTTTAATATTTGTCTATACATTGTTTTAGGTACCAGTGGTCGTAGTTTTCCAGTAGATACATCGCACATGAGAGTGACCTTGAGGGAGTCAAAGTAGTGATCTACAATTTCCAATTGGGTGGAAGATCCTCGGAAGATTTTGGAGAGCAGGGTCCTTTTTCTGATATTCTGCTAGTAATTGAAAGTTTAAATTTGGTATATCATCTAATATTAAGTTTACCTCCGTACTGCGTGAAAGAGCATTACATATTACATCGGCTTCACCCTTTATATGTCGTAAGTCGCATGTGTATTGAGAAACAAATGCCAGATACCTTGCGTGTTTGGAGTTATAACTGCTATGAACGGCATGCATTGCAGATATTTAAGATTGATGATCAGTTTCTACGAAAAAGTAACGCCCCTGAAGAAAATATTGAAAATGTTTGATAGCCCAATATAAACCTGTTAACTCAAGATCAAAAGCAGAATAGTGACGTTGTTTGTCACCAAACGTTTTGCTGTAAAACGCTAAAGGTCGCCATTCTTCTTTAATGAATTGAACTATATAAGCTCCCAATTCCTGATTTGGATGCATCGACCACAAGTTTAGTTTCTGCGTTATGATTAGGAAATTCTAACAAACATTGTTTACTTAATAAAAGTTTAGCTTTATCAAATGCTTGTGATGCATTTTCATTCCATTCTAGTAATGCTTGTTTACCTCTTTTGTTGTTAATAAGACCATAAAGTGATTCGAGTTCTATGGCAAGATGTGGAAAAAATTACTATAGAATTGTAACATGCCAAGAAACCTTCGGAGAGTGCGTTGTGTTGTTGGCCTGGTGAACTCTGCGATGGCCTTGACCTTTTCCGGATTTGGCTGGATTCCATGTTTGTTAATTAAATGACCTAAAAATACTATTTTAGGTTGACCAAAAAAGTATTCGTCTAAGCAAGTAAAGATTTGCCTTAGTGTTTGTTCGTGGGTTGGAACGTCTTTGGAGAAAACAATAATGTCATCCATATAAACGAAAACATTTGTAAAACCTCTTAGCACTTGAAACATAAATTTAACAAAAGATGCAGCGCTATTACATAAACCAAAAGGTAATACCAGATATTCAAAGGTCATGATGTTGGTTCGAATACACGTTTTGTGGATGTCATCAGGATGGACAGCTACGTTACAATAGGCGTTGGCAAGATCAAGTTGAAAATAGTCATCCCAGATAGTTCTGAAGTGAAGTCATGGATGTTGGGCATGGTAAATAAATCTCTTTTGGTTACTCTGTTTAAAGCTCGGTAGTCGCAGACTAACCGGATGGATTTGTCTTTTTTTTCCACTAAATGAACGGACTTGAATAGTTAGAGGTAACGAACTTGAATAGTCAGAGGTTGATAATCTAATAAAACCTTGGTCAAGCATGTCGTTAAGATGTTTTTCTACGATCTTGTAATTCTCTGGCGACAATCGTCTGGCCTTACAAGAAACGGGCAATGAAGTGCCAGTGTCAATACGATGTTTGAAATCGTGAAGCAAATAACCTTTGTTGGGAAGCATGGAGTGACCTTGCTGAGTTTGGGGAGGAATTTTGTTAAAGTTTTCAGGGAGCCGTGTAGTTTGAAACGACTCTTCGACTACATGTTTATTTTCATTCAATGGGTTCGAAGTGTTTACCTGTTGATCATCTGATTAACTATGTACAACCCGTGCAAGGACGAGCATTGGGCGAAATTGGGTGTTGAGAAGAAGATGACGTCTCATCTGCTACCTCCTCTCGTTCTTCCGATGGGTCGATGGTTGCAAAGTTCTCGGACAGGTTTTCTTCTGTGAACTGTGAGTTAACATACCTTCTTCCGTATCTGTCCCGTAAATGCTGCACCGGGCTATCTGGTTCTTGGAAGTCTTCCAGCTCCTCTGGATCAAAGGAAATTTTTACCTCTGGTGAGTGGTGAGAAGAATTGGAAAGATTGCAAGATTCTTGTGTGGGTCAAAAGTTTACCCGCAAAATCTATTGATTCATTCCAAAGTCGAGGTTCAAGTTTCGTTTTCCGTATACTGGGATTGAGGTACCATTTGCGGCTGAAAGATATTTAATGATCTTGGAATTGCAAGTAGAATTATGTGGCATAAAGTTTTTTGGTCGATAGCTGCAAGGTGGGGTACAACGATAAGAGGCATCGCCGTATTTGTTATGAGACGGACAGTAATTGGGATTGTCTCGATACTGTCTTGGAAAATTTGGAATAGAAGAACGATCGCCAATTTTTCGCCTATCAACTCATTAATAAGGTCCCGATTAGTTTCGGCACGATTTGGGCGTGACTCGGGCTGTTTGTTTTGGTTTATTTTGTTAAACGCTGACATCATTTTATCAGCGGAGTACGCAAGTTCCTCTAATGTCTTATCTTCGCGGTCTTCGAGAACAAGCGTAGTCTAAGATTGTCTAGTCTAAGCTTTTTAGGATTATTGTAAACCTAGTCGGGTTCTGTTATTTTCGCCTCTGTAAAAGCTTGGGCAACTAGATCAAACCATAGGCGCACATCGTTTGCCATAATAATTCTACCTGTTTCCTCTTCAACATAAGAATGTTCAGAATCAGAAAGTAAGCCTGAGGCATTAGATACCTTAGGTTTACGATCCTTAATTTTGCTGAATAATTGATGTATCTTGATTAAACAGCTAAAAATCTTATAAAAACTTTGCGCAAAATATAACTTTAATAAACGTAAATTATGATGACAATTTAACCGTTATTAAATTACCAATTTATTTAAAAACACCACTTTTACACACTGAAATATATTATAAAATAACTAATTAAAAATACGCACGCGCTTTTACAAATTCTAACTTTAAAAGAATATTCACACACAAAAATAACAACTTAAAATAAATTACAAATAAAATAACTGACCAAAACTAAAATAACACACGAAGTAAAACTGTCTTAAAATTTATTTAAATCCTGTTCTCCAATCTATTCTATTTGCGTAAGTTACAAAAATTAACAAAATAACGTGTATCCACGGAGAGGTTGAGTATCAAAAGTTAAACAGGCCCTACAAACCGTATATTTAACCGTAAAATCACTTGTCGGAGAGTCACCAATTTATGTAGGGGATAAAGTCGGGAATATAAAACTTACCAGATAATATATATAAATTATCTTATAACAATTTAACTCCCAAGTAAACTGGCCTAAATTCCCAAGAAGAATATAAACATGAATTAAAAAATTTTGTCATGACTTAATCGTTATTTGTGTAAAACTTATTTACCACACTTAAAATCAGTATAGGTTACATTTATGAAATATAAACGTATTATAACACTACACGCGCTAAATATTACACACATAAAACTATAATACATTACGCAAAACTAACACTAATATACTAAATTAACAACACAAAGCTATATAAAACTACGTTAAATAAAACTTTCGCTTAAAACATAACAAATAACTTCGGTTAAAGGGGAACTGAACTCATTATTTCACCCAGACTAATAAGATGCTGGTTGTGTGTTGGCAGCCGGAGTTTATACCGTTTATAGCGTTACCTCATATAGCCAGTGTTACTATAGGTATTACATGTAATGTAATTTATATAGAGCCACGCCATTTTATTTATTTATTTGTTTTAATTTTTTTATTATTATTTATTATAATAAATTGATGTTAGTGTTTAAAATCTAATTCGATTATAAATACATATATATCAAGGTAAAGTGGTTTTTAAAAATAAAATAAAAATAAATTTTTTTTGCCATGATTAAATCACAAAGACCTTAAAAAGTCGCACTTTTGAATATTTTATTTAAAAAAACAATGTGATTTTTGTAGAAAGGTCGAAGACGTTTGTAAATTAAAAAAAACTTACCTCAAAATTAAATTATCACTGCAAATTACAGCTTGATTTTTTATTTATTTTTAGTTTACAGAAAGTTGCTTTTATTATTAATATTCACGACGTGATCTTGCAACAAACTAAAAGCCTTTATATTAAAGTATTTTCTATTGATAGATATTTATACAAACTCAAAATTAAATATTTAAATCGTATAATTTTTCTTAAATATTTTGTTATTACAGTGTTTATTGGTGGCAGAAACTTCAAATACAAATAAGAAAAATGTAGTATAGGTAAAACGTAGTATTTATACTGTAATACGTTTAAATATGTATATAACTCGTTTGTTTTCTAGTAATCTGTATTAATAACCACATTTGCTTCGATATGAAAATGCATTTGTTATTGCGTTTATAAATAACCTTAAAACATATTATGTTTTGTTGGGTTGTTTGTTGGTAAACTATATGGTACTAATAGTATTTTTTAAAAGGTGCAGTTACCAGATATATGTATTAAACTGTCTTGTTTAATAATTAATTCTATTCTATTAGTGACTTTTAATATAAATTAAAAATGGAACGAATCATGCAATACAAAATCACAAACAACAAAGCACACAATAGACAAATTAAATACTAAATAATGGGCAAAAAACTAATTTTGAACCTTACTTTAAATCCCAACTATTTATGAGTTTTTGCGCCCAGTAAACCAAATAAATTTTTTTCTTTATAAAAACGACAAGATGTAAAAAATACATTACGAACAATAGAGATAATAAAAACATCTATATAAAAAGGAAATTAATGGACAATCTATGTATATTTAATTAATGGGCTTACAACTAAAATGCCAACTATAGTTTATGCCAGTGACTAGTCTTAATAAACTACTTAAAAATATTTTAGACACCTTTTATTGAAATGAGGTCATTTTCCAACTTTGAAAGTTTTTTAAGTGAAAAAAAAAATCTGAATTTAAATCTTGTTAAAGGTCCAAACATAAAATCTCCTGAAAAACTTTTTGAATCTAATATATTTTGCAGCTCATTCAAGGTAAATTTCTTTTTTTTTATAATTTTTATCTTTGGTATGGAGAAGTTTGCCTTCACAACCTAAACATAGAGAAATACTGTTTACCCTAACTCAGTTTTGAGATGTTTAAGACTTATATGCATTAAAGGTTTTTTAATGTGATTTTATTAAAGGTTACTAGCAGTGGTTTAGACACTAAATATCACCTCATTAGATTTTTGAATGTTTTTTGTAAATTATAATTTTAAAATCTTTCAATAACTCAAAAAAATAAGTAAAAAATTTCGCTTTTTAGAATGTTAAATTATTCGGAAAAGCGTACATAAATTTCTGGAAAAAAAACAAAAAAGAAAACGCATATGGAATTTATTATAAAAAACAGTAATTGTTGCGCATTTTCAAATATAAAATATTTTTTTAAATATAAAATATACCCACAATCGTAAATCATGAATAAATAGAACTACTGATATTTTTGAATAAATAGAACTACTGATACTTTTTTTTTTCAGACCACTGATATTTTGTAATATTCCATTCAGTATTTGTTGGTTAGAACTTTTAAAATTTCAATGACGTTTGTTTCCGTCTGTCAAAGACCTTTTAATAGAATAAAAAGTTCAACTACATTTATCTCTTAACTAAAAAATCGTTAAAAAATATTTTTCACAAATACTTAGTCAGTCTAGTACTAAAATTCTAACAATGCCTGTCATGTAACATAAAAAAAGGTTATTAAGCAATAAATTCATATAGAATATAAATATTAGTCGCGTTTCTTTTTATTTATTACATCTCTTTGATAGCGATTTTAAAGTGATGATTGACAGTGAATCAATGTTTGCACCCCGCAATTATAAATAAAAACTAAATATTTAAAATGATCAACTAGTTAATTTGTAACAAATTTTTAGCTAGGTGTTATTATAGGACTATTAAAACTTATTCACTTAAATTTAAAAATCAATTTTAAAAATTTTTAATTTTGGTGAACAATCTAGGTATTTTAATTATAACAACAAAAATAAATTTATAATTAAACTTTTTTGGTATCGCTATAGAAAAATCATGTTATCCAAAATTTATATTTTTATGTGATTTTTTAAACGTGATTAATGGTTAAACTTACGATATATAAACTATTATATTTAGAAAAATCTTTACATTATCCTTAAAATTTAAAAACTCAAAAAAATATTTTTAACCAGCGGTTTTATTGTATTGCTTTTATACCGTGCAACAAATTAAACTTTATGCATTAATCACTAATTTTTAAAATATTAAAAAAAAGCAAGAAAACATTTTTAACACGTTTTATATTAAAGCATAATATTTTAACTTCATTTAAAAACGACCATTTTTTATTGGACCTGTTTTTTTAATAGCACATTTAATCCAAATTAGCATTTTTATACTTTTGACACATTTTTTAAAATTATTATTAGGTTTTGTGCATTTAATAATCATTTGACACATTTTTTTCCAAGTATTGCCCTTTTATTAAATTTGCACAATATTTTTTTTAACACACTTTAAAATCTTTTAGATTGTCCCATCTTCTTAATATCGTACATTTTTTTCAAATTGACACATTTTCCAAATTGGCACACTGGCAATTCACACATCTTGTTGGATTATATCAAAACATTTAAAAAGTATATTAATAAAAAAATCTGAAAAAAAATAAAAAACAGTTAAGTTTTAAACATTATTTAGACATAGCATTATTTAAACATAGCTTAATTTTACAAATTGGCACATTTGATGAATTAGCTAATTTTTGCAAATTGGCACAAAATTCGTACTTTTACCTTAAAACATATAATTATCCTTAACAATCCACAACTTATTGGCACAAAATTAAGAATCAGTTTAGTTTTGCAAATTGGCACATAATTTATGTTATTATCTTAAAACATATCACTAACCTTAACAATCCATAACTTATTGGCACATAACTGAAAATAAGCTCAAATTTGCAAATTGGCACATAATTTATGCTATTATCTTAAAACTTATCATTACCCTTAAAAATCCACAACATATTGGCACATTTTTAAAAATAACTTAGTTTTGCAAATTTGCACATAATTAAGAACTAAATCAATTTTGCAAATTGGTACATTTTAAAGAATTAGCTCAATTTTGCAAATTGGCACATAATTCATACTATTATTTTAAAACATATCATTACCCTTAACAATCCACAACATATTGGCACAAAATTAAAAATCAGATTAATTATGCAATTGGCACATAATTACGAATTAGCTCAATTTCACAAATTGGCACATTTTTAAAAATAAGCTCAATTTTGCAAATTGGCACATAATTAAGAACTAGATCAATTTTGCAAATTGGCACATTTTTAAGAACAAGCTCAAATTTGCAAATTGGCACATAATTGATACTATTATTTTAAAACATATCATTACCCTTAACAATCCACAACATATTGGCACATAATTAAGAACTAAATCAATTTTGCAAATTGGCACATTTTAAAGAATTAGCTTAATTTTGCAAATTGGCACATAATTCATACTATTATCTTAAAACATGTCATTACCCGTAACAATCCACAACTTATTGGCACATTTTTAAAAATTAGCTTAGTTTTGCAAATTGGCACATAATTAAGAACTAGATCAATTTTGCAAATTGGCACATTTTTAAGAACAAGCTCAAATTGGCACATAATTTAAATCATTATCTTAAAACATATCATTACCTATAACAATCCACAACTTATTGGCACATAACTGAGAACTAGCTCAATTTTGCAAATTGGCACATAATTAAGAATCAGTTTAATTTTGCAAATTGGCACATAATTTAAACCATTATCTTAAAACATATCATTACCTTTAACAATCCACAACATATTTGCACAAAATTAAGAATTGCTCAATTTTGCAAATTGGCACATAATTTAAACCATTATCTTAAAACATATCATTACCCTTAACAATCCACAACTTATTGGCACATAACTGAGAACTAGCTCAATTTTGCAAATTGGCACATAATTAAGAATCAGTTCAATTTTGCAAATTGGCACATTTTTAAAAATAAGCTCAATTTTGCAAATTGGCACATAATTTATACTATTATCTTAAAACATATTATTACCTTTAACAATCCACAACATATTGGCACAAAATTAAGAATTGCTCAATTTTGCAAATTGGCACATTTTTAAAAATAAGCTCAATTTTGCAAATTGGCACATAATTTAAACCATTATCTTAAAACATATCATTACCCGTAACAATCCACAACATATTGGCACAAAATTAAGAATTGCTCAATTTTGCAAATTGGCACATAATTTAAACCATTATCTTAAAACACACAATTACCCTTAACAATCCACAACATATTGGCACATAATTAAGAATTAGCTCAATTTTACGAATTGGCACATTTTTAAAAATAGGCTTAAATTTGCAAATTGGCACATAATTCATACTATTATCTTAAAACATGTCATTACCTTTAACAATCCACAACATATTAGCACAAAATTAAGAATTGCTCAATTTTGCAAATTGGCACATTTTTAAAAATAAGCTCAATTTTGCAAATTGGCACATAATTCATACTATTATCTTAAAACATGTCATTACCTTTAACAATCCACAACATATTAGCACAAAATTAAGAATTGCTCAATTTTGCAAATTGGCACATAATTTAAACCATTATCTTAAAACACATCATTACCCTTAACAATCCACAACATATTGGCACAAAATTAAGAATCAGTTCAATTTTACAAATTGGCACATAATTAAGAATTAGTTCAATTTTACAAATTGACACATTTTTAAAAATAAGCTCAATTTTGCAAATTGGCACATAATTTAAACCATTATCTTAAAACATATAATTACCCTCAACAATGCAAAACTTATTTGCACATAACTGAGAACTAGCTCAATTTTGCAAATTGGCACATAATTAAGAATCAGTTCAATTTTGAAAATTGGCACATTTTAAAGAATTAGCTTAATTTTGCAAATTGGCACATAATTTATGCTATCATCTTAAAACATATCATTACCCTTAACAATGCACAACCTATTGGCACATAATTAAGAAACAGTTCAATTTTACAAATTGGCACATAATTAAGAATTAGTTCAATTTTACAAATTGACACATTTTTAAAAATAAGCTCAATTTTGCAAATTGGCACATAATTTAAACCATTATCTTAAAACATATAATTACCCTCAACAATGCAAAACTTATTTGCACATAACTGAGAACTAGCTCAATTTTGCAAATTGGCACATAATTAAGAATCAGTTCAATTTTGAAAATTGGCACATTTTAAAGAATTAGCTTAATTTTGCAAATTGGCACATAATTTATGCTATCATCTTAAAACATATCATTACCCTTAACAATGCACAACCTATTGGCACATAATTAAGAAACAGTTCAATTTTGCAAATTGGCACATTTTTAAAAATAGGCTTAAATTTGCAAATTGGCACATAATTCATACTATTATCTTAAAACATAAAATTACTCTTAACAACCCACAACTTACTGGCACATAATTAAGAATTAGTTTAATTTTGCAAATTGGCACATAATTAAGAACTAGCTTAATTTTGCAAATTGGCACATAATTTAAACCATTATCTTAAAACATTTTATTATCTTTAACAATCCACAACTTATTGGCACATTTTAAAAAATTAGCTTAGTTTTGCAAATTGGGACATAATTTACAGTATTATTTTAGAACACATTTTTTTCCTAATGACCTTCAACTTATTGGCACATAATTAAGAATTAGCTCACATTTTTTTGGCAATTCGGCAAAATCTTTATTTTACCTATTTTTATGTAATTGTTATAAAGTGACAAGACACTATCATACTATGCCATATAATCAACATACAACATATATGCAATGCACTAATGACTAACTGACTATCAGACAGACATAACAGGAATGATTGTCTGTTTGTACAACACCAGTGATAATCTAAAACGTTAATATTACTTTTAATTCTTTACTATTGATTGGCACATTAACGAGCATATTTCGCAGAATGACACATAATTTGTGAAATTTTTTCAGATTGGCACATTCTAGCTTGGCATATTTTTTGTGTCATTTTTTTGTGCCATTTTTTGGCATATTTGGTTTGGCACATTCTTTGTGCCAATATTTTGTGCCATTTTTTAGCACATGTGCCAAACGAACCCGCAACCCCTATTAGTGATTTCTCTTGTTTAGTTTAGTATGTAAATGTAGTTTCAAATGAGTTTAAAACTTTTATTTTTTGCAAATGCTAAATAAAAATGTGATAAACATTTGTAATTAGGTCTACATGAAAGGTTGGTGTAAAATTTTTAGGTTTAATCCACTTATTAAGGCTAAACTCGGGTGTTTGGCTATGACTGCAAAATACCAAAATGTACATGCAGACATGATACATATGGCATAGGTGATGCACACTTATAGAAAAAAAACTTACAAATGCTTACAGTCTGACATTTGTAATTTACTGTAATTTATAGCACATTTGGACAAACTTAATAATAACATTTTTACTTTGAATAACAATACATTATCCTGGTTTCTCAGAATACAATATTCGGGTAGTTTCAAAGATGCAACATTCAAAGCTTTTGCAATACAGCTTGCTCAACTTTGTGTATATGCACGTTACATTTATGAAAAACATTTTGGAAAAAGGAATTTTTGTTTTGTGAAACCAATAATAATACAAAAGCAGATGCTACTACTATTAAGTAACGCTCTGATGTTTTTTGATAAATGGTGTACACTGGTACCTCGCCATAATTATTTGTGGATGTGATCCATGTTTAACTATAGGAGGAATTTGTCTAAAGTCTCCAGCTAATATTAGAATGTTTCCACCAAATAGCAAATTATTATCCATTATTTCTTGCAACGTGCAATCAAACTTTTACTTGTCATTGGTGCCTTATCCCATATTATAACCCGTGCCATGTTTATTAGTTTAGCTGTTAAACTTTGTTTTATAATGCAAAATATTAACATTTGATTACAATGTAGAGGAGCTTTAAATTTGGAAAAAATGAAATGTCCGCCCACCAATAAGCAACATTGCAGCGATGCTGTTAGAAGCGACAGCTAATGCTATAACTTTGTCTTTTCTGTTAGAGCTGCGAACTGTTGACAACAAAGCATTAAGTTTTTCCTGTTCCTCCCCTAGCGTCAACAAAAATAGCAAGAGGCTCGTTTCTCTTTAGCGACTGTGATACTTTGCTAACAATTTCACTTTGTTCTTGTGTAAGAGATTGTGAGCTATTTGAACAATTATTCACAATTCGAAAAAGTGTATTTAGTCGTAACTTAACTCCGGTTGAATAATTAACGGAAGTTGCAAATCTTTAATAGTGTTTTTAAAAAAATGTGTGCCTTTGCTCGCTCATCCGGAGTAATAATTGGTGGTTCGAAGTCATATATTTTTTTTTCATAATTGTTAAGAAGTCTTTTTTCAAGATCAAGCAAGACCAAAACTTATAAAAAATTTTCAATAATTTGATCTAAACCATTCATCTATCCAGTATAAACAATGTTTTTTGAAAAGTTTTGCAGGGTTACTTACAAAACAACAAAAAGTTATCTTATTCGTGGACACATTTGTTTGTCTTGCTTCAGTAAGCAAGTTTTTCCACTTATTGTAATCTTGTAAAACACCAAGCTTTCTACACACATCTTGATGCAATAAAATTCTTAGATAAAATACATCTCCTGCTAGTGGGATTTTTTTTGGCCCTAATTCTGTAGCTTTGATTGGGCGTTTTTTCCCAAACAAAAAACCATAGCAGCTTTTAAAGTCAAATGGTAAATTTATATTTTTTGTGCTAATTTTGCTTCTCGTTTAAAAAATACAGCTAAAATAGGTTTTTTTAAAACTATGTTAATTTTTTACCTAATTAGGTATTAAAAGCTTACTTTAATGTTGATTTAATACGGAATTATTATTTATGTGCTGACACGCTTTAACTTCCTTTTTTCCATTTTAAAAGTATGTCAAATGCTTTAAATTATAACTTGTTTATGAAATTTGCAGTTTATATTTAACCGCATAAAAATTTATCTCGTTTTTTTTTCTGGTATTAATTCATATTAAGTGCATATTTAAATTAAACCTGGCAATTTAGTTTTATTAAACAGACACCACCAAAAAAACATGAATTTGTAATTTTAAGTAAGTTTAGCGTTTTTTTTCAAACAGTCAGAATCTTATATTCTTTTACCCAACCAATTATTAAGAACAATCAAAATTAATAAACCTACTTGTACAAAAACATTGCACCGAATATCAAGCATAAAGTGTGAAAAACTTCTAAAATTCAGTTGACTTTTTTTTACATTCGCGAGTTAGAATTTGCATAAGCGGTTAATTACAGCTGGAAGATAAACTAGCCTAATTTAACATAAACGTCATGACAGGTTTACAGATCTTCGTTGTATATAAAACTTAACATATTACTTTAAAGTAAAACTTCCAACTTCATTATAGTAAAATAAAATTAGGCGTTACTGGGGATTGAACTCAGGATCTCTTTACGAGACTGGCGGTATACCACAAAGCTACAACGCCTTGGTTTTATTATTTCTGAATAGTTATGAAATCCTGGGTTGTAATGTTTAGGCGAGTGGTAGGCAATATAAAGGAGTTTTGGAAATAAACCATTTAAAATACAAACATTTTTAATCTAATCTCAAATGACAAGATATTTATTTTTAATAAAAAATTGTGTACAATTTAAACGCCAAAAAATAACATTTTATTTAAAATCTAAAATTAGCTAACTAATTCCGAACATCTTTCTTTTCGCTTTCACCAACCTTGTTGTTTTATTTCTATGCATACCCCTTACTTTATTAAGAATGTTAAATAAATGCATTTAAATATAACAAACTAAAATTAGTTTCAGAGCCCTTTTCGACTTATTAATTTCATGAAATATAGATTAAAATTATTGTCGTTCATAAAGTTATGAAGTTGCAATTATGTTTTCAGGAACATTTAAGTCTCTTACTACATTTTTGCCAAATTTATCTGTTATTTTAAAAATTTACCTAACTTTGCCCTGTACTACTTGCAAAGTTGAACGAAGCTTTAGTGTTCTGAGAAGAATAAAGTCTTACTTGCGTGCCACAATGTCTCAACAACATCTTAATCATAGTATGATTCTTAATGTCTACGAAGCTTGGAAAGAATGCCTGGAAGCTCTCATGATACCTTAGCTTTCAGGGAGTCAGGGTTGTACAAATTTCAACATAAACTACCAAAGGTTGGCTGTTTAATGCAATTTCAAAAAATGTTTCATTTACATAAAAAGTTAATATACAAATTATTGCAGTGTCCCATAAACATTGAATGAGTCAAGGTGCCCTTGCTTATTTTGGGTGATCCTGCATACCCTTTACTTCCAATGCTGATTAAGCCCTTTATTGGTCAAAACCTTGCCGAATTTGCCCAATATATGTAAAGCACAAAACACACCAATTACAACCTTGAGTGAGCAAACTACTTCACAAGGCCTTGTACAGTTCTTGATTCAGAAGGTACAAGGTGTAGAGATGCCCTATTAAACTACATAACTGCAAATTTATTACTGCAAAAAAAATTAAACTATATAACTGCAAAAATTCACTTCGCCAGTCCAGTATTCGTTAAAGTATATATATAAATAAAATCAATCAAATTAAACACTGAATTTTATTAAAAAGATTAAAAAAATTAAAATTTGTATTCTACGGCAAGGTAGTTTAAAATAAAAACACTATAGGTACTACTGCATTAAAAAAAACACTGAAAATAAAAACTAAACAAAAAGTTACACAAACACAAAAACATATTGCATAACCTATTTTTTTTTAATTTCGCCCATATAAGTAAACATTTTTCCGAAACTTTTCCTATGTTTTTCAGACTGTCGCTCATACATATCGCGATTTTTTTGAGCATCTTCTCGGTCTTTTTCGGCCTGCTTCTTGAAAAATTTGATTATTTTTGTGTCGGTCTTATTAGTGATTTCTAAAAAATAAATGGTAACAGTTTGACAGAGTTTGATGTATTAGGTGAATATTTCTTGGTTGAAGTAAACAATATATATATAAAAACCAACTTTTTAATTAAAAATACATTACATACAAAAATATGTAATTAAAAAAATGCACCCACTTTTATGACTGCTTTTTTTGAATCTCGAAGGACCCGGTTGATCAGGAGTTGTAGGCATTGGTCGATTAGAAATTGATGTGCCAGGTTGCTCCGACATTGAAACAGGTGGAACATTAAAAGAGAGTTTTGTGGCTCTCAGTTAAAACAAATATTTAGTTACATGGTGGTCCAACAAGATAGGACACATTAAACCTTTAATATGATTTACCTTCCTGGGGATTTACTTCCTCAGCAATAAAATCCATAAATTCCGGGGGATCCTCGTTTGCCTTTTCAAAGGCATCCACAACATCCTTTGAAGTTAATGCCTGATGAATTACATAAGATTAAAGTAACATTACAATAACATTTTGAGTAGGCTATTGCAAATATCTATTAAAAAGCAAATAAAATCACCTGAGATTTAGGCCTCGATTTTAA